>NC_082605.1:20388760-20705131 GCF_030936135.1 Gavia stellata | reverse complement strand
TTGGGGCAAGGCACCGGCTGCCTCGTCTCCCCAGGTCCCTTCCAGCCCTGCAGCTCTGCGTTTCGGCACTGTAAATGCTGTTGACACTCCCATATGGCAGCGGGCAGCAGTCATTACGCTGCGCTAAATCAGCGCAGCCCTTTGGCCAGCCGGCGCCTGCCGGCAGCGGCATTCCTCCGGCCCTGGAAAATGGGTCCCCGCTGCAACGTCCTGCCGTGCCCGTACAACCAGCTTCGCTCAGAGGGGCTGTCTCCATCAGCCGAGTTAGGAAACTGTAAACTCCCACAAATGGTGTATTCCTGGGGATCTACGATGTGCTCGGAGGATGAGCACGATGGTTTGGTGGGGGGTTGGTTTCGTGTGAAGGGGAGGGATGCTGCCTGCTCGGGGGGCTCTCAGCCCCCACGTTTGCAGCGTACCCAGGGATGAGTGACCTCACACGAGCCTCTCACTTCCACTGGCAGGTTTGGAGGCTTGGGTGAACCACAGATTTGCATTTTACAGCAAAACTGCCCAGGGTTGTGCCCGCGCGTGGCGGGGTCCCGTGGGGCTCCCCGGGGGCTGCCTTGGCATGTGGAGGCTGAACCAGCTCCCAGACGGGCACGGGACCAAGGGGATGGTGTCTGCCCAAGTGTGACCCACAGAGACGTCGAGGTGGGAGCTGGGGATGTGGCTGGCAAAGATGCTTCCATTTTTAAGACAAATTTGAACCATCTTAACTGGCACGTACTTTGCCTCTCTGTACAACTCAATCGATTTAAAATTTGATGCGTGTTTAAGCAGCACTTAATCAGAAGGGCCAAATGTTAATACTATATAATTTATTTCATCTTAGTTAACTTTCAAGCATCACAGTGAGAAAGATCAATTTTGTATCTCTCTGTATTGCCCGTGCAACAGGAGCAGCAGCATTGCCACAGATACTGCAAGTACCTTCTTACATTCTATTCAATTGAGTTCATTTTTATCTCTTTAATCATAAAACTATAAAAACAAGATGATATCGCCACTGGTAATTACGTAACAAGCCACTGGGCAAGAAAGAGCACATTTAAAGTTGTGGTATAAGCAAAGGATATTTTGGGGGTATTAATGACCTTGAGTATTGAAGCTGAGAGAGTGAAACAAATGTATGGGGTTACAACGCATTTAAAATACAGGAGGGAAATAATAAATCAGCTGAATAGTTGTAAGGAAATTGAAAATTGTGGAGAGAGAGTAACAAAACTACGTGGAGATTGAAGGACTTATGCCTGTTGCTAAGAATGGTAATGAGAATATGCAATCTGAATAGGTCTAAACTGCCCTTGAAATATCATTATAACTTATTTGAAAAGACATTTACCGTTTGTATGATTTTCCCAAATGTAATACATTTCCTTGCATCTTTGTTCATTCAAAGCATCTGAAATATGTCTGAAATAAACCCATATTGGAGTTGAAAATAACATAATGTTCCAGGAAATCAAATCAAAAGCATTTTTTAATGGGTAGGGCTTCCACAGGAAAGTATCACAGTGTAGAGACACAGTAGCAGCATCCAGGTTAATTTTCTTTTCTTTTCTTCCTCCTATAAATACATGACCAAAGGAAATGAGAAGCATTAGTCGCTTTACGAAGCAAACCATCAGCAGCAGTGCTCTACTGAACATCAAAACGCCGAGTATTAACTTTGTTAGTGCTACTTATTTCTCTCTTTATCGCAGTTAGCTGTGACCAAATGCCTGGACACACGTGTCGCTGCATCTGCTGCCATTGCCCATGATGGGTGTCAGCATGGTAATTGGGACGGCTGGGGAGGCAGTGGGGAAGCCAAAGAAGCAAAGCGATTTAGGACTCAACCCGAGGGTTATCAAAGTCATTGGGAACCATCACAAGGGCTCCCACAGCCTTCGCAAAGACGCAGCCCTTTCACTGTAACCACATCTGAGCAAGTGCAACAGGCGTTACTTAATAAGCTCGAGCAGAGAAACAGAAGAAGAAATTTTCTTTTGAAAGTATGTGCCAATCTCCCAAATACTATTTCCAGCAAAAAGGCCACTTAACAGCTACTACCCCTGCAGACAGAAGAGGAAAATGAAGTCTTTCTCACCTCTCAGTGCCACAGTGCAACGAGTGCTGGTAAATGGCTCTGAAATAGGGGCTCTGGCTTGCTCCGTGGCTTGCTCCTTTTATAGATAATGGTTACGTTTTGATAAACTTTGAACTGATGATGTAAGCACATTCCGGACAGGGATAGCTGTGTCTTAGAGATTGTTGCAAGTCACCCACAAGAAAGTAGTAGAGTTTATTTTAAAAGGTGGCTGCAAGCAATATTTTAGTGATGAAAACTTATTTAGAAGGCTTTAGTGTTTTTAATGCAGCCTCCCCAACAAGGTCCCGTATGGACTGGGACTGTATGGGAAGACACTGCCTCTTCCAAAGAAGGCACAGGTTGCTTCTTTTTAACAACTATTCCTCTTTGTTTGTGTAAAATCCACACTTTTAACTGGCTGTGAAGAGGCAGAGGACCAGAAAAGAAAGTGGAAATAAAGGCAAACAGAGAGAGACATGTTTGCTACCATCCAAACGAGTGGGTTCGGTTTTTTTCCTTTCTTAAAGATTCAATGCACAAAAGTCAGGAAAATCAAACTTATGGTTCCCCCAACAGCCATAACTCTGCTCCTGGCAGAGAAAGAGCAAGACATAAATACAACCTCATACCCAGCAGTACATGCGACATATGTGCAAGGAGGTAAGTTATGGGTGCTACGGGAACCATGATTTTGAATGTCCTGACTTGTGAGTTTAAATTCTCAAGTCCAATATTCTGGGTAGTTTCTTTCTTTCCTTTTTGCACCCTGTAGTCATATAATGTATTACAGCTCTTGCTCTCCTTTATGCTGGCACAGCAGTTTGGATCCTGCAAGTGGCTGAAGACTCTCTTCTTCATGAGAAGGTGATCACAGTTGTTATTCATAGGTTTTCAAGGCTGGATCCATCCTTATTTCTATCACAAACCTTTACGCTGATCTGTGTCATTCACCTCTAAAATGAAAGGTGAGGCAGGGCAGCACGTGTCATTAGTAATCTGCATGGCAGCCTTTGATGGCCTTCAACACGCGCTCCCTGGACGTGCGTGTGTGCTGCACCTGAACCAACCCATGCGTGGGCACGTGTGTGGAAGGGACGGTCCTCCATCAGCAGGATGCCCACGTGTCAGTGAAGCAAAAGGCATAATGGGAGATCACGGTGCCTGTTTGCTTTAAATTTTAGCGCATGTACCTCCAGCGGTGCAGAGCTGGGTTCAGTTATGTCCCGCCAATTTGCTCTGTCATCTTCATGCCAATAAATTTGCACATCTCTTTTAAACTCCTACTTTATTTTCCCAGATGAGGTTTTCAGACATTTGGAAGATTTTCACTAAGTATCATTAAAAGAGAAAGGGTACTGTGCTTTGCATTTCAATTGTACTTGGTATCTTAAGAGTATGTATTGAAGACTCTCCATAAATTCCTCACATAGCTACCCTGTTCTCTTACTAGCGATACTCATCTACCATTAAAATAATTTTCACAGAAATTATCATTAAAAACCTAGTATAAAATAATGACTGCCTGGCTGTCCTTTAAAATAAATTTGTTGAACCGTTAGGAAAGCTTGTCAGCCCTGGGTACGAAACCTGCTGTAGGCATCTCGCGCAGAGAAGGGCAATGGGAAGAGGGTTAAATCCAGGGAAGAGGCTGCTCAGCGGCTGGAATGCAAGTAGGATTTTGGAGCACAAGTCTGATGCGGAGCGGCTGAGGGAGCTGGGGGTGTTCAGTCTGGAGAAGAGGAGGCTGAGGGGAGACCTCATCGCTCCCTACAACTGCCTGAAAGGGGGTTGTGGGGAGGTGGGTGTTGGTCTCTTCTCCCAAGTGACAAGTGATGGGACAAGAGGAAATGGCCTCAAGTTGTGCCAGGGGAGGTTCAGGCTGGATATTAGGAGAATTTTCTTCACTGAAAGGGTTGTCAGACCCTGGAAGAGGCTGCCCAGGGAGGTGATGGAGTCACCATCGCTGGAGGTGTTCAAGGAATGTGTGGACGTGGTGTTGCAGGACATGGTTTAATGGACATGGTGGGGTTGGTTTGATGGTTGGACTCGATGATCTTACAGGTCTTTTTCAGCCTTAATCATTCTGTGATTTTGCAGACCTGTTTTGGCAGCCCCATGGTACATAAGCAGTAATCCTGACTATGCCATAGGTGTATATATACGAAGGCAGAATACAACCCGAAATGCCTCAATCATTTCCTTCTGCTGTTGTTCAGATTACCAGGTGAGAGTCTCCTGTGAATAACTAGATATATTCTGGTTGTGCAGGTAAAACCCAAGTTCATATTGCATCTAAAAATACATCCACATTATTCTGTCAGGTTAAAGTTTGTCTTTTTGAGTCTGTTTATATTTCCAGGACCGCTTCAGCCACCTCTCTGCTGCACATCCGCTTTTAGCCAGAGCCAAGTAGAGGTTACAGAACTTTTGGGTTAATGCATGTTTTGAAAAAAAAAAAGTTTCAGCTGAAGCTGAAAGCTCTTTAATTACATTAAAATTCATCCCCAAGAAGGCCAATGTCTCAGATCTGCATGTGTAAATGCTTTGCTGACTAGGGATGGGTTCAGATATGCTCTTAAAGGCTCTGTTGATTTGCAAGCAGAGTTTGTAAAGCTGAGCTTGTGCTATATCACCGTGTTAAAAATACAGCCGAATGGCAGGCCATCTTCTATATATCCTGCCCGACTGCAAATCTTCAGTGCTGAGCTCCGTGAATATTTAACTGTACCAGACGTACTGAAGGCCTACGTAAGAAGGAATAATGCGGTGTAAATAAGCTCCATCTGACTTTTTTTGCAACAGTTTGTGCAAATTTAACATGCAAGTCAGGTGTCACGGTAGCTGTTGGAAATATGTAATGCTGACAGTATTTGGTAATAAAATAATAATCGCTGCGTGTATCTCTGATGGAAAGAGATTCACATCCTTTTGAATCCCTAATTGTGTGCCACACTACATTAGAGACAGATAGTTCATTGTCTCCACCTTTCAGAGACGGGAAATTCAGAGCAATACGCAAGATGTTCCAGAAATAAGCTGATTTAATGAAGCAGCAAATTAGACCCTTCTATCTCTTTATTTAACATGTAGTCCCTTGAATTTATCAGAGTTCATTACAGAGGTGCAAAATAGGAAAGAAGCTGCAAAATTCATTTGTGATTAGAGCTAATGATTTTGAAAATGGCTTTTCATATTTTTATAGATAATGGCTATTATTTATTATTAAATTTATGTCACATTTACTCTAATGAAATTACATTCTCTCCCTTCCCTTGTTTCTATTGTTTATGGTTTGGGTTTTATAAAAGGAAGAATCATAAAGATGCTATACGTTTCTTGCCAACTGCAGTGCCTTTGACATGGCTTCTGATAGCTTACTCCTGTGACTCATGTCAGAAGAATGGTTTTAAAATTTCCTTCCCAATTTAATCCTTCTGTAACACTTGACAGATGATGAATCCAAGTAAATGCACTGATGCCTTTTTCACCCATAATTTCAATTTCAGACATGGACTGAGTAATGGACTCGAGGCTGTAAAATTAAGGGAGGAAAAAGACATTTAAACAGCAAAATAAAAACATTAAGAGCTCCTGCCTCTTTCCAAGGTCTGCTCTCCACCCTGCTCCTGGCAGGCGAATAGGTGCAAACCGAGGGAGGTTTACGTCCACCCCTGCGGCACATCCCGACACGTCCCTGACAGCACTAATCCTGCTCAGGGCTGAAATGAGGGAACTGGGGGATGGCGACATTAATTTTGCTGCTGTTTGTCAAATGTGATCGCATGTCAGGGTACAGGAGCCGGTGTCGAGCACCCGGCTGCAGCTGGAGGTAGAATGGGGACCTCCTGTGAGTCCCTTGCCAGTGCACAAAGAGCTCCTGGTCCCAAGCCCACCCTGGGATGCTCTCCCCAAAGGAACTGATTCCAGATGCAGCTCCCACCCCTGCCTGAGCCCTTCCAGGCTTCCCGGGGCCCTTAGAAATGGGGGTCCCTGGCAGTGGCCCAGGAGGGACCGGGTGCTCCTGGAGAGCCAAACCAACAGCCGTCCCCCCTTGCTGCGTCCAAAGGAGCTGTTACCGCCCTTCCTACCCTGTAACAGCGTTCCTGATGTTGTTGGTTTTGTTGTAGGTACCATCACAGCTTTCTGAAGGAGGGTTTGTGTCTTGGTATGAGTTTGATAAAGCGCTTTTTAAATGCTTAATAATAATCAGAGTTGCTTAAGATAAGGTATTGTCAGCCCATTAGTTCACTTACCCGTGCAATATCTTTTCTCTTCTTTCTTTAATATTTGCATATATTATTGATAGTTAATGATCCTTATTCTGAAATACCAGACGTGGAACCACCATTTCTGATATAGGATGTTAAGTGCTTGTGTTATTTTTAAAAAGGATCTCCTGAAATGTTATTCATAATAACTAATGTTACTTTGCTTTGCTCTTTCTTCCCAGCCTCTCTCTTGTTGCAGTGTTTCTTCTTTTTCTTCTTAATATGATGAAACCCAAGGATGAATGGGAAAAGTTCATTTGTAATGTGGCCAGTCCTGTGGTGTCAAGCTGAGAAAGTTTGTGGTTATTATTTCCTCCTATGGGGAGTTTGTGGAAGACCATTTCAGCTTTGAGAGAAACAGTTTCTTTGGCAGACCACGTGCAGTCTCTGGGCAACCGAGCCCAGAATTTCCCCAAGTTTATCCTGTTAACCAGCGGTGCCCTGGGTCAGACAGCTGCTCCATCCCTGGGAGATGAGGGATTACAGCATTTATTCTGCAGGCTCTTTCCGGCTGGGTCTCTGATGAACTCAGAGATCCGGGCTTGTGCTTTTTTGCTTCTAACTCTCTTTGCACAAAGGACACACGGGGCTCCTGTACCTGGTATGTGACCAAGTGACCTTGCTTGTAAGTTTGTGAGATACAAGCCTAGGAATCAGCTGTAGCAATCTCCCCACAGAGCTCAAGCAACACAAGGGAAAACTCATTATTCAATACCTTATTTCATGCTTTGGAAACAAAAGCAACAACCTTAGCACTTCCTCCTCTTACAGCCACGCAGTTTCCGTCAGTCTTTTCAACGCATAATGACATTTAGTGATGGTGAGAGATGGTTGTGCCAGAAAAACCAAGGTGGGACCTTTCTGATCAAAAAAAAGCATTGAACTTTGTAGAAAAGCTCTGTTTCTGTATGGAAGAACAAAGCTAACACCACCGTTATAAAGATCTTTGGCGTTGTCCCCCGACTCCTGCTACGTCCGGAATATATTTGTGGAACGTCTGCGAGATCTTACTGAGCGAACTTGCCAGAGATTCGCTTTACGCCAAAAGAAACGTCGTCCCATGGATGCTTGCGGCAGCCTTGGTTAACTAGCGGATTAGGTTGGGCTGGAGACGCTGGTAACACGCAGCTATTCTCCTTCCCTGCGTCACCGGGTAAAATTGCTGCTGCCAACGGGCCGGCAGAGAGGAAAGGCTTTTTTCAGAGTGATCAGTATCATATCACAAAGTGAAAAGAGCAAAAAAACCCCTTTCGGCTGTGCACCTCCTGCAGTAGATTAAATCTGAAGGCAGGAGTGCAGTAAAAGTATGTTTTCTGCTAATAAACTGAGCAAAAGTGACAGGGAAGTCAGTGCAACATGGAGCATGCACCTTACATTTTGCCATTTTCCTGATGATCTTGTCTTACCCAAGGCATTTTGCGGATAAGTGCGGTTATCTCTTACTCCTGGTAAGGATGCAACGTGAAATACAAATACTTGAAAGGTTAGGCTGCTGTAAAGCTGTAATTACTGGCGGACTTTGCAGCTATGCAGGAATGTAATAGTGATGAATCTTTGAGTTGATTATACAGCAATCTTAAAAATACCCTGAAATAATTTTTTTACATATTCAGAGAAGTTCAAAACATAAATTAGTTTCTCCCAGCTATGACTAGATACCGTGTCAGGAAGGGCTGGTATGTGGCTCGGGGTGCAGAGATGGGCGTGTACTGTATCCAGCGTGCAGCATCCTGCAGCCCGGACCTGGACCTGCTCCTGCCTGCGTGCAACCCAGCGCCAAAGGCAGCGGCTATTCCTGCCGCAGTCCAGCCTGCGGAAGGACCAGCACCCTCAAGACCTGATCTCTGCAGCTTACCGGGCCAGAGCATCTTACCCGCTGCCTCAGCGATCCCCTCCTGGCCATTACAAATGCAGAAGCACCAGCTGGGGGGACTGGGACCAAAAATACCAGCGTGCAAGATTACGGCATCAGTAGCAGCGGTTCAATGCTCTCCTTTTAATTTAGCTGCTTCGGTCACTGTTAAAACACCACAAGGGCTGAGGCAGGAGCGCACAAATAGCTCGGGGCTTGCTCACTCCCGGTGCTGCGCTGCTGAGCGGTGGGGCCCAGGACCGCTGCTCTCCCTTCTCCTGCCCCCGCAAGCCAAGCTTGCGGTTGGGATTGCCAGCGCCCTCGGCTATCGCATCGGCACAGAGCAAGCCCCTGCTGCAGGCTGGAGCCGGGCAGGCTGTGCTGAGCACTAGCGCCTTCGTGTCACCCAAGGGCTAGCCTGCGCAGCCTCGCAGGATCCACCATCAAAGCTCAGCCATGCGCCTTAAAATGATTAATTTCCATACTAACACAGTCCTTGTGAATACACCCGGGGCTCTAATCTTAATGAATCACATAAAATGTTATGCCCTTTGGAAAGGCAAATACAACCCGAATAATTACGAGCTGCTTTCTTTTTCCTTTGACGTCCAGCTCTGCCCATCCAATTTGCTGTCTCTACATGCAAATTTTCTTAACACACCTTTGCCTTCGGAGCCGCAGAAGACCGCCAAGCGGGCTCTGACGCTAAGGTCACCCCCCACGCCTGGAGCACCAGCGCATGTCTGGAAGCGTAGAAGCAGATGCTGGAGGTGCAAAGCGGAGACAGCAATTACTCACTCATGTCCCAAACGAGCACAGGAGAGATGGCACTGACCCGAACCCAGCGCTGCCGTGAGACTAACCCCAAAGGGGAGAAACACCGTCGGGCAGGGTCGGGGAACGAGGCCTCCTTCCCTTGGAGGTCTGGGGGTGCAGGTGGGCAGCAGCCTGACCAGGGGAGCCAGGCCAGCTCGGGGGTCCCGTGGCGTTGAGCAAAGAGCCGTGGCGTGGCCCGGCGTGCAAAAGGGCTCGAGCAGCAGCCGAGGCGCTGGGGCGGCCCCACTCTCCCCTCTGGGACCTCCATGGCATAGCCCAGCCTTTGAAGCTGCAACGGTTGGGGCTGACGCTGGGGGAAAGAACTGAGGATTTGGTTTGTTCTTCTTCAAAGGCTTTATTCCTCTGACAGCTGAGCTGGAGTCAAACTCGACTGTCCGCTGAAGCGAGCCCTTTTATTTCTTCCCTCTTTAAGTTTCGAGTTTGCACTTTACATACAGTAAGGGCAGGCTTAAGCTTGACTGTCAGAATAAAAGCCTTTTCTTTTTCTATCGTTTCCTCTCCACAGTTCAAAACACCTCCAACCCAAGTGATGTCAACTTCAAAGGCTTCCCGGCACTGCAGCCACGGCTTTCGCCTGCTGCAGCCTATTTCGGTGTCTCTTGACGGCCTGCGGATCCGAGGATGATCTGTGGGCTTTCAGTTGTTTAAATGGAGAGCTGTTAGGGCACAGCAAAGAGGGGGGCTGCAGAAAACAGCAGGCATCCAGCGTGCTGGGAGCCGCAGTGGGGAAGCCGAGGCAAAGGGAGCGGGCGTTTCTTACGCAGGGGGATTGCTCTGTCCTGCTACTGAGAGAGTCATGACGAATTTGTCCTTGTACATAGAAACCTCAAGAGCTTCTCTGGCTTATGTTGGATTAGAGGAAGAAGCGTAAACAACCATAGCCCTCCCAAGGCCAAAGGAAAGCCGCAGCTCCCCGGGGACAAGGAGTTAATTCCTGGATGCTGCTGGTTGAACTCAAGTTAGGGTTTGGCTGTGGCAAGGCTTGCTCTTCCCGTCCTCATTCTGGGCAACTTTTCTGGTAGAGGAAGTTCTTTAAGATGCCGACAAAGATGATAATGTATGGAGTGATTTCTTTAAGTTCCTGGTTTATTGAAACACGTGCTTTACTTTGTTTTCTCCTAAGTTTGTGTTTAACGTTAAGCAAACAGGACTATTCCGTTGGAGAAAATTATGTGCATGATTGAATATGTTGCTCCATTTAGCCTTATTTTCAACAGAATATCCTGTTTATGCAGTTAAGGAAAAGTAAAATCCACGTCCACGAAAGTTGCTCCTGCTTTTTTAAAAATCCATGCAAATTGCTGGCCATGTCACACCAAGCTGTAATCAGGAAGGGCAGAACAAGGAGCAGACATGGGGAAGTTTCAGCTAATAACATTCATTCGCACAGGAGAAGGAAACAGCAGGAAAAGGTCAGTGTAGGCTAACAGTTATGCATTTTCTTCAGTGAAAGACACACTCCTCTATCTTTTCTCCTAGGCAATTATCGTAATTACGTGAACAAGCCATTTGGCAGATTTCTGACTGAACAAGCTATCAGCATTGGCTACGAGAGGTAAGTCACTTGACATTACGCCAGTTAAACACAAAGCACTTGCTGCTTAAAACGTCATCTCGGACAAGACAATGAAATGAGCTGGAACTGTCCCAGCTCTGACAATTAACCTTGGCAGGGTGAAGTGTGTAAGGACACCACGATGGCAGATGTGAAAGGGAACTGAAATAGGTAGAAGAGAAAAGGTTTTTTACTGGGGGATTTAAATACCCGAGTGGTCCATTGAGAACTGATTCATTCCCGCTCTTTACTGCGTTCCCCAAACTTAAGGGATTGCTGGTTACATCACTCGCTGGAATTTAGGGTAAACTGAAGGAAATATTTCATCATCTGTAGCGTAATCGCCCTGCCTTGCTGCAGGAAGTTGAGTAACTGGGTTTAGAAAGAGTTGGATTTAGAAAGAGCTGGAGCAGTACCTGCCTGTTCCGCTCTTGATGCATCCGACAGGTCTGAAGACAGTCGGTTGTTCATGCAACTGCACGTTGAGGGACCTCGAGCAGATGTCTCAATGCTTCTCAGAAACAGCACTCTTGAACCTCCAGCACCGCAGGACAACCCTGGCTGGGCAATGACGGTCACAAAAAAGCCCATTTCTGATTTATTCATGAAGACGCTACATGGAGTGAACAAGGGAGGAGTTGCTTTAGGAAATGGTGCTGTTCCCTGGAGAGCAAGTAGTGGACTGAGCTTAGGAAACCGTGTTTAACTGGTTTCTCACTGCTGCACGCTGCTGTCATGGCACTGAAATGTATTGGTCACAAAGGAATTCCTAAATTAGATATGCCATGATTGGAATTAATAGCAATGTAAAAGAAACAGCACTCTGCAAAATATGAATTATAGCTCTCTGTAAGCAACAACCTGTTGGCTATACAGCCCCGAAGCCGGGGGAAGCTGGCTGCAGGTCATCTTCAGACTCAGCAATTTTTGCATGAGGGTCTAGTTAAAGAACATGAGTGTTTTGAACATTTGGGGTTATTTTTGTATTTTCAGCCCTATTTTCAAAAACTAGCGGTGTACTGGGAAGGGATTTGCTATATAGTACTTGAAAATCCAGCCTTTAGAGTGAGAGACTGGAGACTCTTCCCGGGCACAAAGCCAGCCCCTCTCCGGGGGCAAAAGCCAACTTATCCTAATGATCCTACCACATGTGTGAAAACTTGGTTTTGTGAGTCTAGTCACTTGCCTTGTTTCCAGCAGGGTTTCATCAGCCGGTATTACCCCAGCACAAGGTTAAAATAGATCTTTTGAGCTCAAGTGTATTGTCAAGGCAACAAGAAACAACGTTATGGTCTTATTCAACCATCCACCACAACCGTGTTACCCTCAGGCAAAGCTGTTTCTGTGGCACCCTGGTCACAGGAGGGAGGCTCCTTCGGCGACAGGAGATGTTGGCTTTTGGGAACATGAAAAATGTCATTGCCCCGTGTCCCTGGGCTGGCTTTGCTGTTTTGGCATAGTCAGTAAAAGGGGAAAACGCACTGTGTGGACCTTGGCAGTGAAATACGTGGTGCAGGTCCATGTGTTCGGCTTGGGGACATTGGCTAACGAGGCTGGTCTGCGGTAGGGAGAGATGAGCCCAACCTGGGTGTGCACGGCCCGAAGCCCCGTGCCATGCCCTAAGGTGACCCGGGAGACAGAATGAAGACAATATGCAGCAGCTGACAAAGCAGTTCTGAGACAGCAGAGCTCCTGCCTAAGGGTGCTGCCGGGCTGCATGGTCAAGCACGGCCAACCTCCGCCGCACCTTTCGCCTCTCACACCCCAACCATGCTCCTTTTTGCTGCTTCCTTTCCCTTGTCCTCACGTTGTCCTTGTCCTCCTCTCCCTCTATTCTTCCCCATCTGTGGTCTAGCTACTTCTACCCAGATAACGAGCTGTTCGGAGGATGAAACGCATCTTCCCAGCACTCGGCTATTCGCAGAGGCAGGCAGCCAACACCAGCCCGCATTGCTGGGGGTTTGTTTTTGTTTGATCTTTACCATAAAGGCAACCAATTTGAATTCCTGGAATAATTAGCTGCCCTTTGCACTAGTGGCTCTTGAAAAGTGAGCTGGCAGAAGAACAGAGCGGGGAGTAGGAGGGCGAGGTGGATAATTTGTCCTTTGTAGCAGCTCGTCTTCAGGAGGTGAGGCAGTAGATCACACTCTTCCCTCAAAAGCCAGGGCTTGGCGGGCACGTTGAGCTGCAGAGGCAGCCAGGGCTTCCCTGCCCGTCTCCTGCCCGCAGCCACCTCCTCCTGCCCTGACCCTGGGGTTTGCATGAACTTCTTGGTCAGACTAAGCCAGCCAAGCCAGCGGTTAAAGCGTTTGCAGGACTGCAGCCCAAGGCAGTGCCCTCGCTTACGTGTGCAGGACTCATCCTAGTGACTGCTCTTTGTCAGGGCCCCCTGTACTCTGCTAAAAGATAAAACCAAGATGCTGACTTCTTGGCGATGCAAAAGACTCCGTGGCTTTTCCTGAGAATAGCCCCAATAGATCTAAGCTCCACATTAGCACTTTACTTTCTGCATCCTAAGAAAAAAACCCAAACCCCACCACCACCACCACCACGCCATGGGGTGGGTCCTTTTTCTTTCCTAGTCCAGAGTTGTTCTTTAATGTGGGCATGTGAAGTTAAATGGTTGCCAGTTGTCACCCCAGATCTGGTGTACCCCAGCCACAGCTAAAGTCATTCAGGAGAATGCGATTTACTAAGTGCTTTGGGATTCTCAGAAATGTAAGTCACTAGAGAGACATTATAATTTTCTAAGTTTGTACTTAAGAGAGTAGTAAGTGAAGTTCCCGTGTTGGAGGTGGCTCTAGTGAGGGGTAGCATTTTGCAGCCATCCCCACAGGGTTTTTAATGCATGCTTTTTGCTAACATGCCATTTCACCGGAATTTTCACCTTTCTGAGCAATCTTGCTCTGGATGAAAGGGAGAAAAAGGAATTCAGTGGTACTCCAGGTGCTGGAGGCACCTCAGCTCTGCTGTGCTGGGAATACCCACCTTTTTGTGGCAGTGAAAGATGAAGCAGCACAAAGCACAGGGGAGAGAGAAAAAGACAAACATGAGAAAAGTGGGAGAGAAAGTAAGAGGAAAAAACCTCATGGGTGACCTGAAGGCCAAGGCAGATCAGAAAGTGGATGAGATCCTTCTGTGTGTGTGTGCTCCATGTTTCTGCCTTGGATGACCGACGTTCAGAGCATCAGGGAATGCTGGAGAGCCATGAAGCTGCTAATCCCCTGTTAGCAGTGGTGAACGCCCCATCCAGCAGCATGTACAGATACATGGTCCCACCTGCACTATTTCCTGTACTTCCCTCCCTGCAGATCACACCCCACACCCTGCCCCACACCTCAGACCTACCATAAATACCCCAAATTAATAGGAGAAAAGCTACAGCCGCCACATGCCTCAAGAAGACCGCGGGATAGAATGAAGGTGCAGGACAAGGGATTTTAGGGGTGAAATTCCCAGTTGATTCTGGGAATTTGCAACACCCCGGATGTAAAAACCAAACACCTGACTGTTGTTTCTGGGTGTTGCCTTCGAGGGGAATTCTTTCCTGACCTAATACGCTAATAGGGGCGGGAGCACAACCCGCCCTGTATCCTCTTGCTGGCCACCGCTGCGTTCCAGCGAAGGACTGGAAGAGCAAAGCAACAAAACCAAAACAGAAACTAAACTGTGTGTTCAAGAGAAAAAAAAAAAATCTGCCTGCTCGCTGCAGGCAATCCAAGGAAGGCATGAGCACGAGTACAGTACAGTAAATAAAAAGTGAACAAGTGACCTCTTCTTGGTCCCCTTGGAGATAGTGGGAAGCCAGGTATTAGCAGCATTCATAGTGCTACCGGTGATTTCCATATGAGGGGCACAGAGGAGACTTGTGCGGTGCCTGGGGAGGTGCGGGAGGCAGGGCACGTACGCAGGCGGCATGGCCCGGGGCGTGCAGGCAGCAGGGCGGGCTGCAGGCATGGACCCACTGAGGGTACAGGCAGAACTGGCAGGGACCAGAGGGACCCATGAGGGAGGAAAGGTAGGCTGGTTTATTTATTAAGCAGAGGCTTACAAAACATGTTCAGCATTGCTCTAGCCGGCTCCCATTGAGGCATACGATAAATCGCCTGTCTGCCGTGGGAGCAGAGCTACAACGATGCCCTCCTGAATAACCCGCCCGCAGTTCTTGCATTTGGTAGACTTCTATGGCTATGGAAGCATTTCCATCGCCTTCCCCTGTGGCCCAGTAAGTCCCATCTCAATGAAAAACTACCTCACTCGGTAGGTTCAAGTGTGCAGGGAGAGAGCATGGCTCCACCAGCCGGTCCCCTGCCCACAGCCTGCAGCCACTAACCCATTTTGGCATGCAAAGGAAAGATGTTTCCTACCAAAAGCAATCAGGAGGAAGAAAAAACGTTGAAAGAATGTTTCCCCGAAGTCCTGCTAACTCCCCAAACCAGAACAGCATCTTCTTGGCAAAAAATCTACATTTTTTTAAAGACATATCTGAAAAGTACAGAAAGGCATTGAGTCCCTGCCCATCACATAAATCCGCAGTTCCCGCTGCATCATTCAGAATTGTGCTGCCCTGGGCTTCGCAAATACAGTCACGCGGATGTGTAGAAGTCTAAATAAAAATCTGTGTACAAGTCAAAGGAGTGATTTTTCAAGAGCAACTAGAAATTGTTCGTTTTGTTTGTGTGTTTGCAGCTTTTTCTTGTTCTACCGCTGCCGCTGTTTCATGAGTAGACTCTGTAATATTCCACTTCAATCCCTCTGAGCTGACGGGAGAACGTGTACTTCGCAATCAAAATGATTCATGCGGTTACATGATCCAGTGCAGAGTAAGGGAGTAAGAATCCCTAATCTAGAACATTAGCACTTATCTGTTAAACGCTCTTTTTTAACATACCGCAGAACCATCATCTTATTCCTTACATAAGGTTCTTCATGGACTACTATGACAACGGCAGCACTGAAAGCAGCGTAATGAGACACAGGAGCACTAGGAACATACCGCTGGAACAGCAGCTCATTACAACTATTCTTATCTGACCTCAGAAATAAAAACACTTTGAGATGCTTTTTTGTTGCTGAAGATTTTTACAAATCTGTTTCATTTTTATTAGCGTATTCACGAGGCTGTTTCTGTTTATACGCTGATAGTTGACTCTGTCTGCAAGAATATATAACTAAGAATAGAGCTGTGTGGCTAATCGTATGGGGTGAGAATCTTCCTGGAATCACGCCAGAAACTTCACAAAGTTTTTTCATCTATTGGAAAGGGCTTGGAGATGAGCTACCAGAATAATTCAATGGTGACAAAAATGTTGCTTCATAGTGAGAGAGTAAGAGGGCTCAATGTCAATAAAAAGGTGTCATGGAATTTGTTCCCAGGTTATAATTACATGCAGAAGGTGAAAATTCCTGATATTAGAGGGCATAATATCATCTGCTCATCCAAATCAGTGAAATTGAAATGGGAAACAAAGTTTTAAGAGTTGGAGCAGTTTGCTGAGGGAAGTGGCGAATTCTTCGTTGTTTCAAGTCAATGCTTGATTTCTCTTGAGATACGTGCTAGTTTAAAACACAACTTACGTCTCTATATTTAGGATTCACTAATGAAATTTATGGCTTGATTTAGTAGGAATTCAGACTACAGTGCCTCTTCTAATCCTAAAATCTGCACGTCTCTTAAGACTTTTTTTAAATTAATTAGTTTATTTGATGTCAGAAGAGGCCAGACGTGAGCCTGGGGTGTGATAATTATGAAGAAAGACCATCGTGGCTCACTCTGAACTGCGGATGGCAAGGTGTCCCCTTCACGGTCAGCAGTTCCTTGTTTCTTGTAGAACTGGCTGCTGCGTGGCTGTGGGTGGACGTGCTGCTGCTGCTCTCCACGCCGCCTCCTCGCCTGCATCCCATCCCGGGGCAGATACGTGCTGACCTCTCAGACGTGCCTACAAGTTCACGCAAGCAGCAGCCTCATGGACATCTCCGAAGGCAACTATAAGTGTGAGACTTGCGTATAGCAGTCAAAATTACCTTTCATTTTCTGTACGTTACACAATTACGCAAACTGCTGTCTATATAATCTAGAATCATACCAGTGGGTGCCCAGACTTGCTAAGCCATTTACATTTCAGATCGCAGCTGGGTTTTACAGTCTCAGTGAGAGTTGCAGGTACGAAGCCTCCGTTTCTCAGCCAGCCCGCTGCCGGTAACTTCTGAAGACATTGGCCAACTTCAGCCACATCAGAGAGAGAGGTAGAAAACTTAGCAGTAATTTACAAAAGTCTTTGCAACTTAAAAAAAGTAAATGGTAGTTGGGTAAATGCTGGGGAGCCAAATTAATGCCAATACAAGCAGAAAGGGCCTCTTGTACCTTCTGTACCATCCCCAAGACAGAGGACGAAAGATCGAGAAGGGTCTTGGGTTGGTCGCCTGCGAAGGGGATGATTTGGGCCGGCCTCTGCTTCACTGAACATTAATTATTGACATAAAGCAGAAATGTCGGGTGGTGAGAAATGACATAAAGCAGAAATTTTGGTGAGAGAAGGACAGCATCCCAACCCAGGTTACAGCTTAGAAATTCGGATATTCTTGCACGAACTGTGTGTTGAGGTTATTCCAGGCAACTGATTTGAGGTCTTCCACACCTTGGGTGAACTTCCACACCTAGACTATAAAATCTATATAAGCTTCTGATATAGATAAGTATATTCTTCCTGTACGAGAGTCAGCAAACTTGCACCACTTTGCTGAATTCAGACCATTGTGGGATACATAGTGTGAAAGATTAAGCAAATTAGATACTGTCATTATTAAGAGAGTTTTTAGGACAAAAAGTTAATTCTCCTGTTTCACATTATATGCTTTTTCTCATTTCTTTTATGAGAAAATTATCTTTTTAGATAGCTGATGTATTCACATTCTTAGTCTTCAAAAATCTGTAAACTCTGTAGTGCATTATCACTTGAATAGGCCAAATAATTTTTTGAATGCCTACTCACAGACAGTAAGCTTTCAGTAAAATTGAGGCTTTGAGAGGAACCAGAGAGAGCTACCAACTGCACTGAAAGCTAAAAATAGGTATTGCACTCCGGGTTCTTAAAGCAGCTGAGGACTTTTGGATGATCGTTAATGTACTGTGTCAAATCTAAAGTGTCGTGATTAATTTGGAGTGATATTTCCTAATTCTGATAGCAGAGTTTTTTGGTAGAAGATGACGTTTAGTGGATTTGTGAAGGTGATCTGAAAATGAGACTTCTTGGGTTCCCTCCTGGGAAAAAGCCTAACCCTACCCAAGCACAGCCAAAGCTGTAGCTCCACTGAAGCCTTTCCTACAGGGTGACTACGCTGGATCCTACTGCTGAGTGCTTTCGTATGGAAGGAAAAAAGCTCTTATGAGGTAGACTCATTTACACTGGGATGGTATCACAGACGTCAGTCGGACAAGTGTCTACAGGGAGGAATGGGGAAGGTATCTGTGTTAATTGTGGTTAATTGGTTACACACCGTGCTGGCCCTCGTGTCCCCAGGTGCACTCCGGGGCATTTTTGGTATTGTCCAGCAAAGGCAGAAACAAATACTAAGAGAAATGTTACATGTTTCAGAATGAGTTGGTTCAGTAAAAACCAACTATGCAAAAAACCCTTTTAAACTGAGAAAACTAACATGAGGCTATCCTTCAAAGCAGATCAAAAGAAATAAAAGGACTTCTGAAATTCTGGTGCATTTGCGAGATGGGCAATATGAAGATTTAAGACACTTTGTGGATTTTTACTACTTTTGTAGTTGAACAATTATTTAGGAGGTAATGATACTGCAATTCAGAGATTCACATCCTCAACTTTCACTTTTTTTAAGAACAGCAATCTTTTAATTGGATTTAATTAATGTTTCATCACAATTTTGTAATGACCTAAAGGCCATATAGATGTGTAAGATCTCTTCTTATAGCAAATGAGTTTTAGCACAAGTTGGTAGTAAGAATATCGGCATTAGGGTGGATGTTAGTAAGTCTACAGCATACCCATCTTAATGTATAATACTGCCTTTCTGGGCTGATGACTGACAGACAACCTTTCATAAATGATACCTTTTATGGAAAATGGCTTTTACCAGAAATGACTGAGTCTACATAAAACTGTGCAAAACTCTTCCCTCCCCCCTTTTTATTTACCCTCAATTCTGTAGTGTTTTTGAAGGATCGGGAGGTTTCAGAGCTGAAAATGATAACTTGTTTTTTAAAGTTCTGGGCACCTGGGGATTGTGAAAATAATAATTCCTGTTTTATATTCACTTTTAGTTTGTAGGATACAAATAACATTTAAAACAAGCTAATCCCTTCACCTGGTTTAAACTAGCGATGGTTCAGGCCAGCCACGTGGGTTTACAACAGCTAAGGATCCGTCCAAGTTATTTTTAATACTTTCATGTCAAAATTGGCTTATCCCAATTTGCTTTTAAAGCATCCTTGGAGTAAGGTTCTATTTACTCAGCCCGTATCTGTCTGGAGTGCACTTTTACGAAACAGCCAGAAGCAAAAAGGCCACGTTTGTAATGAAAACACCTCCAGACAGACTGAGCCCCCGAGGGATGCCGCTAACGAATCGATTCGACGGCTCCTGACCGGGACTGAACCAAGCGGGAGCGTGCCGAGACGCTCGGTGCGTTATACGCTCCCCTTCAGCTGCGCTTAAACTCGCCTCAGCCAAAGAATGAGACTGTTTGAGGACTCAGGGAAATGTGGGCTCTGCAAAGGCTCAGCCTTCCTGTTTGGAAAAAGAGAATTTGAAAAATCTGAGAAAACAGGGACCTACGTGTGAGAACCAGACACACTGGAGGGGCGGGGGGGGTGGCACGCAGGGGTGGGAGAGGTGGAAGTGGGGACGGAGAGGCAGGAAAAGGGACAAAAAGGCAGTTAGGAGTGAGAGGAAAGGTAAAAAGAGGTAAGTAGAAAGAGCTGGAAAAGTAAGGAAAAGAAAAAAGAGAAGAAAAACTGAGAGAGAGGCAGGGAAGGAAACTCTGCACGTGTTTTACTGTCACTAGGCTCTGATGTCCTCCTTCCACAGGGGACGGAGGTGCCCGAAGGCAGCACCATCAGTCGTTAAACCTTGGCTTGTGTTAAATTTAAGTGGTGTACCTCTAAAAAGATGAGCTCACCGAGACAATCAGACCATGGCCAGACGTTAGGGCTGGAAGGAGCTAGTGGCGCACTGCCTCCGAAATGGGGGTCCCTGCTCCCCCTGCCCCTTCTTCCCACCATCTTCCCCCCAGATCTTTGGGTGGGAGCCAGCCCTGCCGAAGGAGAGGGCTGTTTTCCTCCCCGTGCCCCTGGGTGCTGCGGGAGCCAGGAGGGCTCAGGCAGGGGCAGGGGCTGCCCGCGGCAGGGGGGAGAAGCGCAGGCAGGAGGAGGAGAACATGAGTTCAAAGGGGTTTTGGGCCCCAGAGTGCCCAGATAAGTCCACAAAGGAGTAAGGTGAAGAAGTACACGTCAGCATTACTTTTTTACTCAGCATTGGCACCTCTTGGGCTAAGTGCGGTAAGGAGGAACCGGGGTTGATTCAATTCTTACGGGACCTGTAGGGTGAATTTGCTTTGATGCTCCTCTGCCCCAGACAAGGTGAGGTGCAGCCTGTGTGTCCCCCCACCATGGCCGTGCCCACAGCACTGCCGGGGCTCCGCAGAGGCCGGGTTAGGGGCTGCAGGTGGTTCCTGTTCATAGAGAGGAGCGGGGGGACACTGGGGCTGGGGCTGCGGCAGGCCGGGGAGCTTGAGGAGCAGGAGCAGAGGGGACATGGGCACTGGAGCCGAGACAGGCCTCCAGGCTGGCTCCAGTGGCTGTGGGCTACCACTGACCCGCTGCGGCATGTGCTCTAACCTGCTGTGTGCTGCCCCCCACCTGCTGCAGGATCCCTCTGGACCTGCTGTGTGCTGCTCCCCACCTGCTCCGGGATGTCCCCCAACCAGCACTGGGATGTCCCCCAGACCTGCTGTGGGATGTCCCCAGCATGCTGGGGGATGATTCCCCCAGACCTGCTGAGGGCTGTCCCCCCCAGACCTGCTGCGGGGTGTTCCCCCAGACCTGCTGCGGGATGTCCCCCCCAGACCTGCCGAGGGATGTCCCCCCCAGACCTGCGGAGGGATGTCCCCAACATGCTCCGGGATGTCCCGCCCAGACCTGCTGAGGGATGTCCCCAACATGCTCCGGGATGTCCCCCCCAGACCTGCTGGGGGATGTCCCCAACATGCTCCGGGATGTCCCCCCCAGACCTGCTGGGGGATGTCACCAACATGCTGGGGGATGTCCCCCCCAGACCTGCTGAGGGATGTCCCCAATATGCTGTGGGATGTCCCCCCAGACCTGCCAAGGGATGTCCCCCCCAACCTGCTGGGGGATGTCCCCCCCAGACCTGCTGAGGGATGTCCCCAATATGCTCCAGGATGTCCCCCCAGACCTGCCAAGGGATGTTCCCCCAGACCTGCTGAGGGGTGTCCCCCCCAGACCTGCCGAGGAATGTCCCCAACATGCTCCAGGATGTCCCCCCCAGACCTGCTGAGGGATGTCCCCAATATGCTGCAGGATGTCCCCCCAGACCTGCCAAGGGATGTGCCCCCCAACCTGCTGGGGGATGTCCCCCCCAGACCTGCTGAGGGATGTCCCCAATATGCTGCAGGATGTCCCCCCAGACCTGCCAAGGGATGTGCCCCCAAACCTGCTGGGGGATGTCCCCCCAGACCTGCCAAGGGATGTTCCCCCAGACCTGCTGAAGGGTGTCCCCCCCAGACCTGCCAAGGGATGTCCCCTAACATTCGAGGACGACCAGCCCTGGGACATCCCCTGGGCTGCCGTGGGATGTCCCCCCGCCGCCGCGGGCTGCCCCCCAGCCATCCGCCGGCTGCCGCCCCCCCGCTGCCGCGGAGGCTCGTCCCGCGGCCGCGCACCTGGGCGCGGTGGGGTGCGCGCGGCGGTCCGCGGCCGCGGCGCTGCCAGGGCGGGCGGGGGTGACTCACGCTGCCGCCAACGGCAGCCCCCGGCTTTAAAACGGCTGGGGCGGCCGCCGCGCCCGGCTCCGCTGCGCCGCGCTGCGCCCGCGGGGAGCGCAGGGGCCGCGGCCGCGGGACGGCACCATGCGGAGCTTGCGCGGCGCTCCGCCGCCGCCGGTGCTGCTGCTGCTGCTGGCGCTGCTGCTGGCCGCGGGGCACGGCGCCGTCATCACCGGGGTGAGCGCCGCCGCACGGCACCGCGCGGGCCGGCCGGGACCGACGGCACCGACGGGACCCGCCGCACCGGCAGCGGCAGCGGCAGCCGCAGGCGGGCTGGAGCCGGGCGGGGGCTCGGCGGGAGAGCGTGCCGCGGCGGGGGCTGCGCCGGCGGCGGGAGCGGCGGGGGGCTGGAGGGGCTCCGCCGGGGGAGCGGGGACGGGACCGGGGCTCTGTCTGCCGTGAGCGATGGCGGGACGTGGGGGGCCGCGCGGGTAAGGGGTGCCAGGGTACAGGGGGGCTGCCTTCTGCCCGGAGCTGGGGGTGTCTGGGGTGAGCGCTGCCGGGACTCGGGGTCTGTCCGGGGTCGGTGATGCCAGGACAGAGGGGTCTCGCGTAGGGTGAGGGGTGCCCGGAGCTGGGGTCTCTCTGGGATAAGTGATAACCAGGACGGGGGAAGGAGGGCTGTGCCGGGGGGTGAGAGGTGCCAGGGCTTGGGGGTCTGTCTGGGGTAAGTGACGGTTGGACTTGAGGATCTTACAGGTCTTTTCCAATGATTCTCCACTTTTCCAGCGATTCTGCGATTCTGTGATACCAGGACGTGGGGGTCTCTCTGGGGTGAGGGCTGCCCGGAGCTGGGGGGTCTCTCTGGACGAAGTGATAGCAGAGCTTGGGGGGGGTCTCTCTAGGGTGAATGATGCCGGGATATGGGCCGTCTCCCTGCGATGGGTGATACCCGGACTTGCGGGTCCCTGGGGTGAGGGATGCCACGGTGCGGGGTCCGACCCTCTGGGGCGAGGGATGCTGGACTCGGCGGGGGGTGTGGGGGTGTCTCCAGGCTGGTCCGTGAGTGTGCAGAGGCTCCCGCTGCTTCTCCAGGACTGGAGGCGGCCCCCCCGCCCTGCGCCATGCAGCCCCCAGCCCCGGCTGCCCCCAAAGCTGCCCCGGCAGGGCCTGGCTCGGGGCACCGCACCTCCTGCTGCTGCACCCCCCGTGCCGCCAGTCCTACCGCTTACAGGGCAGGCACCGCTATTGCAATCACCGCAAAACGCTGCTTTTTTTTTTTGAGTATGACTCTGCTGCTTTTTTTTCTCAATAGCCACCCATTGCAAATGAGTCCTCTGTTGTTGTTGTTGTTGTTTTTAGGCTTGAGATTTACTTTGGTTGTGAAAATATTTTTTTTCCAAAGACGTTATTTAACCCAAAGCGTTGCATCACTCTTAAGTAAAATGATTTTTTTAGTGTTTGCTTTGGATTAATAACCCAGCGCTTGCATTCCTTCGAGAGCTTACATGTCTTTTGTAACCATCAGAAGTTGTACTCACAGCAGCGGATTACTCCGTGGCTGTCCAGGCTCCCTGTCCGGACATCACTGAAGTCCATGAAAGAGCTCGTAGGCATTTCTCTGGAGGTCAGATCAGTTCCCAGGACTGATTAATTTTCAGAGCAGAGAGTGTGAAGGAATTTTTTAATGTTTGAGAATTTCAAGTTCCTTTTAAGTAGAAATATTTCCAGCAATGGAAAACCAGTTGGTATAAGTCTGTTATTCAAGTTGTGGCTACACCTTTAAAGCATAATTGATCCATTAAATAAAGTAATTGTGAAGCGCTGAATAATAGATTAAGGACAAGGGGGATTCAAAAAGTAAAAATAGATTAGAACTAGGCAAATGTTACTGTATTAACTATGGCAGTGCATTTCTGCTTAAATCACTTTGATGCATTTTTGGCTTCTGATGAACGGGCAAATCTCAGACGAGAGCTGACGTAGGTGTTCCTGTCCCCATCCTCTAAGCCTGAAAGGTGCTTTTCCTTTGCAATTTAAGGACTTGATTCAAACCTTCCTCACTTCAGCGGTGGTTGGTGTGCTGCCTTCAGCTGGCTCTGGAGCTGGCATTTCACCTGGGCCTGTTTCCTCCGGCTGAATTTTCCACAAAACTGTGTTTAAATGGGGTGCTGAAGAGGAATGTCCTTCATGTTGTGTCCTGTGAAGATTAGGAGTAGCGGTATGAATTACACATTGGAGATAAGGTGTGGGCAGGAGCATTTGGGTTGAATATTTTCAAAACTTGTCATACATTTTTGGAAGGGGAGTCTTAAAAGTTCTGCCAGATGTATATATGTGTGTGTGAGGTTTTGAAAAGAAATTGTTCAGCGCAGTGTACGCTGGCTAGGACGTACTCAGATCTGTTTTAGGGCTGGGTGGCACTTCACTCCAGGACCAGTCCCGCGGAGATGGATGGGGTTTGAGATACAACTGAGATAAAAAGGGGGTCAGGAGCTGGCTGGTGAGCAATAGCAGAGCCTCCGAGTCCAGCTGAGCAGTGGATGCTGGTGTGCTGGAGGCAGCCAAAATCACTGGACCTGCAGTTTTTTGTGATTAGGGCAAAATTAGACCATTAGAATGCTTTTTTTTTTTTCTTTTAAGAGAGAGGTTAGAAAGCAAACATTATCTACCTGGCAGGCTGTAGCAGTACTTTTATGGCCATATTAGTCTTAAAAGTATACATAGTCTGTGTGTTTGGGCTCACCTGTAGCATAGAGCTGTCTGTCTCGTTAAAGGTGTGTTTAGGAGGAGTGCTAGCTGTTTGGGTTACACACACTATTTAATGGCTTGACCCTAATGCAACAGCTTTTTCCTAAATTGCTAGCTGATCTGCAAATAGCTATTTGGATCTGGCTTCTGCTGGTTGAACTAGTGTAATATTTACCCAGTAGAGTACAGTCTAATGGCATTTATCAGGTAAATCCCAAGGTAAGATCTGTAAGGGTTTTTTCCTCAAGCGAATGCTTGTTCCGATATGCAGTCTTCCCCAGAGCCGTTATCATCTTTTATGTACATTTTTACAAGTTGCCTGTTTATATACTGCTGACCAGTGCCTTTGGTCTATCACTCCTGCTGTCAGACATCAGAAGAGTAGTGAGTTAATTAAGCTTACCTTCGGGGTGTAATCAGAACCTTTAACTAATGGAATTTCTCACCGGAGAAAGGAGACTGGTTTTTGCATTAAATTCGTATAATAAAAAGTCTGATAAGCTTTTGGTTAAAAAATAAGCAGAAGATGTGCAGTAACCCGTTTCCAAACCCTAACATGTAAATTGCACTTCATGATTTCTGGTTTTTAAAACATACCCAATAGTTTGCATTTTTGTTTGTGCTTATCTAAGCTGTATTGGGTAAGTGGCTGAACTATTCCCCCCCGCCCTTGCAGTGGGGATGCTACCACAGTAGTATTTTCTTGGATATGGCCACTTTATGCAAAGCTTTTTCTGTTACACATTTAAGACCTCTTTTAGTTACATGTAATTCTAGATAACAACCACAGAATCCGTATTTAAACTTCTATTTTAGCTACTTCCACTTGGACTTCTCTAATAAAACTATCATCCGGTCTAACATTTGCAAAGCCACTCAACCACTCACTATCATAAGAAACTAGAAGGAATAGTTACTTAAAAGTCTTTAAATCAACGGATCATTTCCTATCTTAGCTTCTCTGTAGGACAGGATTCCTGACTGTTTGGTGCACTTGGTCCTTCACCTGCCTGAGCTCACTCAGGCTCCCATCTGGGAAAGCAGAGCGGGATATGCCACGGTCCATCAGTGCTCAGAAGCTGGGACTGTAAATCACTGACAGTCCTCGATTCGGCCCTGAGCAGCTCCACATGTGGTCGTGGCTTTGAACATCCCGGGCTCAACTCTGAAACGTGCCAGGAGCCTCTACGTTCAGATCCGTGGGAGATAGATAGATACAAGTATTGCGAGTCAGCCTTAAATCTTATTATTCAGCCTTAATGAGCCACGATAACTTGTGGGGTGTCAGAGGTAGCTCTTGAGCACCTGATCTGTCCTATTTCTGGAATATATTTATTATTAATTTTATTTGCCCCATGCTGTGTTGAACTCCAGGCCTGCGACCGAGACCAGCAGTGCGGAGGAGGGATGTGCTGTGCGGTTAGCCTCTGGATCCGCAGCCTGCGAATGTGCACGCCGATGGGAAATTTGGGAGAGGAGTGCCATCCTTTGAGTCACCGAGTGAGTACGTCATCGGGGGGGGGGCTGTGGGACCGGAGCTGACAGGGCAGAAAGAAATAGGAATGTACTGCGCTGTATGTCACATTGCATAAAAACTATACGTGGTGAAAAGGCGGGGAAGAATCCCGTGCATTACAATACCCAGCCATTTGCATCTGTATGGAAATAGTGCTGAAGGTATCTATGTAAGGAAATACAATACTGTCAGAATTATGCTGAAGAGAATCCGCGGATGAAAGTAATACCCACTTCTCAGTTTGTTTTCTTATTAGTTTGTTGTTGCTGTTTTGCTTCATTGCACGATCCAAAACAGCCTTAGCAGTTCCCAAGCCCAACCCTGCCAATGCCTATGCGTGTGAGCGGGAGCGTAGCAAACACCACCGACCTCAGTGGAACTGGACAAGATCCCATCACAAGCATAAAAAGGTCACCAGCCGGTGTTGGGACACTCACTGCAGCGCGGTCCCTGCCATCAAACAGCAATGTCCCATTGCGCTCCAGAGGCTGAGAGCCACTGGTGACTTCAAAAGCCAGGGAGAAAGTGGTGGCACACACTTGTACTTGAGAAAACTCACCGCAGGCTCTCTCCACTTCTATTCTACCTGTTAATTCCGAATGTATATGTATGTATACATATATACGTGCATATATATAACATAGTTACATATTAGTACATTATTATTTGACACACTATGCTATTAATATAATGATATTAACAAATACATTTATTTAAGGGTATGTAATTATGTATATTACATATACCATGAAAAAGGCTCCTTAGTTATAAATAATACAATCTGTATACAAAAGATTGAATCAGGTGTTACCAAGGAGCTTGAGAACCTGGTGGTTTTCAGAGCCATCCTCAGGGAAGAGTATGTGGCCCAAGAGTCATCACATGTGAAAGATACCACGGCAATAAATTTAGATTATGATGTGCAGCTAGTTAGCTGCCTCTCTCATCTAGTGCCTGGCTTCTCAGCTCAGTATCTATGGTTTATTTTATCAGTTTTAGGAAGTGCGGGGCTCTGTTTTATTACAATTAAATTTTTAAATCTTCTGCTGTGATGCTGGGGACCAAATTCTCTTTTTTACTGTGTAATGTAGCAGGTTTTTCTTGTCGGGGCTCTTTACATTTACAGGAGTCTCAGGATAGGAGAAATTGTCTTCTAGGATTTTTATGAGCTTAGTGCTGATGGGTAATAATTTATACTGTCTGATATATTTTGAGCTAATTGCCCACATAATTACAATCAGAGAAGACAACTGTCCACCCCAGACTTGGGGTCACAGCGACCGATGTTTATAAGCTTTATGAGGTTCACTTTAGATTTAGATTCCTCACCCCACTGTTCTTCATGACAAACACAAAGCCAATTGATTTACTGTAGTATGGGAAATTAGGTATTTTTAAGCATGGAGAGTTTGCTCAATGTTTCCTCTCCCCTAAATATTTGGGTAAAGGGCAGCTGGGAGACCCCCAAACCCTTTCGTTTGCCGGCAGGTAAGGTACAAAGTTGGCACCACCATGGCCACACCACCACCCTGGGGACCTGCAGAGGAGCCTGGAGATACCTTGGAGGAGATGGCTGGTGGGTGGGTTTCCACCTTCTAGTTTCCTTCTCAGCAACTAGATGGCGTTGGCTGGATGCCGTTACCAACCTCCCCGGGCATCGCAGAGGCAGGGTTTGCAGGCAGGAAGGCAGGGTTTGCAGGCAGGAAGGCAGGGTTTGCAGGCAGGGCCGGGCAGGTGAGGTTTGGCAGGTCAGCAGACAGAGCTGGCAGCATGGGGGTGGCTTTGCTGCTGCTGTGCACCTTGCACATGACCCCCACATCTCTCCCGGGAGCTCCCTTGTTTTCTTTTCACCTCCAAACTCCCATTGCCCGTGCTCATTAAAACCGGGTGCTGGGCACACGGCGTGGCAAAGCATGCACCGGCTCAGCCGGCGTCGCCAGCTCCGGGCACGTGGGCTCTGCCTGCTCAGGCAGAAGCTGCATGCCCCGGCAAAGCGCCCGTCCTGCAGAGCTGTCACCCGCTGCCTGTCCCCAGCCAGGTGCATTATTAAGCCACATCTTTAGCATGGGAGTCCTGCTGAAATGAACCTTTCCTTGTGGCAAATGTAACATTTTGAATAAATCACTTGAGCTGCTGGAGCTGAGAGAGGTACCTCTGAGTCAGCCTTACCAGCCCCAGGAGCTCAGATTTTGGGTTTTTCTGCAGCACTGCACGTGGGCACCCAAGAGGTGTGATTCCCGGGGGGACTCCCCAGTACCCATGGTCCGTGGCCTCTCCGGAGGCAGAGCGGCTGTGGGGGGTGGCACGGGGAGGCCCACGGCGTCCCTCGCTCCGGGGCTGCTCTTCAGACGGTGCTGGGCAGGGAGCTGGTGCTGGCCCAGGGCATTACAGACGATGTGAGCCCCCCGCTCTCCCTCTGCACCCGGCGGGGTGTCACTGGAGTCAGGCAGGCTCTTGGTGTGATGCATGCGGGAACATGTGGGACTTTCTCCCTTCGACTTTCTTAAAGAGAAAAATTGCACACTGACACAAAGCAATCTTGGAATATTAAAATTGCAGGCTCAAAATGCCCTGAAATCAGGAAATGAGGGAATTAGGGCTGCCTGCCCAGCTGGCAGCCGCAGCTTTGTACCTCTGTGCTTCCCTCACTGCATCCCGCCGGATGCTCAGCGCACGCTGCTGGCCGGCAGCACCGTGGCTCCCAGCCACGCCGTCTCCACCGGGCTGTCCCGCTCGGCTCGTGTGCTGGCGGAGGCACGGCTCCTGTTAAAGACGGAGGTTGTAATCAAGTTGTTAAAGAGTGTCAGTGCATGTGCACGTTGTGGCGCAGTTAAATTTGTTTAATGCAGTCTGTATGTGTGCTCCCTGCGACGCAGCACAGCTGGAGGAGGGTGGGATGAAATGAGACCTCTGCCCCGTGACAAGGGGATCCTGCCCTAAGGGAGGTCAGGCGAGATGACCTCCAGAGCTCCCTTCCAGCCTGAATTACCACGGGATCCTGTGGGTCTCAGGTCCTGCTACGCGGCTGACAGGCTGCTCTGTGCCATATGGCAATGCAGGAATCAGGGCAAGCAGAAACCCCTGCACAGTAAACACCACAAAACGTGATGCTAAAGGCCAGTGTAGTTTCACAATAGATGCCTTTATGAAACAGGAGTAAGTGGAGAACATGTGTCACAGATGTAGATTTACACAAGCAACACGGACTGTTACGTTTTGCTCTTAACTGTGGCTTGAGTGGGAAATGCAACGGGGTTGGCTTTGCCATCTGCTCTCCGGCCCCTGTGCTGCAGCTCGTGGGGATCTCCTGCCGTGGAGGGAGGTGGGCAGCGTTCCCTGTATTCCCACTGTTCATCCGAGTCCATCCGTCTCAAGCACCAGCGCCTGTGCTCCCTGTCCCTGACGTCTGTGCTCTTTGTCCCCAGGTTCCCTTCTCCGGGCGGCGGATGCACCACGCCTGCCCGTGTCTCCCCAGCCTGGCCTGCGTACGGACTTCTCCCAGCAAATTCAAATGTTTACCAGATTTCAGAAAAGAAGATGTCTTTTTTTAGCAGGAGCTATTCTGCGCTAGAAAGACCCACTCGATGTATTCTTTTTCTTGTTATCGTGACAAACAAGGTACTTGCCAGGGGAAACCCTTTACCATACTTTCCTGCCTCACCACCATTAAAACTGAAGATGAGATACTGTGCTGTAGTGGCCAAGGTTTTCAGGAGGGACTCGCGGTGGCAGATGCTTTCATTTCGGGGTGAGCAAAATGAGATTTGCTGAGACAACACTGCTTTCTGAGAGCAGGAGCTTAACGATTTCTGAACCGTCTCGTGGTCTTCATGGTTCCAGCTTAACCCCGGAATGAAAACATCCAAGATTGTTGTCAATTTTGGAAAATTTTGGCCACGTTTTTACACTTTGGAATACCTGAATCGAACTGAGAGTTGAATAACTGCATAGTGTGAAGCATATGATGATTGCCAAAAAACTGTATTTACATTACATTTCATATCTTTAGTAATATAACTGTATTTGTAAGTTAGGCGCATCTCTAGGGTAAAAGTTTAACCAATAGATGTAGTTTTTACACTTTTTAAAAGTGGCAGGTGGAACCAAAGCATTTCAATATTCAAAGCATTAAAAGATTTTGTTATTTTAGTATTCTAAGATGAGAAGAAGCTGTTGTTACTTGAGTTGGTGTAAAACTACCTGATCATCTCAAATTATGTATTAAGATGTAGTTTATATTAAAAAAGGAACCCTGAAGTTTATTGTAATGGGCTGCCTGACTTCTTGTATATGTATCAAATTTGCTCTGTAAAAATTCTGTATCAGAATAATGGCAGTATATGATTTGATTTATTTTAATATTATAACATTATTTTGTCATTGTGGTTTTCCATTTTTATTCAGTGTAATCTGTTATCACATACTTGATTCACCCGAGCTAGCAGAGCTCCTTACGGATAGCTTAGCAAAAGATCATATGCCTCTGGCTGCTTTTAGGGAAACTCAACAGTTTACAAGGCATGAACTCCTCAACCAAGCTGCAGTCTTAGACGATGGGGGACTCTTGGTGTAGCTAATACGAGAGGTTTTTCTTGGCACATGCCTCAAAGGATCAACTTTAACCCGGCAAACATATAATTTGTGGGTTTTCTATGAAATACTGTGCAACTTCATATTTACTTGTCAGTCCCTGGAGCTGGAATTCCAATAGTTTGTGTGAGTTTCACACATTTCTTGCTCTCAGACATGCAAACATATGCTGGAACTGGAAAAGTGAAGTCATTCATCATTTAACAATCAGTGCTTTGCTGCTGATGACGATGAGGGGTTTGAGAGAAGTTAGCACATTTGTATTAAAGCAAACACCTGTATTAGAGAAGATGAGAAATGTCCCAGCGAGTTTACCAGGTACCTTCCACTGGGCTCCATAGCCTCCCTGAAGAGACAGAAAGGAACAACTGGATCTGCTGTTTGGCCAGATCCTTGTGGATCTTGCACACGTTAGAAGAATAAGTGTCTTGAGGATTGCATCCCCCCAACCCCAGGGCTCCTGCTCCAAAGCCTATATATTTTGCTTCACCCTTTGCAGTGGTGATGCAGCAGCTGTGCAAGTGACAACAGACTTAGGTCCTGTAGGGGGAAAAAAAAAGAAACTCTGAGGTGCCACCAAATGGTAATTTTATATGTGGTTTGCATTAATGAGATCAGGTACAAAGTGCCTGTATCAGATCTGGAGCCTTAGCGGAGCTCAGTTCTAACCCAAAGGGCTGGTTTGCGGTGGTGAAAGACCACCTCATTCCCATGCTAATTTAGTGACCTGTGAGCACTGCAGAAATTCCCATAACCTGGATTTTAAAAAAAAAACAAACCAAAACCTGATCCTACCACTGTCACTAAATAGTGGGGCTCCCCAAACACCCCGTGCACCCACCCAGTCTGAGTCTGCAGAGGAGGAACGCACTGGGAGCCTGGGGGTTGCTTCTCTGTCCATGCCTATCAATATAATACTAGCTTTATACCATGGACTTCAATTTACACTCAAAGGGAAAATCAAGAAAGAAAATAGAAGTAGCCCAAATATGTATGTGTCCCATCTCTTGCTCCATTCATTTTTACCAAAGCACATTGTCATGGTACTCAAAACGATGAACCGTAGCAGGAAACACCAGCCCTGCTTCTCATCTCCCACTGGCATAAATCACCAGTGACTCCACTGAAGGTAATAATCCTGGTTTACATCATTGTGAGTGAGTGGGAAATTATATTTGATGACTGCCTTAGACCTGCCAAATCGAACTCCTAGGAGAGTTTATCAGACAAGAGCAGAGCTACTTTGTAGTTGTAATTTGTGCCAATTAACTTGTGGGATTAGGCATTTATCTGCGTAATGAGAACAGCCCCAATTACATGAGTTCAAAGTTCACACTGTGTACAGGAGGTCGAAGTACTCGTGTCCTGCAGACACTCCTGGACAGGGCATTAGGAAGATGCTTCTTTGAGAGAGACGTTATCCTGTGCTTGCCCTCGAGGGGCTTCTCCACACCTTCCCGGCTGCTGTCGGAGCACGGCTGCTGGTGTAGAAGAGCTCAAGGCAAAACCTCACTGTCCTACATCCCCACTATATTCACTTGGCAATCATTATTGCCACGATTCCCCTTTTAGTAATTTAATTCTCATTAATTGACACTCACAATGAAGGTTACTTGATTTGAGAGATCATTTTGGAAGGAAGATTAAGCTTTTGCATCCCAATTCTTTCCTAAACTCTGTTCTAATCAATTATCTTTCCTCCCATCCTAGGGGAGATTTCCTAACCCAAGCACACCTGCAAAGTCCCTTTGATTTCCTTCTGCAGTGGAAGGGGGGAAAACCCCCTTCACCTTTGCTTCACAGTGATAATAGGTAAACCAGTGACCACAAGAAGTATTTCAAAATGTAAATGGCTATGCATGCCCCTCTGCTTTTCCCTTGAGCCAGCTTTTGACTTGAGGAGAAATCAGATGAGAAAAGAGAACAAAACTCTTGCAGCCCTGGAAACACCTTCGTGAAAGGGAGAAGTCACATTCTCCAGTACACGTAGCTTGTTCAGAGAAAGCCTGGTTTAAACACTTTCCTTTATTCACTCCACTTAGGAGTTCTGTGCCAACATTTGGTTTAATTTTATTAATATTGAAGTAATATTATTAATTATTAATAGAAACATGTGCATGAATTTTTAACATAATATTAATATTGATGTTACAGATATGCTATAGAATAATGATGATCTCACACCAAACTGTAGGAGTTTCCATGTTTGTTACCAGATTTTGGGTTAGCAGAGAGCCATTTCAGGGAAGGACACCACCACGTATAATGAGTTGCTGCCTTAATTTGATTACATGCTTATCAGGAAAAGTGAAGCAAGGTGTTTTGGGTTTGCGGGTGCACAGCTGGCTGAGCAAGCACCTGTAAGCCTGGGGGGGCTGGAGGGAAAGCACTGCTGCTGAGCAGGAGAAAACCCAGCTGAACGTCAGCCTCATCAGCATCCTCCTGCCCACAATTCCCCCCTGGGAAATTTTGTCACTTTAAAGACAAAAAAAAAAACGAAGTTACAAAGTCTTTGAGTGAAGGGTTGACACAATAAATTCTCCTGGTTGTGTGGCAAGTGGCACTCAGATCTGCGTGGGTGCTTACTTAGGAGACAGGTCACCCTAACCACAACCCTGGTTTTATGGCAGGAGTAGCTGAAGTGAGGTTGGTTAACCCACAGCTGAAAATCATCTTGGTGGTTGAGAGGATGGTCTAGAGCAATGTATGTCTCTATGAAGCACTTTAAGGTAAGACAGAAAATTAGAGTTGGTTTTATCCTGTTGTAGGTGGGCTAAAAGCGGTAGACTTGTTATTATGCTGAAACTCTAGTGTATTAGAGGATCTTGTAGCATACTTTATCAATATCAAGAGGTACTCTGCTAATTTGCCTTATCAGCATAATGTACCATAATGATGTATGATAAAGGCAAGTATGACTGCAGACTGAGGTCCTCACTAATGTCTCCCCCTGCCCCAGTAGCTCTCTGGTTTGTTATTACTGCACAGATGGGTATTCAAAAGAAACAGAAGGCGCTAAGAATCCCTTGATTTAAACAAGATGTCTGAGGAATTTGATCTTGACAATGTGTAACATGTTTTCCAGAAAGAATTAGAAAATTGCAGGAAGAGAAAAGACTGTGCAAATACAAGAGGATTTTGATAATAGCAAAATCAATGTGCCTTTCTCTATTACATAGATATGAAATGCCAAGCCAGTGGGGGTACAGCTGTTAGACTAATCAATAATTCTGAGCGCAGGAATGGAGATGAGTTTAATGCACATCAAACATATACAGCAAATCATCTATCATTTCTCAAGGAGAGTCCTGAGTGCGTGCAGACTCAGCCCAATGCTGTAGGATATATCTCAACGATTTAGCAGGGCAGATTCCCCCATGTGATCCAGCTGCCTCGGAGGACGGTGGTAGCCTTTGGGCCACTCTGCCTGGTCATTATGGCTGGGAAAGGCTGAATGTGAAGGGCTGAAGCCGAGTAAGGCTGGTGCACTGAAGGGAGAGCAGATGGCAGTGTGTTTCATGGCAAGGAATACAGAGCAGGGTAACAGCAAAGTGTGCAGGAAAGGAGAGATGAGCAACATAACCATATAGCACGCTTGTAAACACCCCCATGGCAGGGGTTTCCCAAAGGTCTGAGCGTAAGACAGCTTAGTATGGGGGGAAAAAATGAATGCATGCAAAATGTAAAAATGATAGAAAGTCTCCTCTGCAAACCCTAGTTTGCCTGGGAAACTGGGTACATGTTAACTGTGCACCAGGAGGGCCCGGAGCATCCCAGATTGATACTTCTTTGTACCATGACACCAGATATCAGTGTGCTACGGGCATGTCCCTGTCCCCAGGAGGTAACAAGTCTCACAGACCAGATAGAGGACGTGTCTGCACTGTACACAGTGCGTACCCACACCGCTGCAGCCTGAGCTATCCTGGGATGCATAACTGCCCCTGAACCGTGTCCCAGCGGGCAGCGTGGGAAGGAGGGACCCTGGCTGTGTCCCTGCCAGCACCCCGCAGGCATGATCCTGGGGGCTCCATGGGGCTCTATGCTGCACCGTGTGGGCAGCGTATCTCTTCCCAGGCTGGGAATCCCATCCAGGCCTCCAGACACCCAGCGCCGTGCCTCTGCCGCAGCATTGCAACACGTGGAAGGGATTAAATCTGGTTTTAAATGTAATGTGGCTTTGTAAATCCCAAGGCTGTAACACAGTTCAGAAGCAAACTGAAAATATGGCCTGGTTCCAGCCAAGCAAGTAGGGTTGAGCCTTCTTTATTTACTTTTTCTCTTGTACATATGACTGCACTCATGTCATTTCATGCAGATGTTTGCGGGCTCTTCCAGTGCGAGCAGCCAGCCGTGGCTCTTGCTGCAGAGTTCACAAACTAGCAAAGCTGCTATTAATTTCAGGGGTGCAAAGCTGGGCCCACCCTTTATTTATTCCTCTAGGCTACGTTAGAGCCCAGGCAGCAGAGCACATCTCTAACCGCTTTCACGGGGCCTGCCAGAAAGGCCAGCTCAGGGAGAGGCACTGGCGAGGCAGCTGCAAGCATGCTCACTCTTTCTGAAAATTTCACCGCATCCTGTCAAATTAGTAGATTTTTTTTTTTCCGCTCCCCAATTTCTTCTCTCACATGGGTGAAACCTTGAGAGGAAGGTCCCCCACCCCTTCAAATTCAATGGCAAAACTTCCTGACTGCAGTGCTGTCATAATTTCACCTCCCTCCCCACCCTGGTTTTATTAAACTCCCCAAAGTCGCTAACAAGCCTTTCACACATTGCAACAGAACCTTCAATTATCTGGATTTGGTTTACATCAGCACTTATGCTCAGACAGATATTGCACAAACAGAGAGTAAGAAAAAGTCTGTCTGGCTGAGAGTTTAGCATCTTGGGAGGGGTGAAAATAGCGCCGAGACCTCCATCCCCGCTGGCAGCGCCTTGGGCAGGTCCTGCAGAGCCCGGCTTCGGCAGCACCCTTCATCGCCCTGCCGGGAAGCGCCTTGGTGTTGCTCAGCCTAAACGTGTCCCTCCTTGCTTTCACACCACGGCTCCAAGCTATACCTCTGCCTGCGATTCTGCTGGCTCCTTGGCTCGGGTGCCCACGTTCTCCGCCTTTAGTCACACTGCAGCTTGGCTGAACATACTGCACGTTCATCCGCCTTCCTCCACACCCAGATGTCTTCTGCGGCTCCGCCGGAGCTCGCTCCCCGGGGCAGCTTGGCCCTGCGGGCACCCAGAGCTGGTCCCTCTGCCCCGGGGCCACCGCAGCCCCATGGCACCCAGGGGACCGTCCCCGCTCCGCCCTCGGCACAGCACGCTGGGGGACCTGCTGCGTAGCGTGAGTGTGCAAAGCCTAATGGGGGGGGAAGGAAAAAGCCCACCTGATTTACTCGACTATCAAGCTGCTCGACTGCTTCCTTTCCATCACCCTCCTGCAAGCACTCGGTGACAGATGGGGACAGATTGAGTGGTTCGATGGAGTGAGGTAATATTCCACTAAATCATTCCTCTCTCACTGTCAGAAAGCATGCAGACTTCAGCCCTTCCTTCTGAATCTTCCTGTGTTTCCCTCTCTGCATTTTTTTTTAATGACAAAGCCATTTTAGCTCTACCTCTGCTAAAATTTCCGAGGGAAGCAAGCACTGGTATTTATAAGGTACGATAAAACGGGTGTTGTAAAACAGTTAGCAAAAGGAGGGGGTGAATCATCACGAGACAGAGAGGGTTCTGGTGCTGTTTACTGGCGTTTCTGATTTCTTTTCCGCCCTGCGTGCTCGGGCCGAGCCCCGGACCCCGGCGCAGGGACCCCGGCTGGGCAGGCAGCAGGCTCCCGGGCAGGTGTGCCGTGGGCAGGCGCGCAGGCTCACGCTGCGTGTCTCACAGATGGAGGATCCATTTTTTCCCTGGATGATTTGTTCTAACGGTTAATCATCCTCACACAAACACAGGATTGTTTTTTTTTTTTAATGACATGCCAGTAAATAACATTCAGAAACTTTAGGACGGGCTTTCTCTTCACCGGGCGATCTCTCGATTTCTGCCTACTCCATTAGTGCTGTGATGACTGCCTAAAATTAACTGGGACTTCACAGCTTCCCCGTACCCTTGCAAGACTGGCTTTGAACTTGAAAGCCTCCTACACAAAGTGCTCTGCGCTATCAACCTGGTCACGGTAGAGGTGAAAAATGTGGCACTGAAGAAAGTGGCTTTCCAATAAATACATCCACAATACAACCATGCACGACTCACAAGATCAAAGACAGAGTGCAAGTACTGAGGTCATTAAACATGAATAGAAATACAGAAATGCAACAGCTTGCATTAAAGGCTTAGCTTGACTTTAAAGTTAAGCGATGAAAGCTTATGTAGTCAGCGATTGTTCACCCATGATAATGCTCTGCTCTTGCCATCAGTAGTTCTGGGCTTTCCAAAGGTGAGTAAGAATAATTAATCATTTTTCAGATAAAGTACCAAGGTGTGGGGCAGTTAATAACTTGCACCGAGTGAAAATAGGCTCAGTGACGCTCAGCATCATCAGCTTTAGGGAAAGTCAGAGTGCCGCAGACGTCAGGCCTGTTGGAAATTCAGCTCTTGGTCACCAATTCTACAACTGACGGATGAGTAAGGATTTACCCCACATAAGGTCCTTCATGAATGACATGGCATCAGAGGTCACCAGCATAAAAGGAGGTTTGGGGTACGACTTCCATTGGCACAGCCCCAGTCCAGTACAACTCTGTGCCAGCTTTAAAGAGACCGTCTTCACTGATGGTCTTTCTCTGATGGCTCTGTTGTTTCAAAACTATGTGTATTTTACAGTATTCTGAAGCTTAAGAACAAGCATAGCATGGGAGATGGTTCCTGGCTCATATCACAATCGAGTGAATTGTAGCCTGTGCAGTGTTTTGAGCAACTATAAAGGAAGCTGTGCTAAAATTGAGGATTTTAGGGGACCTCCATTAGAACACAGCCCCCCTCCCATGTTTCTAATCATTTTATTTGCAGCATAACTAATATGGTTTCTGAAGTATTTGATATGCCACAGTGTCATCTAATCTGCAGCCTAAGTTAATGAAGTGCCTTGAGATACTTAACATCGTGTTCTGCCAATATGTGGCTGCTACTCTGTCTGGAGCCACTTCTCTCCGGGTGGTTTCTTGGCAGTTCTGAGCAAGTGCAGGTGCTACACAGGAGCAAGGTGACTGTGCTTAACCATGCGGGGCAAGTGGCAGAGGTCCAGCCAAACTCCATGCATCCTTTGTGGGAAGGGAAAATGCCAGCTTTGCTCTCCTCTGAGCTCGGCACGCGTCCCAGGGCAGTCCCGCAGCATATGGCAGAGCAGCCTTCTGGAGGTGTAGCTGTATCACATCCAGGTAGAGCCCCAGGAAAGAATTGTTGCTATCAGACTAAGCCAAATTTCTGCCCTTTTTCTCAAAGCTACTGACTTCACACCATTCTGGGAGGCAGCTTTGTCTCCCCTGGTGCAGACCTGGTACTGGAAAAGCAAATGACAGTTTGGGGGCTGTTCATCCCCTTGCTCATCCTTCACCTCTAGCACGACCACTGAATAAGACCTGTACCCAACAATGTAATTTGGCTGGGGCCAAATATTTCAGCCCCTTTCCTAGCAAACGCTTTCCAAATCTAGCAGCAGAGCCAGCAGCACCCCACAGTACTCCAGCCTTTGAGTGTTGTAAAGCAAGAGATGGCCATAGCCAGTACTTGTTGAGATTTCAGACCAGTGTCATTTTTCAAGCTGGCCTGACATTTAAGTTTATGCTAAAAACCTCCACTGACTTCAGCACAGCAAGATTTTGACTGGGAACGTTTGCAAGGAATGTGTTAAATACCTGGTGAGTGAGTGAAGATGCCAGCAGCACAGCTCTCTGCAATTCTTCACCACAGATATGCAAAACCAAATGGGCTGTGACCTCTGAGCCAGACTGTGGAGAATCTCTGGGGGAGATGATGTTGGTATTTCCTGTGATACTCAGCACTCGTGTTGCCCAGAATATGGAAAACTATCTTACATATGCCTGGAGGGGTATAGAGAGGACTCGATCTATGTTCTGGTCAAGCGCAGGTAGACAGGAGAGCCCCGGTGCCGTGCAGCTCACCAGACCCTCCAAGTACTTTGCGTTTTGGTCAGTGGGGATGGGGAGGGGGGTTCAGACCGTCCCAGTTTTTGCAAGTGAGCCCAGGACTTGCACAACAAACTGCAATAGCTTCTCCGGTGGATGTGGGAGGTAATTATTAACACCCAGCTCTCACTGAGTCTCAGCCATCAGCACTTCTGAGTGAGACCAGCAGCACTCCAGTTTTTGGTGGCCAGCTGGGGACATGGAGGCTTACAGCCATTCCTCACAGGTCCCAACAGCAGCAGGGGCGGCCCCCTGTGCTCAGCCCATTCTCTTAACATTATTTGTCTACTTTTGTTATCCAGAGCAGGTTTTCATCCTCTCTGATACCCCTTCTCTGATCTTGGTCAAAGCATTTAATCTCTGTGACCCACTTTCCCCCTCTGCAGCCTAAAGGATGCTGTGAGAACATGTTAATACTGTGCTTCGGAAATGCTATTTTTTTGCAACTTTATCTTTTCTCAGATTTCGGAAGGAATATTTATCCCTTGGTGCCTCTCCAGCCCTTTCTGGTTTTTCAGACTCGGTGCACCCTCGGTCAGCAGGATAGACTTGCAAAGCAGTGTTTGTTGGTGTGCAGGCACCGAGTACTGTTTCATTTTCTGCTATGTGTCTGTCCTTGATATTTAGTTTCACGTTTTCTGGAATGAAGCCCTATTGTACAACACCCATGTAAACCCCGAATTAAAGCTACTGGAGTTCCTTCTCTTTTGTACTAGCATAGCCAGGATCATAATCTGCCTGGTATTACGAGTACCTAAACTATAAAATTAACTTCAAACAGCGCTGATTCTGCCCGCAGAGTATGTCAGAAGTCCTGAGACAGCCCTGGAAGCCACATGCAAGCAAAAGGCACAGTATACAGATATCCTTTTCAAACTTTTTTTGTATCCTTTTGCTGCTGCAAGGCTGGGTCTGGTTGCCACTGATGGGTGACAGCAAAGCATCCGTTATCTTCGGGGGGTAAGAACCGGACTCACCCATCTAGCGAGAGTATCGCTGAGATGGGGGATGCCTATGCACAGAGATAGGCATTCAGTACAGCAGCGCGGCTTGATATGCTGTTTAAGTCTAAATAAAACCATCAGGTCACCCGAAGGTGATTTTTCATCCCCCGCATATACGATTGACTATATACAACTTGTGCTTAATTTTTCTAGAAGTAAAAAATCTAGTCCTTGCAGCTTTTAAAGAGCTTTTAAAATAACTATTCTCCCATCTCTGGTTTAAATAGAATCATAACTGTACTACTTATAGCCTGGAAGAGAGATAGGATGCAAAAATATCAGGCATTTTTAATAGAGTAAGAGAAAGAAAACATTGGCTTTGGTACCAGCAGGATTAGGAAAGAGAAGGCACGATTTGAGTTAGACATCACAGTTCTAGGCCCCTACAGAGGAAGTTTTTTAAGTTTTAAGGAAATAATGATTCTGCAAAAGTGGGAACCCTGCTGAAAAGGCCTAACAGTAAAGCAGGCATGTAAGGTACACTTAGAACACAATTCCCAGCAACAACATCGCTGCCTTGCCCCTAAGTCTTTGTAACACAACTCGACCCTATTACTCTCTAAGATTCGCTAATCTATGATCTGATATTCCAGGATGAAAATATAATGAGCACTGACAACCAACTTCTGCTGTGATCTGAAGTTCTTGACAGTTTTCCTTCTGTACCAAGACGCCTTTTCAAACAGCTTTGGAAATGATCATTAAGTCTCGTTTTGTTTGCAAGATACCCCATCCGCGGTCGTATTTCTTAGCCCAGCTCTGGCAGTTATCGGTACAGCTCCATCTCCCTCCTGCCTACCTTCTCTGCAGCTCTACCGAAAGCTCAGATTGCAAACTCCTCCTTACGCACTTTGAGAAACATCGCCGCTCTGCTGTTCAAATCCGAGTTGGGGGTGGAAAGCGAGATAGAAAACCAAACCAGAAGCCCCACCTCACTTCACTCCCTGGCTAAATCTGAAGCTGTCACCTTATCCCTCTTCTGATCTAACGGTCACACGTCTCTTCTGTGCTCGCTTCAGTCAGGACAACTATTTCTCAGTTGATGTCTAACAACTTTGCGCTACTCTCTGCTGAAACGCTCTTAGCGCAGACACAGATTTCTTCACGGAAATCGAGCTTATCTCTGTCATTTTGTGTGCGACGTGCTCCAGCACTGCCACGATCGATGTTTGTTAAATGTTACATGATGCATCAGAAAGCAAGCACGTCAGGGACGGCTAAAAAAGTTGTGTCAGGATCCTGCCATCAGGCTGCCGGTTAAAATACTTTCCGAGAAGTTTTTGTAGAACAATAAAGCAGGTTAAAATGCCATGCTTATTAAATGTAAATTACCCATTAAGAATATAGTTTACAGATGAGTACAGTATTAGCCAAGCCACCATGTTAAAAAACTGCTTTGCCAACTAAAATTAGCGATCCACAGTTATCCACTCTTTTTCTATCATTAACAGAGAAGCGATTAGGTATAACAGAAATTTGGTTTCAGTAGACACAAAGAATTGTACTATTTAAACCTGTTGCCCATCATAACATTAAGTCTTCTTAAAAATAGCTTTAGTCACTTTTATTGGTATAAACACCTAAATTGAGATCTAACAGCAAATAAGGATTGTGCTTGTCCATAATAACCTCAGCTGTGAAATCTACTCAGACACAAGACATACAACCTTCCACATACACAAGTTACTTGTCAGCAAAGCAGAATGCTGCCATTCTGAAACAATTACATACAGTAAAGGTTTTCAATATTTTATTAAAGAAAACAGTCAAAATGTACAAGTATTACCCAGGTTTGTAGATAACTTCCTATAAAGGCAGTAAAATATGAATTTCAATCTAGGTTTTAAAAACTGCTATAGTTGATTATTTTTAAAGTTGATATTTTAAAATCACATTTCACAAATAGTTCTGAAATATTACCAAATGAATAGTGCAACAAGAAAATTGAAATTAGTTCTACACTGTTTGCATGTCAAGCAAAAGTTAAGTAACTGCTTCAAATACTCAAACCATTTGAGAATGAATGAACCCAACAGCTCCCACCAAAAACCGACTTCTGACCACATTAGGAACGTCCTCTTCTTGTTCTTCACTTAAAATCAAATAATAATAAAACAACACCTCTTGAGGTCATCAAAAATAACTTTAGTATAAAATTGTCTTGGCCCTTATCAAATATTACATGAGTAAAATTGTTAAGCCTTTATCAAAACAGACAGGAATAGGAAAACAAAGAAAGAAAAATGTCATGGCCTTAATCCGTTATCTGTTGGAATCATGTCTAGAAACGTTAGAAGCAAGACCAGAAACTCGGAGCCCTGTTTTGTTTTTAAAAACCACACAATCACAAAGAAAAACAGCTTCTTACTGCCTAAGGTTTGGGGGTGTTCTGCTCAAGTACCTGTTCCCATAGAGAGCAACCTTTTATGTTCTGAAGAGAGCATACGCAAAATATAGAAAAATAAATAAAATAGCTTCTTACAGCCTAAGGTTTGGGTGCTGGGTGGTGGTTTAGTATGTCCCCCACAGGTCACACTCTCGCGATCGTATGCAGAAACATGGAAAATGATATCCATCTTTCTTTTTTTAGAAAGAGAAAAGCCCCCCTACATCCCAAAGCTCTTGAGATCACAAAGGATGGTGCCCTGGGTGCTCTGGATGCTTTGGCAGCATGGGAAGTGGGCTCGGAGACAGACCCTGAGCTCCTTGTTGAAGATGAAGCAGAGGATGGGGTTGACCCCTGCCTGGGCAAACGTCATCCAGACGGAGGTGGTCAGGTAGACCTGGGGGATGGAGCTGGCCTTAATGAAGACCCGCAGGTAGCAGGCCACGATGTAGGGGGACCAGAGGAGCAGGAAGAGCAAGGTGATCATGTAGAACATCTTGCAGAGCCTCTTCTCCATCTTAAACTCCTCCAGCACCAGCAGCCTCTTGATCTGGCTGTGGGTGGCCTGCCTTATGCCCACGAGGGTGGGCGGCGTGGGCCCCCTGCCAAAGCCAGCCGTCCAGTTTGCAGCCGCTTGGCCGGTGGCTCCCGGCCCGTGGAAGGTCCAGTTTTGGCTGATGGCCGGTACCAGCTGGGCCGGCTTCATCTTGCGGTGGCCGTGGATGAAGAAGAGCAGCTTGATGTAGACCAGGTGGGTGGCGGCGATGACGGCCGCCAGCATGAGCATGAAGCCCAGCGTGTCGTTGGCCTTGACGTAGCGGTGCTCGAAGATGCACTGCTCCTCCTCCCGGATGAACTTGTAGGTGCCCACGTCGAAGACGGGGGGGAAGGCCATGGCCATGGAGAGGGTCCACACCATGCACACCACAGCCAGGCAGGTCCAGCCCGTCATGCGCTTGGCGTAGAAGCGGTGGTGGGCGATGGCCATGTAGCGCGTGACCCCCACGCAGAAGAGCAGGAAGGCGGCGTGGAAGCAGAAGAGCACGGCCAGGAAGGCCAGCACCTTGCAGCTGAGGGGCCCGTGGGGCCAGGCGGCCCCGCTGCGCACCGACAGCATGACGAAGGGGAAGCAGGCCAGCGAGCGGAGCCCGTCGGCCAGGCAGAGGTCCAGCAGCAGGTAGTACGGGGCGCGGTGCAGGTGCCGGTCCTTGAGGATGAGCCAGGCGAAGAGCACGTTGCCCGCCAGGCTCACGCAGAGGATCAAGCCCAGGGTGGCCAGCTTCAGCCCGGAGGCGCTCAGCAGGCCGCCGGCGCTGGGCAGGTGCGGGCTGCTGCTGCTCCCCAGCTCGCTGCTGTTCGCCATCGGGTCCCTCCTCCTCCTCCTCCTCCTCCTCCTCCTCCTCCTCCTCGGCGGCGCCGCGCAGGCAGGGCCGGGGGCTCAGCGCCGCGGCAGCGCGCCGGGGCCGAGGGCCGCGCCGCCCGGCGCCCCCATGCCCGCCGCCGCCGTCCTCCCCCCGCCGCCGCCGCCGCCAACGCCGCCGCCGCCGCCCCGGCCGCTCCGGCGACGCGCGGCGCTGCCGCCGCGCTCCCCGCGGGCCATGCGGCTCCCCCGCCCCGCGGCCGCGCTAGGGCCGCGCCCGGCGCCGCCGCCGCCCCATGGGGATGGGGGGGGGACGCGCTGGGGGCGAGGCGCGGAGCGGCGCGGAGCCGCCCCCTTACCGCCGGCGAGCTGCTCCTCCGCGCCGGGCGAGGGGCCGGCCGAGCCTGCGCACAGCGGCGGCGGCTCTGCCCAGCTCCCGCCGAGGACAATGGGGTAAATCCCCCTCCCTCCGCCGTGCCGTCCCTTCCTTCCCTTCCCTTCCCTTCCCTTCCCTTCCCTCCTCCTCCTCCTTCCCTCCGCCCTGCCTCCGCCCCCCGCGCAGCCCGGCCCCTGCGGAGCGCGGGGCTGAGTCACGCGCGCAGCGGCGCGGAGCGGCGCGGAGGTCCCGCTGCCGCAGCGGGGCTGGGAGCGGAGCGGAGCCGGGGGCCCCGCCGGCCCCCGCCCTCCTCCCGCCGCGGGGCGGGAGCCGAGAGGGGGCTCGGGGGCACCCGGGGGGAGCGCGGGCATCCCCGCGGCGCCGCCGCGGTGGGCTGCGGTGGGGTGCGGTGGGCGGTCCGGCCGCTGCTGCCGTCCCGCTGCGGTGTGGCCCCGGAGAGCCCCCGCGTCCCCGTCCGGAGGCGCAGGGCTGAAGCCGCGGATGGCTTATGGAGGTGATGCGCGTCTGTGCCTGACACCGGTGTGCATAAGCCCATACACACGTGTATTGACACCCACCGCGTCTGTGTATTGAGCCAGTACATCCGTACCTTAGCGATACGTGTGTCACATTCACCAACGTGCTTTCGCTAGATTTAGCCATACTAAATAGCCGTTTAACACGACTTGCCTGCACACAGGGGCGGCAAGTCCAGCAGCGCCTGTTGCAGCGGCGCGTCCGGGCGCGCGGTCCCTTGCTGGGCAGGGAGGTTTGCAGGAGAAGGTGGTTTGCAGCAAGCTCACGTGGCGAACGTTTCAGTGTGAACATCAAGGAAAAGCTTCTTCCATCAAGGAAAAGCTGCTTCCACCAAGGAAAAGCTGCTTCCACAAGTCAGGAGCCTGACATTTGGGGTCTGGCTGGGGTTCCTAAGAACCTAAGGGGAGGGGAGGTGGCAAAATGTCCACATTGATGCTTTTTGTGTTTCTGCGGTGTGCAGGGGCTTACCAGCTCTACACCAGGCCCGTGGAGGACTGGGCAGGTTTTTGTGAGCTGGATAAAACACCTTTGGCCTGACTAGCACAGAGCTTCTGCTGATGCAGCCGTACTGCTGGTGCAGGTTTATAACAGGTAGTTTAATTAATGTAGGGCAGCGAGACACAGGTCCTTGTCCTCTCTCTCCCACTTTGCCATCCTTGTGTATGTAGGGCAAGGCCTCTCTGAGTGCCTTGTAAGGCACCACTGCGCGGCCCTGGGCTCGCTGGAGATGCTAATGCAATTATCGTACTATTACTGAGTTTCCTTCATGGCCTCTTGTGAAGGACACGCCTGAAATTCTTTTTTGAGCATTCTATTAAAAGCCATCAGTAAATTCAGCGTTATTCCAGAAACGATAGCAATTAAATCGTCTGCATCAGCCCCAAAAGCGGATGTTGGTGGAGCAGCTTTTGAGCTGATCTTTCTGGCTGGTTTCAGAAAGTCTCACTGCATCTGTCAGGGGCCAGGCACCGACCTCGAACGTGCCACCAGCCATCCAGAGCAGCTCTGCTCAACTGCTGGCATTTAAACAGTGGTAGAACCAAAATCAGACTTCAGCCCAAAGACGTATTGAGGGCAATCTGTATCACACGCAGGACTTTATTTGCCCATGGATCTGGTCTGTATCTGTTATTTATTGCTAGCATTAGGAGAGCGAAGAAATCCAGAGAGTTAAAAAAAAAAAGTGGCAGATAATTGAGGCTGCTTTTTGCTTCCAACCAGTGCATCTAAGCTGTTTCCAGTTGTTAGGTTTCTCATTTGCACCGAAGTTTTACTGTGACAGAAAATTGCCCACGGGTTGTTCAGTGTTTTCTGCAATTTTCAAGGCATTTCTCACATTCATGCAGTGACTTGAGCGCCGCCGGGTGCGTGGTGCCCCCTCGGCAGCCCTGGCACCGGCGTCAGGAGCGGTGCCTTTCAGGAGGAGCCGGGGACACCGCGTACCTCGCTTACCCCCAGTGCAACACGGGACCGCGTTAACAGACTCTCCCACGGCAGGGTGCCAGCAGCCAGCGTGCTTTGCCAAGCACGAGTAAGAGGATCGGTTGTCCTTGGGGGCGCGTGGCTTTTCAGAGAAGCAGAGGAGACCTTATGGCCCCTGTTAGCTCTGTGATCTCTGCCATCAAGTGAGCAAAAGGGAATAACACACCTGCTTCCCTCCTCCGTGCCTGCGGGTAGGGTTTCTCCTCTCCCTGAACGCTTGCCAGCGCAGCTGAGCTGGCTCAGGAGCTGCCGTAATTCACTGCTATCTTGCCAGGCCAGCAGCAAATTGCTAGCTCATCTTTCTCCCACCTGTAGCGAGGGGAGGGAATGGTGTTTCATCCATCTCCTCAGGCCTGCTTCCCTGATGGGGCTGCTACGTAGTGCTATAGGTGGTGTCAGCCAGGAATTTGGGGCCAGCTTCCTTGCGGGGCTGGCTGAGAAGCGCAATGCCAAAGGACCGGCTAGAAGGAATGGGGAACACAAGGGGCAGGTGGGGGGTTAAGAGTCTTCACACAAGCGGGCTCCTCGCCTCCCAAAGGGGTTGACATGGGGTTAGACCTGCCAGGATAACTGCCCGTTAGTTACACCCCAGCCCTTGTTCTTATCTCCCTGCCTGCTCCCTGCCGGGGAAGAGCCCTCCCTGCCCCAAGCTGGGTGCCCCGTGCAGGCAGGGCTTGCCAGCACCTCTGGGTGCTTCACCTCCTCTTTGCATCAGACCCATCAGGTTCAACCAAGTTCCTCACTCAGTCTCAGTTTGGACATTAGGACTGTGCCGCATTTACAGTATTTGACTAAAAAATGAGAAATAGGGTATTCTGTAACCTGTCTGCTCGGGGAGCTCTTCCAGCCCGCAGGGACTGTGGTGCCTGGGGAGGTGTCCACTGTTCAGAGCCAAAAGGAGCTGCAGGCACTGCCCCGACATCCCCGCAGCGAAGCCTTCGCCCTCGGTGCTGCTCGGCTTTGCGGCGTGCTGCCGGGCATCCAGCCCCCGGCTGAGCGGGAGCACCTTTGTGCACGGGTGTATCCCTGGACACGGCACGGCGCTGAAACACCGGGGTCCTGCCTCCAGTGCCCAAGCAGGGGCTGAAAACACGGGGTGTATATTGATTTGGGCATAGCTGGAAAAAAGCCAGATCCATCGCAGCAGTCGTGGGGAACAGGTAATTTCCAGAGATTGTAATGAGCATGTTAAGCTATTTCCCTTTCTCACTTCAATCACTTTCACAAAGCGAGTTTAATGAAGAGCTATTCTGTGCTTACAAAATGGTGCTGCACAAGCTAGATGGATTCCTCTGACCTTTCAATGTGCTTTACTTGAATTGGCTGCCTCTTCATGTTCTCCGCTCGCTGCCTTGAACGGGAAAGACAGCTGAAATACCGACTCTTACAGCAAATACTGTGGCATACTGCCTTCTTTCCACCAGCCACCAGTATTCTTCCCGAAACCTTAGCTATTTATTATTGGTGGTGTTATTTGTGTTCTTGTGTCTGCGAGCTCTGCGTAATGTTTCTGGAAAGAGAAGTGTCCTGTATCCTTGGTACTAGTGTAGTAGAAATCGGTGTTATCTCTGGTGTGACATAAGGGAAGAAGTAGGAAATGTCTAGACGTGCCTGAAGGACAAACCCAGAGCTCCTCCATGGCTGAGATGCCACCGGGAAGCAGGACAGGTGAGAGCAGTCAGCCAAAACAATTTTGCCATCACACATAATTCAGGCAAGGAAAAGTTTTCAGGCTTAGTAATCAAGGAGATGCAAAGGTCAGTCTGGAGCGGAAAGGGGTAACGGAGGCCTGAGTCGGATGCTGGCACAAGAAAGATTTGGATCCTTCTTCCCAGCTTCCTGTAATTCCCAGACAGCTCTCCAGATGACATTCATTATTTGTGTTATCTTTGCACCTAACGGAGTGAGTCAGGAACCAGGGTGCTACATAAACAAAACAAAAAGCTGTCCCTTTTCCAAGGGAACTTAAAATCCAACTGTGAGATGGGAGGGAGAGCTGATACGAACTCTAGAGAACAGGGAGGATGAGCGAACGGTGAGGCTGCAGCCTAGGGAATGGCATCGGCGTAACCGTGGCCATCACTCATCCCTGCAAAGGGAGGAGGGAGTGCAAAGAGATAATGAGGTAGGTTTGTGGGTGTTCACAAGGATCATGATAATACTTTGTGACAACGACAGAACAGAAGATGACACATTAAGGTAATGTTTGGGCACCGGCTAATATGAAAAGTGTGAGAAGTTTTAAGTCTGCAAAATTTACAGTACTACTCAAATTACTTTACACAGGAGTCACGGTTGCCCTCTGTAATCGGGGCGCAGCCATGGTACGTGCCAGTGAAATGAAGACAGATTTAAACCGGTGCTGGAAAACCCCCACCCTACCTCTCGCTTGCAGAGGGTCCACATGTCAGGTCGGGGATGGGACACTGGGGATTGCCATCGGACTGGGAAGAGCACAGGCAAGCAGAGGCCGGATCTGTGCTCAGCAAAACGCTAATGAAGCGTTTTGGATGTGTTTTTGTTCACGGAAGTATTAGAATGGTCGTGAAAAATGTACAGATGACACTGAAGCGGATGAGAGTATGAATGTCACTGTTGAATCCCGATTTCCTGGATGGCAGCAGAGGATCTGCAGGCGAACAGTCACATAGCTGCAGCTATCTGGCAGAGCGGTATCTGACAGCTAGCTATCACATTTTTCAAGGGCTTATTCCTAGCTGTTTAATACTTCATATGCTCTCTTGGGGAGGGAGGAGAGAAGAACGGAGGAGTATATTTGGCACAGCAGGGAAGTGGACTCAGGTCTTTTCCATCCCTTAGTGCTGTGCTGTTGCAGAGGGAGAGAAAGCCTCCTTCCACAGCGGTACTAATCCTCCTCCACAGCGAGCTGAACATTTTGAACTTGAACAACTCCTCTCATTTTTCCCCCATGTGATTGTGAGTCAGGCTGAGCTTCTCTATTCTTCTCCATAATTGAGTAGGAGATTATTTTGACTGGAAATAACCAGACACAGGTATCATGGCTGTGAATGCCTCCATGCATGCCACTTGCTAAAAGTTCTGTAGCCTTCTGCAAAGGGAGCTGGTCTTTAAAGACTCTGCTCAATGGAGAGGGAAGAAAAGCAGAGGGGAAGAATAGCTCCTTCCTGCTCACTTCTATCACTGGCTCTGCTAAACTTAACCCGCTGAATTGTTGGTGACACGCTGTTCTTCAGAAGCAGCTCTTTTGTGGAAGAGCTCCCCTGTCACACGGGGAATAGCCGCAGTGAGACAGGAAATATCCCTGACATGATGCCTTTCTACAGGAGCTTGTAGCTGCAATTCCAGTCCTACGGACATGCCAAGAAAGTTACGAAAAGCCATTCCTCTAAAATCTCACGGGGAACGTCCCCAGGCACAGATTTTCCTTTTCCTTCTCTTCCTCTCTCCGTAGTTCTCTCTCACGGGATACAGACCATCTGCTTGGGTTGCATTCCCACCCCTCTGCCCTGGAGGCAGTGGGTGACCAGAGGAGTGCAGGGCAAGGGAGAAGCATTTGCAATGTGAGGCCATGTCAGGGCATGTGGCTTCCTCCGCTGCTGTGGCAGGTGATGCTCCGAGATGCCATGCCCTGCCAGTTCTGGCTCTCGGTGGGTACCAGGGAGGCGGGTGCAGCCCCTCCTCAAGGCTGAGTTTTAGCTTTGCGCTCTCCTACTAGCAAAGCTGGATACTGAGGAGCGTTTCACAAGATCAGACTTTCTCCACTTTATACGTAAGTGGGATTGCTTCAGGCTGTTGAACGAGCCTGCTGCAGACTAGCCAACCCCAGAAGTTTTATCTGTGCTCCAGCAACCTCAAGCCAGTGCTGTTCTGCTTGTGCATCTCATGTCTCGGCTGCTTACTGAGGAGCTAATGAGCTTTTGGAGATACATGGGTGCTGTAAACTCCTTAGGCCAGAGATAAGCAGCTTATTGCCTTTAGGAGCACTGCCAGCCCTTGGCTCTGCTGCTGTGGTGCTTCTCAGGCCCCAACTTCTTCTTCGTTAGCAGGAAGGGTTATAACATCTTGCAGTAAGTGAGTGTATTCCTAATTATATGCGTACATGCATGTGCTGCAGCCATCTCCACGGGCTGAGGTAAAACCTGGCAGCAGGGCAAACAGGCAACAACAGGCTTTACACGCTGTGTTGTCACATCTCCCTGCATGACTGGCTTCAACCCTCGCAAACTGCCTTCCCTGCACAGGGGCTGCGCCATCTCGTCAGTACGGGATGACTCCACCGCCCTCGTCATGGTGAAATGGCCTTTGGCACCCAACAGCAAATTCACCGTGGACAGCGTGGGCAGCTTCAGAACAGAAGGTGACTGTTTTGATTATGAAACAACTTATTTCCATTGCTTTCCTTTGCTTTCGGATAGACCTACTATGAATGCCTGTCTAGAAAATTCACTGGGTAAAAAAAAAAGATTAATGCACAACTTAAAGTTCATTTTCAAAGTCACTGGGAAAGCAGGTTTTTACTTCCTTAGTATAAATTCAGACCTTGCTGTTCTCTGCTCGCTGTCTACATTGTCTGCCATCAAAAGCAATCCTGCTGCAAATGGTCAACAGGCTGCAGTTGCTACTCTTACTAAATGCTAGAGAGAGCCTTCAAATACAATCTGCTTGGCTAGTCAAAGCATCTTCATCTTTGTTGTGTATTTTACTTTTCCCCCCCTTTTACATATTACCCAGCTATAAATTAGCTCAATAGCACTCTTTCAAGGTAGAACTAGGAATATAATTTGGTATGCAACTCTCAAATTTTTGTTTAGTTGCTTTCCTTGGAGGAGTTTTGGAATTAATCTAATCATCAGGGAGAGTTATTTGAGGTGCTGGAAGTACCTTCTGATACCGTCTTTTAACTTGAGTAAATAAAATCTGAAAGCTGATTTCTTTGCTTCTCTGTTGTCCTTATATATTACCTTTCCTGTTGGTTTATACCTGTGCACAGTGTCGACTGAAGCCAGAACTACTCTCTCATTTTGTCACTCTGTGCAAATGGATATCCCCCCCTTGCCTATGGCTCCTTGCCCCCTCCACAGCTGGTTGAAATGAAAGGATGAGCAATGCAAAAACCTTCGATGTGACTAAAACTGTGAGATTTAATAATAAAAGAGAGTCCATGAACACTAGTTGAATGCTAAATTCTTAGTTGTCTGTTTAGACAAAGCCCTTGCCAAGGTATTGGAGTGGGATGCTAATCCAGCAGCGTATTCCCGTGACCGAGAGCAGCGGTTCGGAGGTCAGCTCAAGGCTCTCCACCACCACTGCTGAAGCAGTACAGACGGTTCAGCATTACATCTGGAATTCAAATCAAGCCATCACCGGCTTCATGTTCAAGGGCTGAAAGTCGCTATCTAACCCTTCTGTATTTAAATTACTTCTTCAACAAAGGCGTTCTCGCGTCATTTAATTCTGAACTATAGAAATAGCACGTAAAGAGGTTTTGCAGTTTAGAAGTGTTCGTGGGTCTCAACCAACTTTGTGGGCTAAGTAAAGCAGGAGAAACATTTTTTTACCATACTATGCTATCAACTGAGCTTTTAAGGCAGGCTGATGAAAAGGAATCTATTATTTTAATAGCGCTTTCTCTCTGGTAAAAGGTCTTGCTAACTTACTGAAGCAGAGCTTGAAATAACAGATTAAAACTGTCAGAAAAGCTGTGATGTAGTTCGGAGCTGCGTGAAAATTGTGACCAAAATCTGAGCCTACCCAAACCCTGAGTTAAATGCCAAAATGCCCCAGGATTCCTCAGATCACCATGCAAGCTGTTAAGGATAACAAACAGCTTATTTGTTTGGGATTGGGTTGGGGTTTTTTTAGTTGGTTGTTCCTTTTGTGCGAAGGGGTTTTCTTTGGGAGGATTGGGTGGTTTCATTTTTTGTTTATTTGGCCTTTCACTCTTGTATTTTATCTAATAAAGTTCACTTCAGTGATGCAGGGCTGATGAGGGAAAACCTCCCGGAGCTGTGCTAAACCTGAAGTCTTCATACCTGAGAGGAGCAGGGTATGGGCTTTTGGGAAAATCCAAGGGGATTTCACACGTTTTGTGATCTTGAAAAAAATTGTTGCGGTTAAACAAAAACAAAGCTTAGGAAAAAGAAAAGACATTGGTTATGTGCATGGTACAAAAGCCATGTAGAAAGCCTCTGTACATCATCTGAATGCCAGTTGAATTACCTTTACAATAAGGACATGGTGACTGGGATGACCATGGAGAGCTGTATGAATTTCATCCATGCAATGTGTGAGTCCAGCCTGGGAAACAAAATTCATCTGCCAAGTTCTGTAGGGCTGTTGGCAGCTTTTTTTCTCGAAGGAGGGACCTGGTTCTGCTACCTATAAAGTGAAAATTTTGACATTGATTTCAAAGGGAGCTAAACCGAGCTCCAAGAAAAGGGAGCGCTAGCATGCGATGCTGCTTTTCTTTTTTTCCTATTAATGTGACTAATTAAATGTTTGTATTTTTTAAGCACTAACTGGTTTTTGATGGTCGTTTAGAGACTTTGAGAAAGTCAATAATTTTGATGAAATAAGGCTGTAGACTCCAGAACAAAGTCCACATGGAATCCGTGATGTTGCTAGGATACAGCTATTAGTATTTTCAGTGGCTGGGGTATTTTTTTGGTGTGGTTTTTTTTAACAGAGTCGGCCTAACCTCTCTTACAAACAGTAGAAGAATACGTGACTGCCTGATCCCATTTACACGACGTTCCCTCAATTTACAGTAACGAGGCTAAACTTGACCCATTAGTTTCAGTCACTTTTATTTGTGGAGAAGAAACACAATGAGCAATTTTGACCTGCGCTCTAGGGAGCACATTTTATCTGAATCTTGATTTTTTTAAATGATGTGCAGGATTTTCTCCCTGTGGGTGTGACATTGCTGAAGTCAGTCTCCCTCTAGTGGTTTATTTCCAGAGGGGCCCTTGGCTTTCCTGGCTTGGACGGCTACAGAATTTGCTGGAGATTGATGCAAAAAATTGCGTGACACCTATGAGCTGAACCCTAGAGCAGCGCTGAACTCATAATTTGCAAGAGGTGAGCATAAAACCTATAAAGGTATTATTTTCTGTGTTTTTTTCTATTTAAGATTTTATTTGGTTTTTACAATATCAATAGTAGATGAGGCTCTCCATCCCAGGCTTACTCTGCGGTACAGGCTATCACGGATTGCTCCATGTGTGGGATGTGACTTTTGCACATTGTTTCCTTCAGCTGTATACTGGGATGCCTGTAAAAAAAGATCAGTATTTAAGCTCATGTTCCACATGAAAGCCAATGCCAGATGTGGTGCCAATAACATTATTTTTGATTTAATATAACACAGAGTAGCATTGTGGATGATGCTATTTTGGGATGCCCATGTTTGGGTAAGCGATATCTAAGTGAAACACTCTGCAGATATTTTACTGGGTGTGCTGGTTTTGGCTGGGGTAGAGGTAATTCTCTTCACAGTAGCTAGTATGGGGCTGTGTTTTGGATTTGTGCTGAAAACAGTGTTGATAACACAGGGATGTTTTCGTTATTGCTGAGCAGGGCTTACACAGCATCAAGGCCTTTCTGCCTCTCGCCACCCCACCAGCGAGTGGGCTGGGGGTGCACAAGAAGTTGGGAGGGGACACAGCCGGGACAGCTGACCCCGACTGACCAAAGGGCTATTCCATACCATAGGACGTCACGCTCAGCATATAAAGCTGGGGGAAGAAGAAGGAAGCGGGGGACATTCGGAGTGATGGCGTTTGTCTTCCCAAGTAACAGTTACGCAGCCCTGCTTTCCTGGGGATGGCTGCGCACCTGCCTGCCGATGGGAAGTGGTGACTGAATTCCTTGTTTTGCTTTGCTTGTGTGCGTGGCTGCTGCTTTACCTCTGAAACTGTCTTTATCTCAACCCACGAGTTGTCTCCCTTTTACTCTTCCGCTTCTCTCCCCCGTCCCACCAGGGTGGAGTGAGCAAGTGGCTGCGTGGTGCCTAGTTGCCAGCTGGGGTTAAACCACAGCGCTGGGAAATAAGGAAAAGCAAGCTGCTTGGAGTTTGTTTCCAACATATAACTCAGATTTGAGGTCCGTTAGGTTTCTTGCATTTATGCCTCTGACTTCGCCTTTGCTGGGCGTCTCTTTCTTTAGCACCTAAGATAGCTCCAGTGCCTTACAAGCATGGGGAATGGGAAGGTAGAAGGAGGAAAGCAGAAGCCTCGTATCCAAAGCTAAGTAAAAAAATTGTTTCTAATAACCAATGCATGGATTGGATACTGAGTTAAGTCATTTCAGCTCCCTGAAGATGGCTGGGTAAAGAATAAAGGTCTAATCTAAAGCACATTGAAGTCAATAAATGCCTTTACTTAACTGTAAAGGGCTTTGGATGAGGCTCAGCCTTCCTTCACAAGCAATGGTAACCAAAGAGAGCTGTGATTCTGCAATGCATCAAAGATCCTGAAAGACATATCTTTCAAGCTAGCACACTAATCTGAGGTAGGTAGAGGGGTGGTACTGCCTTCTTTGTGTTCACATCTGGCAGAAGTCCGTCCTGTGATTTGCTTTTTCATATACCAGAGGAGATATTTGGCCTTGGTTTTTCCTTTATAAACTGTAAAGAGAGAAAGCTTGGAGAAATTTAGGATTACCAGCCCCAGAAGTGAGCAAGCTCCCATTCCGTTTTCACAGGCCCCTGGACCCAGAGATGCCATCACCTTCCCATGAAGCATTTTACAGTGTGTTCAGTTATGTAACAACTTTAAGGGTAAGTTTTTACTTTTGTTTGACTTTTACTTAATGCTCAGCTTCTATTGGGCAGTCAGGAATCTTGATCCCTTGGGAGACTGCTTAAAACACTTTCCTTTGGACGCTGCTCTGTAAAAGCTGCACAGTGGTTCCCAGGATAGTGATTTTGGACCCAATTTTGTCTTTCATCTTTGTTTTCACTTTTCAGGCTGAAGTTTCCACACAGTGTCCTGGCCAAAGGCAATTTGATTTTAGTTTATAACCTGAGCAAGGACTATCCCATTAATTTTGTTTATATAAATAATATGCATTTACTCCTAGAACATGGATCAAAATTCTTGCACTTTTTAACAGCTCCACAGCTAAAAAAGCAGACGTACAAATTCAGTATGCACATCATCCTCTCTGAGATTTGTTCTAGCATCGCTCACAGACAGTGAGTTAATAGGAGTCCTATGTTTACGAGGAGGTCGTGGACACTTCTGGGATGCCCATGAATGCATGAACTGTCTTTACTTTTATGTAATTGCATAGATTTCTTTTTTTAGACTTGCACAATGTGTACGTAGGAACTTTTTTAGTAAGGAAGGAAAGGATCTAGTTGAACTGCACTTCTTTTTGGACCAGTGAATGGTTATGTCAATTGTACAAGCTAAGGAAAGTTTCCTCTGCTTGTTTGACTTTGGTACGTTCACGCATTTGAAGGAAGACTTCAATGAACGGGAGCTTGCAGGAACCAGCTGTGTGAGGAGCCTTTCCCAGGGAGCGGTGCTCAGTCCTGTGCATGAAACTTTCCGTCCCAGGCAGGACTGGACGCCAGCCTGCCAGAAAAACAGGGGCAGCGAGCCAGTTTGTTTTCAACAAAACAAAGTTATGCAGTATCATTTAGTTCTGACATGTTCCCAGTATGCAGCAAATGAAGAACTCACTAAATACAGTATATCTCTGGCCATATCATTTGAATATAACTTGTTTCCATGACAACCTCTGCTTAACAGCTTGGCTGATATGAAATCATTCCTAGATGAGGGAGCTTTTGCCAAAAGCACTGGGATTCAACACTTCGATATCATGTTTTAGGTTTTAAAAAACATTTATTTAAGCCTCTGGAAGCAAATATCAAATAAAATCCCTTCATCCTCACCTCTACTTCAGCTCTCGGTTGATCAGTTTATCTTCCTGGGAACCTTTCAGAAGCAGCTCTGGTGTTACTTAATATGCTTCTGAAGTCCCAGGCAGTGTTTCAAGAGCAAGTGATCGTGACACCAGCGTTTGGTAGAGAAATTACATTTCATGGCTGTTGGCTCAGTCTGCGAGGCAGCGGGGCAGCAGCGGTGGCAGCTGGGCACAGCAGCCAAGGCTTGTCCTCGAGCCATCCTTCAAGTCCGTGAAGGTTTATGCTCCAACTGGCTCTGCCTCGGAGTGAAAAAGAGGAGCTTCAGCTGGAGAGAGGTCTAACCCAACATTTCCCGCACTTCATTTTGTATCAGGAGCACTGAACAAACAAAACCCAGTTATCTATTAAATGTTTCCAAAGGTGTCATACCTATCGCCTCGGAAATAGCTGTGGAACACTTCCAGTGTGGAAATAGATATGACTGCTCATATGGTGTTTGTTCCCTTCCTCCCTTACAGGTGCTACATTGCATTAGAATATAGCTAAAATAAGCCTAATGCTTTCCTAATATTTCTCATGTACGCAGGCATTGCAGTTGCCACAGTGATGGTACACAACTGTCAGCGGGAGAAAGGATGGTCCTGACAGTTTTAAGCAGTCTGCCCCTTGAACGGCCGTTGATTTCACGGGGATTCCCCACAGGGGCTATGGGAAAAGCTACCAGAACAGTCAAATAACGTTCCAAGCACACGTAACGTACCCATTGCTGTCAAGATTTTGGGATCAGCAAGGATTATAAGGGTAGGGATTTAAATCTGAAGTAAAACCATGGAGAGATTTATGAAGTATTCATTGTTTCTTCCGGCTATAATGTGCCTGCTTCAGCTCTAATTAGCCCCAATGTGGAGCTATTTGGGCCTTTGCTGTGGCAAAGAGGTTCAGGTGCTTGAAACTAGGTGCAGAAAAGCAGTGCTAGGAGCACACAGCATGGGGCAGAACAGTTTTTCCCACTCCAGGTTTTTCTTTTCCCCCACAATTGTTACCTGGAAAATTTTCAGCTGTTACCCATCTGAAATGAGCTGAGCTAATCTACTGGCTGACTCCTGCTCTCAGACACACAGCCCTGCTTTATAAGGCCTTAGCAGAAAATTACCTGTTTACCTGGAGAATTCTGCAAGGAAAAGGAAGGGATGCCTGGGAGAAGGTGTAAGGAATGGAGTCAGGAGCCTCTTCCATGGTGGTGAGCTTTAAGCAACTCATTTCACCTTTACAGCATCTTGTAGCATAGGACTGTACCATAACACAGTTTGTTTACGGTAAATCTGCTTGAGAAGGTACAAAAGCATAGCAGAAGGCATCACCAGGGTTTCTTTAAAAAGGCACCTTCCCGATATATGGCAAATATCAATAAAATAAATTTTTAATGAAAGCCATATAAATATCTCTCTGAAAATGCTAATAATTTCCTGGGACTTTTAATCTCTGAACTGATTTTATTCAAGGTGTGCTGGCAGCAGGAGGTGGCTAAGCAGAATCAGGAGGCTGTTCTCACCATCATTTTTCCTTGTGAGCTCTATCTCAGGAGACTCATTTTTGCTTCTGTGTCACGACTTCTTAGAAATATCTGTAGGCAAAGGATGTGCTAATTCAATGCATCCTGTGATTGCCCTTCCTCCACAACCAGATTAATTTACTGTTAGTTGAGATTCCCACAACGTACCTTGTGCCACTGTGAAGCCTGGTACTTACTGATGTAAACAAGAAATAAATGGAGGCTTTACATGTCTCATTTGGAATAATGACAGGCTCTGCCGCCTGGTACTCGCTCCGTGTCTCGGAGGTGTAGGGATTGCACTTCTGTATTGTTCCTTGCAGCTCAGATTGTTTATAACAGAATAATTTGTTTTCAACCTGAGCTATAATGTTTTAAATGATGAGCAGCTCTCTGATAATGGATTCTGGAGGTTTTCACTGAAGCGTGTGGTTCCCGTCAGAGGCAGGTGCTGGAGTCAAAGTTAGTTAGTTTTTATAATATACTCCAGTGGGTTTGGCCTTAGTTCCAGAGCGATGCTGCTGCATAGCCAAAAATTAGTATTTTGTTGATAACCTCAGCAGAAGACACCAAAAATGTGTTAGGCATGGAGGCTGTCAACGGCAGGCATGGAGGCAAGCCGTGGCCCTTCAGGGTCACAAGAAATTAGCACTCCCCTCCTCTCCTCCTGTCTTCTCCAGCTCTTCTGAGAAAATCTGTGCCTAGATACAGCCATTTACTGTGGGTTTTTTTCAGGATTAACATTTTTGCTGGGCTCACCATTAAAATAGAGAGAGGAAGCTTGGAGTGGGCATACCAATGAATTTTTAGATTCCAAGCTCTCCCAAACGGTCATTATCTTGCCTTCTATTTAAAGAGGAGTAAATTAAATTGCAAGAGATGGTGCCACTCATTTTCCAGATCTTATTTAATTTGGCTTAGCAGTTAGCATTTTCCATCTGCACAACATAATCATTAACTTTTTTGTTTCTTCATTGTCACTGTACAGACAGCTTCTTATGGGTGATCTCTGCCCTTTCTTACTGCTAGATTTTTATTTCTTTAAAGGAGTGTGTCTTTATTGATTTTTCTTTTAGGATGAAGTATATATAAAATTATTCATCCTACTAAATGTGCTTGCAAGAAAACTTATGTGATTCATGGTCTTTGATCCTGCTATCGCTTATGTGGGTGTTTAACTTTACTACTGTGCATAGTCCCACTGGGGAGAATCTTAATTTAAAAAATACTATTATAAAAATAACGTGGGGTTTTTAGCACATGTCCGTGCTGGATTATGAGGAATATCTCCTATAAAATCAAGCATGTAAATTAAATAGGCTGTAGAGAAGATGAGAAGACAAATAAATTATCCCTCCCCAGGTCTGGGAAGGTTCATTGTTGCATTACTGTCTCCATCCATGGTCAGTTTGCACGGTACTCATCCTTTCATTTTGTGAACGTGCAAAGGTTTTGTGTCCTGAAACTTGGATTTTTAGAGCGATTTAGTTTTCCGGTCAGCATTGCCAAGCCAAACTGAGCCTGAAAGGTTATTCTCTTAGAAAGGCAGCCCCAGAGCCTCATCAGGTCTGCGGTGCGATCCATGCATGTGCGGAGAAGGGCCCGCTAGCAGCGTGCTCCGTGCAGGATGGTGGCATTGGGTACCCTGCCCGCCTAAACGCCTTACGGCCGTGGGTGCCCGTGAAGGTGTAACGAAGCAGATCAACGCTTCCCCTCTGCTGTGCCCCCCAGGAGGGGCAGAGACGTGGCTGGGGGTGAGTCCATGTGCTGGGTCAGGGCCCCTTCTTGGGCCACCCGTGCTCCCAGATGGGCCCTTGGCCGTGTCCATGGCTCCCTCCTCCCCTCAGCCAGCCGTCTGTCCGCTCCCTTGGCCCTGTGGCCCCCTTGTCCCTGCGGATCTGTCCCCTCCCCTGCCTGCGGCTGTGTCCCTCCCCTCTCCCTCGTCCCCTTGCCCGAGCCCCGCTCACCCCTCTCCAGCGTCCCTCCCCTTGCCCGGCTCCCCGTCCTCCCCTACCCCCTCGCTGCGTCCCTTCTCCCCTCCCCGCCTTCCGGCCCGCCCCTCGCCCCCCCCCGCCCCGGCCAGGGAGATGGCGCTCAGCCCCCCCGAGGGCCGCGAGCGGGAGGCGGCGGGCGGCCGGGGCCGGGGCCGGCGGCGGCGGCGGGGCGGGCAGGCGGCCGAGCCGGCGGGGCTGCCGCTCCACTCGCCCTGGACCTTCTGGCTGGACAAGTGAGTGGGGCCGGGGGGCGGGCGGCGGCACTGCGGCACGCACCGACCCGGGCGGGGAGCTTAAAGCGGCGGCGGGGGGGGGCGGGGGCGGAACCCCCAAAATCCGTCTGTGGAAAGCATCTCTGCGCTTTGCCAGTTTCGCTCGTCGAACAGATTGGGCACCGGGAGATTGATCTTGCGCTGCCGAGGGGAAAAGTGGCTGCGTGAGGGCGGCCGGCGGACGTCTCTGCCCAGCGTTAGCCTTCTCTGGGAGGCAGTTCACGCAGGGGGGTTCGGAAACGCTTTCGGTTTTGTAGTTCAACGGACGCGCGTTGGTTCAGGCCACGTCCGTGGTGGTTTAAACTCTAAATTTAGACCTGGCCCTTGCCAGCCCCGGGAACAGAAGGGTAAAGGTTGTGCTCGGCTGCTGCAGGCTTTGGCCGTCGCTGGGGAGCGAGTCCCACCGACCTGGCCGAGACGTGTCAGGCTTTGTAACTCGTTAATAGTCAGGTTTGACTCCTGTGGACGATCAGTTCTTAAAATCTGAGGTGAGCTGTTTCGAAGGACTAGCTAAAACTTATTAATTAAATGCAATGTTCATCTAGTCATGTTGCATTTCACGTGCTTGAAGTTTTAGTCTCTAATGGCCACAGAAAGGTGCTGCAAAGGGAGCTCACCCCCATGGTGCATACTGCTAGGCACAGGGGAAAAGTACCAAAGGCAAAACTGAAATAGAAAGTTTAAAACCAGAATTTGATATTGTTTTTCTAGTGTGTATCTTGTTTTTAATCTTCTACCTTTCCTAATCTTCTCTAATCATCTTCTTTTCTCAATTTTCTGTTGTATTTCTCCTCTCCCCCCATGCCAGAAGGAAAGTTCTCTCCTTCATAAGCCTTTCTGCCACTGAACATACTGCCTCAGACTACTGGTAACCACCCCCCCCCCTTTTTTTTTTTATAACTTCAACTCATGACACAGAAATGGTGAGAAACTGTTGAAAGTGCACAAATATTCTCGGGTTCTGCAAATCAAATCTTATAAATAACCCCACAAATTATTTCTGGTTAATCCTTTTGAACCCATGATGTAGTTATGGTTGGGCTTTCTGTTTGTTTGTTTTCAAAAAGCACCATTCAGACTGCTGCTTAAGCAAGCTACCATCCAGATCTGTTTGTTTACACAAGCCACATGGAGATAAGCATCTTTTATAATCAATGTGGGAACTTAAAATCCATTTCAAGTTCCTGAGTTGCAGCATGATTTTTTCTTTTCCTAAGTCTTGCTTCCACTGTGATTTAGACTCTTAAAAATCCAGTTATTCTATACATTTTTTCTTTTTCTTCTTTCTGATCACATATATGTGCATTTAATTAGGTAGTATTGTTGTACCTTAACTTAGAAAACCAAGAGTGTATGTATAAGAAAAAAACAGTGGGACCATATATATACAAAACTCTGTGTTTTGTCATCAGCAACGGTGATAGAATAATGTCAGGGAACAAGAATGACAGCAAACAAGGTGTGCTTCATACATTTAAAAAAAACACTTAAGGCATTAAAAAGCACACAAGAGATACAACCATGAACTTCATTTACTGCAGCATGTGGAGGTTCATGTCTCTCTACAGAGTCCTACAGAAGTGGCTGTGACATTTGTTGGTACACCCACGTTGATTTAATGGAAGGATCATTGCTTAGAATCATTAAGGTTGGAAAAGACCTTTAAGAGCATCAAGCCCAACCATAGACCTAACCCTGCTAAGTCCACCACTAAACCATGTCCCTAAGCACCTCATCCACAGGTCTTTTAAGTACCTCCAGGGATGGTGACTCAACCACCTCCCTGGGCAGCCTGTTCCAGTGTCTGACAACCCTTTCAGTGAAGAAATATTTCCTAATATCCAGCCTAAACTTCCCCTGGCGCAACTTACAGCCATTTTCTCTTGTCCTATCACTTGTCACTTGGGAGAAGAGACCTGCAGAATGGACAAATGAAACAGCAGATCTAAGCCCCTGGTGTCAAAACTTCTAGCACATGACCTTAAAACATTTTAACGGTTAAAAAGGAAATCTTTAGGCTTGTATACGGTGGACTTTCCATAGAAGATAACTGTGGGCACTTTTTTATCTAACTTCAGTAATACTTAGCATGGAGCAGTGATGTTTCCTCATGAGATGGTATTGACTTTTGACTGCTACTACATTTTACCCTGCACTTGGACTGAAAAGCAAGAAGTGGTGCTAAGGATAAATAGATGTTGAGATGGATGTGTAGTTATCTTTTTCTATTACATTACTGTGAGAGAGATCCATGACATACATGCTAACATCTCCAAAATGTATCTTTTCATTAAGTCACACTGTTAAAATAAATATCCATCAGCTAAGCAGTACTTTCTATGGCAACTGGTGATATGCTACCAAGGGGTTCCCTTGGGGTTCATGATCTTGCTTTTATCATAGTGTCACTCAATACATCTCCTGCTTTCGAAGTAAATGCCTTTGTTTTATCTACATCAGCACTTGTTTCTCTGAATGCCTGGCACAGGCTTAACATCTGGAGGCTCAGATCCTGTGACCGGGTTCTGGTTCATTGCAGTTATCTCGCACGTGTCACGGGGCATCAGCGTTTCCTGTAAGTGCTAAGCCTTTCTTGGTATGTGTGTCTGAAATAGTAACCATCTGATACCGCTCTCTTGTATCTTACCCCGTATATGCTTTAGGAAAGTGAGCATGATGAAAGCATTTGGGAGAATATTATTCACCAGTGTGACAAATAAGATCCTATCTATGATCTTCAAATGCTCGCAGGTCAGTAGTTTCAGAGAAGCTGTCAGGTGTTTTAAGAGAAATAAGATTTCCTTTTTAAATGTTAAAATGTTTTAAGGTCACGTGCTGAAAGTTTTGACACCGGGAGTTTAGATCTGCCATTTCATTTGTCCATTCTGCAGGTTTCCAAGTTCATACCTACATGTCTCATTTGTGGTGCTTTTGCATGCAGTGACGTTACTGGGCGTGGGGAATTTCAGCAAGTCTTGCAGATGCCTTTGCTGCCACCTTGGGAAACTGATCCATGCTGGTGGCTCTTCACACTCTGCCTGTATCAGTGAGGCTCTGCGCTGCTGCAGGGTCCTGCTTGTAGTGGCCTCTGGCTTTGAAATGAAAGGGTGCCTTTCTGGTTTTTGCTACACTGCCTAGTCCTTCAATTTCTTACAACCAAGTGTCAATATGCATCACTGAATATAACAAATTAAAAACAAGGATTACAAATCTGGTCACTGTATTCATGTTGTGTAGCGCATTCAACACAGGGATTGCACAAAAGGAGAAGTCAAGTGAAATGACCATCAAAGGCTGGACTGTCCTGGATAACAAGCCACGTTAGGCGCTTGAAACCACCCCTGAATAGGATTTGGGGTTGTGGATCTGGGTGTGATCTTTGTGTAAGTACAAAGCTGGGAAGCTGATTATGCTTTTTGATTTATGTATGGGCATGATGCAAACATCCTACTTTGTAAACCTTGCAAATCATGACTGTCACTTAGCCTGGGTATTATATGCCATCTGATGTTTAATGCTACACCAAGTAAGCCTTCCCCTATCAAAATAACGCAGCGAACATACTGGTACTAGTAGCTGTATGATTTTTTTTTTCAGCCTCACAACGAGAAGCCTGAGGTTTTGTCAGTGGGAACAGTTTTCGGTCCAATGTGTGTGCATGCACATGCAATAATGAAGATCTTGCACGTTCTTACACAAAGTCATCTTTTGAAGATCTAACTGCATTTGAGCTGCCAGCGTTGCTGACAGACCGCTTTCAGTTAACAGCGAGGAAGATACCAGCACCCTTCTATACAAATCAGTGCTGTCAGAAATGAAGCACAATCACACAAAAGCCTAGTACAGAAGTCTCATTTCTAGACAAACCTTGTCAAAGATGCACTTGCTTCCGTGGAAGTCTGAGCGTGCAGCAGTGCAGATCGCATTGCAGGGTAGTGGCCTGCCTGCCTTGTCTTCTCGCCTGACTTCAACAGTGCTTTTTAGGTAATTTTGTTTCTATTGCAAGAATAGTTTAATTCTTCTCTGTCTTTGTGAGGGGAAGAATATGCTTATAAACATTGTCAAATATAATGTAATGTTATTAGTCTATTCCAGGAAAGTGAAAATATTCTTGCATAAACGTATTATCCTTATGTGCTCATTTCTCTCTCTCCATGTTACACTGATGAGTTCTATATAAATAAAGTTTGGCAGATAAATTCTGATAACCAAACCATTTTCATAATAATTGTGAATCTTCATAACACATCAGATATTTGAAACTAAGCTTAATAATTTCCCTTCTGCCCTATAGCAAAATCTTATTTATCTAGGATCATCTATTTCATCTATTAAAGCTCATGAGTAGGTGGCTTACAACAAAAAATGATGGTTAATATTGTAAGAACATTCAACCCAGTAAATGCATTTTGACAGGCTTTGATGGCTTGAAATCGGTACTTTGTATTCAGAATGGATTATCAGATTTATTTAGTTGCCACAGCATGTTTTTGAGTTTATGCTTTGTAAGTAAATATTTTGCTTATTTATACCAAAAGCAGTTGCAGCTAAGCACTTACAGTGGTATTTTCAAAAGTGCTCGGCAGCCTTTAAAGCTCCCGCTAAAGCTGTGATGAGATTCCCACTGGGAAACAAAGGCCAGTGTGAGCATGTATGAAAAAACTTCTATCCTTAATTCTTTGCAGGGAAACAGAAGAGCTATAGTTCAGCATCAGACATTAACATAAGCGCAACCACCTGGAGGTTTATTCATGGACAAAACAATGGAATTTATCTTTGTATCCTTTGTTATGTATTTGTGCTGGAATAATGAAAGAGTAGCAAAGCAAGCTGGCATTAGGATTCAGTTCACGTAGGTTATCCCTGTTCCCATGTTCCACTTTTAACTGATGCACAGGCGGTTTACTGTGAGATGTGGCATGATGGGTCTGGCCTGATTAGGCAACTGTATTATTCCTGATATTGAACTAAAATTTCTCCATTAGAGATTCTGAAGATGCAGCAAAGTGGCATCACAGGGCACAGAACTGGTGGGCCAGGAGAACTGTTGAATATTTTATGTGCAGACCCTCCGTGGGGAGCCCAGATGTGCACTGGCAGGTGGTGTGGCGACAGACCAACTATCTCCATCCCCAGAAGAGCTGTTGGTGTCTGGCTGTTGCTTGTGACCCAGCTGGGAGGACCTGTCCCCTCCTGTTAGTATACTCATGGGGATTTACAGTGTCTGTTGAGTTACTTGGAAATTAATTGCTCACCATGGCAATAATTGACAGTTCGGTATGGCTTATCAGATTAACTTGATTGTCGATGGGAGTAAAATTATCCAAAAGGGAGGAATCCTGTAATAGCTTCATTTCAAGGGTCAGTATTTGCAGGGTTCCTGTTTTGTAGTAGCATGTGTATTGAGGTTTTTAGCAAAGTACACAACCCTCTTACTACTCCTAGCTTGTAGTGTTTTTTGGAAGAGTTACAGAAATAGGAGTTTCTACAGATGCCTTTGATTGGAAGTCATCTGCCATTTCTGCTAACTTAATCTAAACCTATTCTGTGTACTATGCTGGTTTTGGCTGGGGTAGAGGTAATTTTCTTCACAGTAGCTAGTATGGGGCTGTGTTTTGGATTTGTGCTGAAAACAGTGTTGATAACACAGGGATGTTTTCGTTATTGCTGAGCAGGGCTTACACAGCATCAAGGCCTTTCTGCCTCTCGCCACCCCACCAGCGAGTAGGCTGGGGGTGCACAAGAAGTTGGGAGGGGACACAGCCGGGACAGCTGACCCCGACTGACCAAAGGGCTATTCCATACCATAGGACGTCACGCTCAGCATATAAAGCTGGGGGAAAAAGAAGGAAGGGGGGGACATTCGGAGTGATGGCGTTTGTCTTCCCAAGTAACAGTTACGCGTGACGGAGCCCTGCTTTCCTGGGGATGGCTGCGCACCTGCCTGCCGATGGGAAGTGGTGACTGAATTCCTTGTTTTGCTTTGCTTGTGTGCGTGGCTGCTGCTTTACCTCTGAAACTGTCTTTATCTCAACCCACGAGTTGTCTCCGTTTTACTCTTCCGCTTCTCTCCCCTGTCCCACCGGGGTGGAGTGAGCGAGCGGCTGCGTGGTGCTTAGTTGCCATCTGGGGTTAAACCACAACAGTACGCAGTTAAAAAAAAAAAAAAATCACAATTTCATGGTTTTTCAAGGCACAAAACCCACTCAGTTGTCATTCGTGCTGATCTGCTGAGTTTTTGGATAGCTATCGTGGGATCACTGCGGTTCAGATTTGTCAGCAATCTGTAACTTTGCAGGAAATTCTGGGATTTTTTCCTTCTATCTGTCTGGGTGTGTGGCTGTGATTAAAATACTGTCTTTGACTTACCCATTAAACCAAATTATTGCAGATGTAATTTCTGCTGCAAATGATCCCGAACTTTTAAATTAATGCGTGTCATCATTTTCTCACTTGCAGTCCCTTCAATTTTATTTTTTTTAAATAAAAAAGTTTGGGGGTTCATGCTCATAGCTATAAATCAATGACACTTTCCAGAGCTGGGTGAAAGGCTGAAATAACGCCATGTAATCTTGTGGGCATGGAGCACTTGCCAGGCAGGTTATTAGAAATAAATGGTCACTCACCTTTTAAAACAGATAATTTGCTCGTGGGCTGGTGTTTTCTGCCAGCTGGTCACATAGTTTCTCTGGAAAATGTTATTTGCAACTATCAAAAACAACCATTTTGTGACCTCAGAGTGGAATGTTCTGTCTGTCTTTCTTAGCTGCTCTTTTAAATGGCATTGAATTTACTAAATGGCTACCATGATTATCTAGATAACCTTTGAAGGCTATCGTTAGAGAATAGATTTTAATCTTTTATTTGAATAGACCTTACTATCTCAGCATCTCCATGGCAGTATCAGTGTGAATATAGGGAGTGATGATACTACGCGCTGTACCACAACGTTAATCCCATATGCATTGGTGACTACTAAGTTAGCAAACTGGCAGAAGTAGTGCCTAAGAGACATAATTTCTTGGACAGTGGTGTGAGACATGAAGAGGCAAAGTTACCTCAGGTTTTGCTTGTTTGTATTCTATAACATGTGAAAGGAAGCTTAGTAGAGAGGTGCTACTTCTGTCAGCACCAAGCTAAAAACAAGGGGTAGTTTGTTGCAAATCCACTACTCCCTACTGACAAACACAGTTATATCACCTGCAAAGTTTTCTGTCTGTTTCAATTTACTACTTTTTTTTTTGTGCATTCAAAGGCCATCTAAAAAAAAATAAAAAATCCTTACTATGATAATTCCTTTTGAGCACATTGATGAAAGTTTTGGTTGTTGTTGTTTTCAAGTTATCAGTTTTCCCATGGGAGTTTTCCTAGTTCATGAGCCCCAGGACTAGAACCTCACCATAGTGATTTCTTGGGGGGTTTTTTGTTTGTTTGTTTTTATAACCACTAGTTAAATAGATTTTTTAAATTTGGCCATGTAACACTGTTTTCTCATCACATCCACCGTTGCAATGTACTCTTATGTCTAGTGATTAACAGGCAAGTAGTGAAGTAGGTGTTAGTTTGGCTGTTCTATACTGAGGAAGTTGAGAGGGCTTTCTCTGCTCGTTTTGTATGTATTTTGAAAATAACTTACTTTAATAGAAGCCTTCAAAAAACCTTGGCGCTATTATAAAAGTTTTGAAGTTGTGATGCTGTTTCAGTAGTTTTGCATATCAAATTTCGCCCTTTACATGAGTATCTAGTTTTTGCCTCAGAGCCTGAATTGTATCTGTAACAACTGGGAGTTACTTCAGTGTTTTCCTCAACATTTCATGCTGATCAGATGTATCAGGGCAAACAGTCACATTCATGGGAGGGTTACAGAGATCTGGTTTACCCTTATCCTTTCAGGTACCTGAGCAACAACTGTATTTTTTTTCTCTCTGTTTCCTTAAATCTGCTCTGTTGCTTCTGTTTCCAGATTTAGTCGTGTTACACGTTTTTGTTTCCTCTTCTGAGATGCAATGGGAGGTTGCTTTGTCTTTGATTTTCATTTTTCTTTAGAAATCCTACTTCAGCTTCTGAAGGGGGGAAAAAAATGTTTCCAGTTCTAACAAACGGAATGCGCCTTAGCAATGTTGACCTCATTGCCCCCAAATTGTGCTTGTGGGGGCGTGTGCTGGGAACGGTAAGGTGGGTGTTACGATGCGGTGACAGGAGCCAGCGGTGTCTGGGGATGTGGACGCACCGTCCCACGTCGCACGCACCGAAGAGTGGTGACGAAGGTTGTAATCATGGAATCGTTCAGGTTGGAAAAGACCTTTAAGATGGTGGGGTGCAGTCGGTGCTGTGTGTGCCTCAAGGGAGCAGCTCCGGGTGGGAATTGGGAACAGGCAGGATGAGGGGGAGCTAGAAAAGTTAAACTGTGTAACGCTGAGGTCTGGCGATGAAACCGACCCAAGGACCTCTGGCTTTCTGGGAAGTGCTGGTAGCAGACGAGGCTTGAAGAAATAAATGCTGGTGGTGGAAGAGCGGCCTGAGGCCTTGGGGGTTTCCTGCGCACGTTGGGTTACACGGCTCACCGCGCCAGAAGAGAGAGCCCTCCGTTGGGACCTGGGCCTCTCCTCAGCCCCCACGCGTGTCCCATCCCCCCGGGGATCCCGAGGAGCCTCTCGCGGGTGCGACCAGGCCCTGCGAGCGCGGGGCCGGGCCGCGGGGCTGAGGGAAGGGCCGCCCGCTCCCCCCCCCCGCCGCCGCCCGCCTCTGCCACCTGGCGGCCTCTGCTGCGGGCGGCGGCGGCTGCGCGGGAAATAGTCACTCGGTAGGCAAACCCCCGGAATGAGCTGTCCTTTTAAAAGTATGAAACGCGGAGAGGGTCTCGAAACGCCCAAAGTGGGCTCTGGGTTGTGTTAAATGCAATTAAAAAGAAGGCCGGGATCGGAGCGTGGCCCTCCCGTACTGCTGGGCCTTGGCCTCGGAACTGCAGGACTTCTGTGGACGCCTGACAGCAGAAGGACCTGGGGTGGCTGTTAGCAGGAACACTGTTACTCTTGGGTTAGAACTCCTAATGCACCTGTTTAATCAAAACATTTAAAAAATATCTTAATTTATCCAAAAGTATAAAAGCACTGGAGTTCCTATCTTTAAATGATTCATGATCCCCTCACTACAAGAAGGACATTGAGGTGCTGGAGCGTGTCCAGAGAAGGGCGACGGAGCTGGTGAGGGGTCTGGAGCACAAGTCTGATGCGGAGCGGCTGAGGGAGCTGGGGGTGTTCAGTCTGGAGAAGAGGAGGCTGAGGGGAGACCTCATCACTCTCTGCAACTGCCTGAAAGGGGGTTGTGGGGAGGTGGGTGGTGGTCTCTTCTCCCAAGTGACAAGTGATAGGACAAGAGGAAATGGCCTCAAGTTGTGCCAGGGGAGGTTCAGGCTGGATATTAGGAAAAATTTCTTTACGGAGGGAGTGGTGACACACTGGAACAGGCTGCCCAGGGAGGTGGTGGAGTCACCATCACTGGAGGTGTTCAAGGAATGTGTGGACATGGCGTTGCGGGACATGGTTTAGTGGGCATGGTGGGGTTGGTTTGATGGTTGGACTCGATGATCTTACAGGTCTTTTCCAGCCTTAATGATTCTGTGATGATAATTGGAATTGGAGTTTATTATGCAACTTTGACGTGTGACTATTTCAACTTCACAATCATATGATTCACTTTCCCCATCCATCTCCCTTCTACCCCCTTGATAAAAATCAATATTTTTATTAATCTCTACTTTGTTGTCAAGGTCACTGCCTGGGACGACAGCGGCTGAATGTGCATCAAATTTGAAGATGATTTATACAGTACAAACAGTGCAGGTAAGGTGTGTAGCTTTGCTATAGGAGTTGCCACACGTTATTCATGTAACTTCACACCTTACGTTTCATTTTTCCTCATCCGGATGAGTCACAGTTGCAGCTTTGCTTACCTGTGGTATGAAACGTGAGTGTTACTTGGTTGTGTGTGGTATTACTTTGTCATTGTTTGAATTTCATTTGGCTTTCCAGACCAGGAAAGGAGGAAGCATATTGGATTGATCAGGCAAGCCCCCACTTCTTAAATCTTCCTGAGTTTCCACTTCTGCCTCCACTGGATTGTTAAGCTGATGTATTTTTAAATATTTTTCCTGCCTTTTTCTCCTTTTTTTTTAAATACAGAAAATTATTACACAAAGACTAAAACTTACAGCTTATGTGGGGTTTTTTTTCTTCTTTTTCTCCTTGAGCATGAATTTAAAAAAGATTCTAGCAAACTGACTTGAATTCAAGTACTTTTAAATCATGCAATACTTGCAGCAATGAGAGATTCTGCATGCCTCTGTATCATCTGCCAGTGCCAAGCAGTGGGCATCTCTTGCAAGTAAAATTGCATTTCTGTTTTAATACCACAGTTAGCGTGAAGTGTAGTGATTTGGAATTTGTCTTGCCTTAATGCGAAGCTGACTCTACTTCACTAATTTCTGAAATTCTAAAGTAATGCCAAAACCTTCTCTTTGAAGGAGCCCAGCCGAGTGATCTACTAAAGTTTTAAATAAGGCTTTCTCATTAACGTCTGCACAAGTTGTTATATTGCATGAGATATTTCTTCCCAGCTAATTGGCCTAAGAAACAAATTGGCTCTGGAGACAAGGTTATCAGTGGAAGTACTTTGGCATGAAGGATGGAAGTGTCCTGCAGACCCCTGGGAGAGGGTCCCTCTCACCTCTCCCTATCAGCAGAATGTCCCCATCGGTCACGCAATGAAGTGACACTCTGAAGTTAAAGTTGACAACAGAAGTGGGTTTGTTTCAAAAATGGCTGCGATGGTTGCTGTTGAAAAAAGGACAACTTAAGACCACGGACTGGTGTATGCAGTATCTGGTGTTACTTGTTTTCCCACTGTGAATCTAGCCTTCATTATTTCATAGAATCATTTAGGTTGGAAGAGACCTTTAAGAGGATCAAGTCCAACTGTAAACCTAACCCTGATAAGTCCACCATTAAACTGTGTCCATAAGTCCCTCATCCACAGGTCTTTTAAATACCTCCAGGGATGGTGACTCCACCACCTCCCTGGGCAGCCTGTTCCAGTGTCTGACAACCCTTTCAGTGAAGTTGTTTTTCCTAATATCCAGCCTAAACCTCCCCTGGCGCATCTTGAGGCCATTTCCTTTTGTCCTATCACTTCTTACTTGGGAGAAGAGACTAGCACCCACCTTAAATGGTAGGCTTTTTTTGGCTGAAGAACTTGACGTTTTTTTCTCGTCGGGTTAGGGTTTAAAACACAAAAAACTCTTTCAGGTCCTCTGGGAAGACTCATGGTCTGGATGAGGTTATCGGAAGCTAGCAGTGTGGCCCGTAACATGTCTTACTGTGCTATCATATGCATATGATCTTCCTTGGGGAAGCAAACCCAAAATCTTCATTAACTTCATCACTGTCCTTCATGGGCGGTAGCTAGTCAATGAGGAATGCCAGTCTGTACCACCTGAAAGATGTTTGAAAACCAAAACCTTCCAATGTCCCTGGTTCAGGACACAACAGCTTTCAAATATTTTCACAACCATCTGCTGGCATAGCTCTGCTCCTTCGACTTCTGTCAGTAGCTTTAGGGGTTGGGCACACAACTAGGTAAAAGTCAGATGAAAGTTGAAATGGGTGTTTCATACCAATTTTTTGTATTTTTAATAGTCTTCCATCTCTTCTCATGACTGGGTAATGGTAACGGCTGGTAGGTAGACTTGCCAAGAGCCACAAAATTTTATCACATAATGTTGCATTCTTTGTTTCTAAAGTAGTGCTAATGATTAAGTATTAGATAATACTTAATAAGTTGTACTAATGCTTAATATTGCATCACTGCATGTTGATGCAACACAAGTCTTTAAAAATCCTTTCTTATTCCCAGCTGTTGGATAAAGAAGAAAGGGGATTGGGATCTTTCAACAATCCCTCCCTGTTGCTCACCACTGCTTTTGGATGCCTTTTATCCACCCCAAACATACATGACAGGTTCTGCTTTTACCAGCAGAAACGCTGGGAAGTAATCCAATGGTTCCTGGTAACTTGGATCTTCTAATTTCTCCCCCATTCCTGTATTAATATGTGCGTCTCAAGTTCTTTGCATCTGGTTGAAACGTTTGACTGTGATCTAGACAAAGATTGCTAGTTAGGCATTTAGTTCAACAGAATTATTGTTCGTGGTGTTTTTGTAACTCAAGAAAATAATGAAGTTTTAGACTAGTCTGAAGTGAAACAAGGTGGATATTTGATGTAAGTATATATTTTTAATATGCTAAGAAAGTTTTATGTACTGGTTTGTTCTGCTACACTTAGCGTAACTCTGATTTTGATGATTTTTTTTTTTCTCTATTCCTAAGGACTTTGATTCTAAAGTAATCCATAGTTCAACTGCTTCCCTTCTTTCTACCTCCGCCTTATGCTGAATTGGCATCTGGAAAAAAAAAAAGTAGAAGTGAAATTGCAACAAGTTCTTTTCAGAGCATTTTGTTATAACGTTGAAGGTGCCAGTTCTCTAGGAGCGGGATATGTAATTGTTTTAGAGAAAATGAACAAGGAAGTAAATCTGCATGAAACTTACTCTTTTGTGTTAATGCAACTAGTATTTTTTCTTTTTAAGGATTTCTGGAGTGTCTACAACAACATTCCTCCTGTGACAAATTTGCCTCTGAGATGTAGCTACCATTTAATGCGGGGAGAAAGACGGCCGCTTTGGTATGTATGTTATCATTAGACATTTCTGGGAATGGGCAGTGAAAAAACCTGAAGTGGTGAAAGGAGGCAGACGTGGGACAGGAGTGTCTCATTTCTGTTGCCTGCGAACAACACCTGAGCTTAAGAGACCTATGAAAGAAATATCTTGTTAAGCTTAAAAGTGACTTGTACTAAAGAGTCTTTATTAAAAACACAGACTGTAATTTAATTGTCCACTTCTGAACATAAATGTAAGAAGGAAATTTAATTATGAAATAGAAATTAAGAAATTAAAATATGCTTCTGAATTTCAATTCAAGAATACACAGAATATGTTACTTCTATTTAAATTATTTTTAACTTGCAAACTTTCTTCTTTCCTTTGAAGCTAGTGTAATAATGATGCAGATGACCGATGGTCCTTACCTGTTATTCACCTGTGCAAAAGCGTATAAATGCACATATACCTTGGGTTAAAACTAACTTAAGGCATTATGAAGTGATTTGTTGCAGCAAATTGCTACTTGATTGTAGGATAGTAATGGAATAAAGTATCATTTGTAGAGGTTTCCCTTTCAGAAATTGAGTTTTGCATACCTTCTTCCTGGTGCAGTTCTGTCACATCTTAATTAGATAGCCTAAGCACTTTCTGAAGAGTTTTGATCTTTTTGGCATCGTTTGCATAGATTGTGATTGGATTAGAGTTCTTTAACTTGATCGTAGTATGTCTAACTGGGTGGTGACTTATTACGGGGGGTTTCTGTCCTAATCTACTGAAGAAGTAAGTAATTTCCTCAAGTGAAATGCATCTGAAGTTCTACATTATTGTTCTAAAAATACTGTGACAGGTCAGGACAGCTAAATTGGGTTTGAAAGAAATATTGGTGTCTGTGTAAATCAACTGGGCCACTGTGTGCAGGTCTTGATATCTTTGTAAGGATGAGTGAGAACATTTCGGGTTTTGTTTTTTCTATTTTTAGTTTTGATTTGGCAAGTGACTATTAAAGGTGTGAAATGCAAAGATCTTTTCTGAAAATACTACATCGGTTTTAAGACTGTCAAAGTAAATGTAGGTGCTATATTTTAGGAAAGGGATTGCAAGAGGTTGATTGCATCAGTAACCTGCTAATGTTTCGGTAATTACTGCCAAGAAGCTTTTTCTCAGATTACAGTTACAGTATACTGGCTAATTGTGGCATTGTTTTCTAGGAAGAAAAACAAATTCTGAAGTAAGAATTGAGGACTGCAGGTTTTGGAAGATGTCCTTCCAAAGTTTTGCCCCCCTTTCCTCAGTCTTTGTCTGGATTGGTGGGAGCCCGTTGACCCTGGGGAATCTCTATAGGTCTCATACTGGGCTTAGATAGTCCAAAGACTAATATTAGGTTATTCCCTTAACTTCACTTTTACAGAGTTTTAACAGGAAACTAGAAGCCCTAATTTAAAATGCTATAACAAGAATTGTGACAGAATAAACTTGAGAAGCTCACAGGTTTGTACGTTGTGCTTTGTCATTGTAAGGCAGTTTAATGGTTATGTCTGCCCTGACCCTGGGCAGCTTCAGCCTTTCTTTTAATAAGGGCAATTAATTTCTAGCTGTCACAAAACTAAAATGAAGTGCTCTCATGTTCTTTTGTTAAACTGGATAAACTTGAGAGTAATAAGCTGCTTCTGTGAAATTATGCCAGAGTTTTTCCAAAATAAAAGGTTACCATAGTAAAACGTAAAATTGCTTTGTGGCTTGTTCCCATATAGTGTGCAGCCACTTCAAAGATGGTCTGTAGTCAGGGAAAATGTAAGTATTTTCCAACACACAACACTCAGGAAAGGGATTAGGTGTTGAGAGATACACTTCATATGAACAATGAAAGAATTATCTCTGATGTCAGAAGTCATAGCTTGAGTCATGCTACCTGGAATTAGTAATTGTATTTCAAACGGGATTTTTCTGGGAAAATTAAACCCCAAACATAGCTTTATCTAGATGTGGATATGAATGTTTATTTTACTGATCTGTTTTCCATAACCAGGGAAGAGGAAAGCAATGCCAAAGGAGGCATATGGAAAATGAAGGTCCCTAAAGAAAGTACGGTATGTAATATTGACTTTTTACTTAGACATTGTTTAGTAAGGGGGTTTCTTTAAACCCCATCTGATAAAGCTGTTGTAAAGCTTTTTAGTTCTGACATCATCCAACACAACAACCAAATACTATTTTAACGTCTATAACCTTTTATTTTAAGACCATGAGCAGAAGTTTATTTTCGGCTAATTCCATATCTCTTGCTTTTGATAACACTTGTTGATGTATTATCAAGCAAATGAAAGCTGCAGTGTTATACTCCATTTCCATTTGGAAACACAGTGTTTTATAATCACCTTTTTTCTCAAGACTGTTTGCTTACAGGCATGCAAAGAAAAATCTTTTCCTGATAATATTATATGCTAAATTATAGCCGGAACTACAGTAATGCTCTTCAAAAGTCCACACACGCAGTCCAGCACAACTTTCAGCGTTTCACTGAAATGGTCCTAGACTCTCTGTCAAGCTCAGTAGGACTGTTTCTGCTTGGCACTGCTTGTTTGCTCCTCTATATGGCTGTGAGTAGCGCTGTGACTATCTGTAGCTAAACACGGACCAAGGCATTGTTTCCACCGATAGCTAATCCCATCTCATAGTTTGCTCCCACTGGAAGGGGGAAGATCTTGCTCCTTCTCTCCTGATCCCTCTTGCACTGCCACTCATCAGTCTGTATTGTGAGCTTAATGCACTCTGATGTCAGAAAGTCACCTATTTATTTTATTTTTAATTTGAGTGTATGGCCAGGAGAGTTTTTTGATGGGCGTAGGGGTTAAAGGAGAAAAGTCAAGTAGGATCATCCCCTTTGGCATCAGTGAGTTGTCAGATTGCTTTGTGTGCATCTTGTGAAACTGCTTGTATTTTTTCCCCCTCTTTTTTTTTGAATTTAAAAATGTGAAAGATACAGTCTGTTCAGGCATGTCGTCTTTCTAGCCCTGCTGAAATAATTGGGTGTCTCTTTGCGTCCCTAATCAAACGCATGTGACTAACTTCTCCTGTGAACTGTCACAGTGAGGATATTTGACCTCTTCACACATGGTGTTTATGTGTGTAAGTGTGTTCTGGGTCAGGCCTCTAAACTCAAAAAGTGAAGTGTCAGAAAAATGTGACAGCCTTGCAGAAGGCATTAAATGGTGAAAGGTGGTACTTGAAATTTCAGCCAAAATTTAATTGATTTTTGCCTGTGGGCTTTTTCCCCGTATGTGGATTGCAGCTTTCCCCCTCTGCAGTCCCAAGGGATCAGAAAAGACTGAAATTTTCTTTTTCCTCTTATAATCCAAGGTGTGAAGATTGTCAGAAGTGACAAGTGGTTTGGGGAGCCTGCATTACTGGGTGGTGAATTTAGGGACCTCAGAGGCCTTCTTTTTCAGAGGCTGAATGATAGCCCCTTTTTGAAATGAAGGTACTTTTTGATCTCTCAAACCACACACCACGCGTCCCCGGTCACTTCTGAAAATTTTAATTGAAGGTGAACTTCAGTCAGCTTTTAGTGCCTCTGTAAATAGCATAAATAATTCCTTTATGCCTGTTTCTCATTTTTTGGCTTCATTCTTTGTCACATGTGCACACAGCATCTCCTTGGCTAAGATGAACCATCATGTACAGACCTAACTCAAAAAGATGATATGCTATAGCAGCTCTTGGTGAGGGTGTGGAGGGAGGGAAATGTAGTTTTTTCTAAAGATACCAGTCTCTCAAGTGGTATGAAAAACTGACCGACAAAATACTGACACTTAAATGTTGTTGCATGTGTACAGTGACACTTCTGTATGCCAATTTTTAATATGAAAACTAATACTTTTTAAAAACTAATACCTTTTAGATCCTCATAAGCCTGATCCTGCAACTGCTTACTACTGGATGAAGTGCTTCCTACCCTTGAGACCGTTAGGACAACTGACAGTAGTGAGCACTGTGCCTGGTAACAAGAGTGTGCGTGGTCAGTCCCATCATCAATATACGAGCTGTTCCACTGGCAGGCGAAAGGCACCATGTCAGAGGCTGTCACGCTGATGTCATCACCCTGCCTTGGGAGCCATCGCATTAGGTGGTCCTTCCCGTAGCACAGCTTTATATGATGCATTGGATTAGATGATAATGAGCCACAGAAATCCTTTGTATCCTAGAAGATGGCTTAGGAGTACTCAGAAATGCCATTAAAGCAGTTTACTTGTTTGCCATCTTTGTGGCGGCTTGCTTTTTGTTTTAAGCTGGTGCATTTGATATGTTGAGTTATTAATACTACTAAAACTCAAGCTAACTTCATATAGCAGAAGAGACATTCTTTAAAAGTACTTTATCATGAAGTCATTATGGTGATATAGACCAATATACATATTGATGTGTTCTCCTAATAAATAAATAAAATATTCTGTCCCTGTAAACCCACAGCTTGGAGCATTATGTTGGTCCAGACACATTTGAAGTTTTGTATGGGCTTTGGCTTAGGTGATAACAAGTGTCAAAAGCAAGTAACAGTGTAATTAGCCTCATAGCCAAAGAAAAGTGGCAGATAGCTTTTTTCCCTCTTTTAATTTTCCAGTGAGCATTTGAATTTGTTGAAAGATGGACTTATTTCATAGTCAAGGCAAATCAGAGATGATGTGTAAATATAAATCAATTTAATTTACTGGTGGGGTTTTCAGGTACTGTTCTTAAAGTGATTAGTAATTCTTTCCTGTAGAAACAAATGATCACAAGCAGAGCGTTCTGCTTTTTTTTTTAATGGGAAATTCTTGGGAGAAATCTACTTTCATGCTTTACATTAACTACTGCATTCAGGATGAGTCATGGACACAGATATAGAGAAGTAAACTTATTGTTAAATATTTAAAATGTTTATTAAAACAATTCTGTGTAATAGTATGTATTTTCAGGGTCTAGATTCTTGCCTCAACTGTATTGAAGAAATTAATTATATAATGTAAGCATGTACTTACAATAAATACTCTTCTTTATCTAAACAACCTCAGAAAGTTGTTCTTGCACTCAAAACTGAGCTAGCAAACCTAACTTTTAAATTAAAAAATAATAATGCAATTGTAACTTTTTTTTTCTTCTCCTTAGGCTACAGTTTGGAAAGAGCTACTCTTAGCAACTATCGGAGAGCAGTTTACAGATTGTTGTGCAGCAGGTAACTTTTAAAAATGATTGAGGCTAGCATGACAAACACCGAGTTTGAATGCAGAATATGGAAACACTGCTAAAAATAGGGGACAGGGCTGGAAATCATATTCATACCTGTTGTCATTAGGAGGAAGACGAGGTATTCTGATTGTCTTAGCACAAGACTCGAGCTCAACAGCTTGTGCATCTCTGGGAAGCCAGCAGGTTTTCTAGTTATTGAATGTCTCTGTTACCCAGCATTTAAATGATTAATATTAATTCTACAGTGCCAGAATTCTGGAACGCCAAGTGACACTTCCATACTATCACTGTTGGAAGTAACTAAATTAGATAGATGCTCCCATTAGCCCTCACGGTCCCTTCTGGTTCTCCTAACAGGGTTAGGAGTTGTCAGGGAAGCCCTAGTGCAGACCTGAAGCAGAGGGAAGCTGTGTGGTTTTCCTGTGGTGACATTAAAAGCCCAGAGTCAGGCCATAACACAAACCTGGCTCTCATGAATCTCAGGTTAGCAGTCTACCCTGAAGCAGTATTTTCAATATTGCTTAAAAATACTGCTTAGGTCAAAGTGATCTTTAATGTAATTGAATTTACATAAATATTCTTAAAATACCTTCCTGGTTTACTGGAAAACAGGCATTAATCATCCAGAAGGTCACGTGTGATTTTCGTCAGAGGTAATAATTTAATGAAGTTGCTTTCAGAATAAATATCATCTTTACGCTTGCAAGCTTGCATGTTTCATTTGGAAATGGACTCCAGGAAGGGACTGTGAATGCTAGCTGGCTTTAGATAGATCATCAGACACTACTTCTTAGTCATGAAAAGTGAGTACGAGTCTGTGGCCATTTAATTCATTAAGGTTTGGTTACAGAACTGTTTCTTGTTTCTGGGTGAAGCGAATGACAAACTTGCTGATCCATTGGCCTAGAGCAACGGAGTTTTGGGAGCTGGTTATTAAACTAACTTTTCAGTTTAACATGACATTTCTCCATCACTTCTTTTGACCATATTGACTCATAAATGTGAATATCTGATTAAACTGGCTGTTGCAGTGATGGTGAATATCCCGTTAGGAGTGTTCCTCCACTGCTTTAACATTCCAGAGAAAAGATTGAGTTTCTTGAGTTTGCAGAGCAGTTCAGCAAAACCTGTTCAAACAGTTTCTCTTACACCTAGTTAATATGGTAGTGCAGGCATATTGCAGTAGGCTGCTGCTGGTATATTCACCTTGGTGGCTTTGGTTTTCTTCTACAAAAATTTTGTTGAACAAGTTTCTCAAATAGCATATTTCTCATTGCAAGAAACAGAATATGAGGCTCAAATCCTTGAGCTTCGAGAGACATTTCTAACAGTTGCTTTTTAAAATCCTTAATATATGTAATTGTGCCAATACAAGAAGGGAGTGTTCCTGCCCTTGATACTGACAGGGTGGATTTGGGGTCTGTTTAAACAAATACATGATATTCTGCTGTCTGCAGAGGTGTTCTTTCCCCTAAGCTGTGTGTTCTTGACACCACCTTTGCATTATTGTTGCTGACCCCTTCCTTGGGATTAGTGGTGCCCAGCTCACTGTGCAGCTGCACCATGGAGGTCACTGCCGGCAGCAGCCACCGCTCCCAGCTGCGGCATGGCCTTAGGCTGACCTCTCTGTAAAGCTGTGTCCTGAGAATCTCACACTGAAGAGGGCTTCTTCAGCGAAGCACGGAGTTACCAACACTGGCGGCAGCAGCCTGACTGGGGCTTTATTTTTTCTTCCCCTCCCGCCCCCCCCCCCCCCCCCCCCCCCCCGTTGCTGCCTTGGCAAAATGTGAAGGAAAAAGAGAGCAAAGTTTGGAAAAGTTGGTGTCTGATCTCCACCAGGTACTCTTTCTGGGGTTTTGGGGTTTTAGTAGTTTCACCCTCACCCCCCACCCCCCCATTTTTGTTTATAGACATTACTGGAGGTAAATTGCCTTTAGTAGTTTATACTGCTAACCTTACTGAAGGGAGTCTTGTGATTCCCCTCTCATCAAGGATAAGAGTGCTAATAGCAAAGATGAATGGCACTTCATTAAAACCACTGTGAGGTAATATTTCCAATAGTGTCTATAAATACAGTGTTTGTTTCTTTCTGGTAACTATTTTGTCTGGTTTGAACATTGGTATTCTCCTCACTGGAGATTGCTCTTTTTCATTTTTTCAGCTTGTTCAGCTTTTGGGCACTGTTTCATAATACATAAGTATCAAATTAGACATGTCTCACTTTTAAAGTATTCTTTAATGATGCTTCCTCTTCTGTGCAGATGATGAAGTAATAGGGGTTAGTGTCAGCGTTCGTGACCGTGAAGATGTTGTGCAAGTCTGGAATTTGAATGCCTCTTTAGCAAGTGAAGCAAAAGTTTTGGAAAAGATACATAAACTTCTGCCAGACACATCTTTTAAAGCAGTGTTTTATAAATGTAAGTATTTTGTACTGTTAATTTCCACCTTCAATAGAGAAACAAGATGCTGGTAGGGTATTTCCATGGGAATGTCCCGCCTGATTCATCATTAACCATTTGGAAACGTAGCATCTCTCATTGCATTAAAATTATTACTTAAATATACATGTTTTTGTCCCTTCAATGTAAAAGTTAGTTACCATTCAAAATATAAGATATTTTCAGTTCAGTTGTAGAATGTATTTGGTTTCACGTTTAATATGCCTGATTTGCAAAACGAGTGAGACAAATCTCTTGATAACTCTGAAGACTATGTGCTGTTCAACTTAAGTATTCATTTAGAGGAACCATTTACAATCAGGATTTTAAGGGATCTCTTCTCTTAGGCGCTGTATAAATGTATTATCAGAATAGTCTATTTCCAAAGATCACTTGTTGGCATGTTGTGTCTTCCTTGACTGCTTATATATTGTCTTCTCTTTTAATCTTTTCAACTCCTCAACAAAGTTTACATGTTCTTTTAATGTTTTTTCCTTCTCTCTTCCTTAGCACACAGAGAGCATCACGCTTTTGAAGGTCGATGCGGAAAACATTAAGAGCAATCTGTGCCAAGCTCATTAGTTGTTATTTGGTGTTTTAAGGTGGTCTGGACAAGGAGAAGGATGGTAGGAGCCCTGCAGAAGTGCTACACGCAGTGGCCCTTTTGCATTTCTAACATTTCAGACTGGGAAACTGAGGAAAAAACAGGTGCCTTGACTGCAATTCATTACTTCTTGTTTGGTTGGGTTTTTTTAGTTTTTCATTGTTTCTTTAAAAAGATATCTTGGCCACTTGTTTTTTTCAATCAGATTATATTTGTTCCTATTTCATTAGGATAGCAGGCTTTAATTTCTTCTGTACTGTACTTAGTTAAATGCAAACGTGCACAAAGATTCACTGGCTTGGTGAAGTGTGTTTTCAATTTTCATTTTAAAACATTCCTATCATGTTAAGATTTACTCACTGGTTTTGTCCCAAGAGAGAAAGAAATTGCACTGCATTTATTCTAATATTCAATGTAATCTGGTCTTGCACTGACAACGGCACACAGGCTGTAAAAGTAAATAGTGACGTGTTCACTAAACAAGTGACTAAAGAGAACACATTTATATTGGGACTAACCCTCCGTGGGATGATGTTAACGAGTGTTTTAATTGTAGTGATTTCAGAAGAGCCCCTGTTCAGACTAGAATGAGAGATCTGCAAACTCCGCACCTCTCTTATTTAAGAGGGGATGGGTTTTTGAATTTTTTTAATAGTATGCTGTCTTATGATATTTTTCTGTACATTCATGATAGTGTCATGAATCATTTCTAATGCATTAGACTAACTGGATCCATCCCTCACACTTCTGTGAGTATTTTAGGGCCCATGTCTGCACCCACAAAGGTCAGTATCAGAATTGCTGTTGACTTCAGTGCAAAGGAAGAGATCCCATCATACGTAGTTTCAAGCCATCATGGCTTCCTAAGTGACCTTTTTTTTAAAAAAAAGTACAGAAAAGAAATGGATTTTGTGTTAGAGCCTGAATATGAATATACAAAATGTGTTAATCTTTAATTATTTGTCTATATTACTTATTTGAGGTGTTGGTTTGTTTTAATATACTACCAAAGATTGCTGTAGTTCCTTTTACAAGAAGAAGCTGCAAGGTAGAGATGAACGTACACTCCACTGAGCATTACTTCATTGTTAAGAGGTTTTTGTTTGGCAACTGTTCAAGTTGCACTGATTTCCACATCTTTAGTATATTAAGAGGCAGCGATTAAAATCAAATAAATTTAAAAATAAGAATCGCACATTTGTGATTTTTTTTTTTACAACTTCATTTGTATTTATGAATTAAAACTGCACAGTTAATGAGCATTGTTAATTAAACAGATTTTTTAAAATCCAAATGTCTTGCTTCTGTAATTGCTTTCTGAAATTAAATGTTACCAGACCTGCTTTTTTAAAACCTGTGTATTTTTCAGTAAAACTTATTTTGTAAGAAGCTATCTATGTTTTGTTCATAGATTAAAAGTATTTTTACATATTTTGTTAAACCAGAAAGGAGGTCTAAAATTTATTAGTAGTATCTCTTGTATGTATTCAGTTCATATTCAAGGTATCTTTTGAGATGCAGTTAAATTGAGGTTTCAAAGTAAAAAGCAGAGACTTTTTACCAGTTTAATTATATTACGTTTTTCAATTCACACTATTGCAGTGACAGTGTATGAAATATCCCAGCTGGCCTTACTGAGATTAATTTTTACCACTGTGACTTTCCAAGATGCATCTAATGCTGCAAGGATTTCTTTTTCTAAATATTACTCCCTTTGAATTACCTCCAAATTGTCTGAGATCTGTTTAAAAAAAAAAAAGAATTTATGTTTAACTACAAACAGGATTGAACCTCAGTGTAGTTTCTCTTGTAGGTCACCCATGGGCTCCCATGCAGAGATACCCAACCTCCTTGAGAAATAAGGGAATGGAGGAAGGTGCTTTCCCTGCAAGGTGAAGTGAACTCATTGCTGTGACCCTCATTTTTTATCTGCAATGAGTCACGTTCCCCTTTTTCCAGGGAATGGGTAGAGGGAGGCCTCAGGACACCACCTACCCGTGAAGTGCTAGCTGATATTTGCAGGTGTGATGGGTACGAACAGCCTCCAGGCCTGCGTGATAGAGTCAAAAAGTGACTTTGGAGAAGTGAGGCGTGGAAAACTTTGAGGAAAACGTTTTCAACAGCTTGATGAGCAAGATTTCTTGCTTGAAATACTTTCCTGTCTTTGGAGGAAATGTGACTGGAATACTAATGGGGAATTAATCACATACCTCACCCTTGGCTTACTTTTACTTTTGGAAACAAGCCAGAGCCTCTCATCTCTCATCCAGGTTCATTTTTGTGCACAGACGTTGACTTCAGTAGAGTTGGATCTGCTGGCAGAAGTGGCTGATCTGGTGATGTCACTGGAACTTGCTCATTTAAGATATTACTTTATTCATCCTATTGAAGGAAATTATTTTTATGTAGTTGCCTTGCATGGCATTTTTATATTTGAGACCTCTCTGCTCGAACATTGGATAGAGGTTGAGAGAGACTTCATCCTAGCCATAGGATAGGATAGCTGCACGTTGACCACAAAAGTCCACGTTATGAACTGTTGTCAATTCTTCATTGTTCTAAATCCCTAGTCTATAAAATTAGGGATTTTTTTTCTCTATGGCTTAATTCTGATGATAACTGTTATTATTACTTAGAATCTGGGTTGATGGCTATCTTCTGACTGAAATTCAGCGTATCGTATGCCACAATCCAAAACTGGGCTTGAATCAAAATGGGTAATGCACGTTTACAGGAACATGAGAAATTGCATATTGGAATTTTGCAGCCATTAATTTAAAGACTTCGTAGAATTCAATTTGAACTGTCCTTTCATCCCTACTGATCTCAGTAGCACAGATGTATTTATACCAAATGATGTTAAACAGTTAATTTTTTTAGTCTTTTAAATATTTATTACTTTCACATGGCAATCTGCTTTATTGAACTTGATTATATGACACCCCCCCGCCCCCCCCCCCCCCCCCCCACTTCAAAAATCATAGAATGGTTTGGGTTGGAAGGGACCTTAAAGATCATCTAGTTCCAACCCCCTGCCATGGGCAGGGACACCTTCCACTAGACCAGGTTGCTCAAAGCCCCGTCCAACCCGGCCTTGAACACTTCCAGGGTTGGGGCATCCTCAGCTTCTCTGGACAACCTGTTCCAGTGCCTCACCACCCTCATGGTGAAGAATTTCTTCCTAATATCTGATCTAAATCTCCCCTCTTTCAGCTTAAAGCCATTACCCCTTGTCCTACCCCTTCCCCTTGTAAAAAGTCTCTCTCCAGCTTTCTTGTAGGCCCCCTTCAGGTACTGGAAGGCTGCTCTAAGGTCTCCCTGGAGCCTTCTCTTCTCCAGGCTGAACAACCCCAACTCTCTCAGCCTTTCTTCACAGGAGAGATGCTTCAGCCCTCTGGTCTTCTTCGTGGCCCTCCTCTGGACTCGCTCCAACAGGTCCGTGTCCTTCTTGTGGTGGGGGCCCCAGAGCTGAATGCGGTACTGCAGGTGGGGTCTCACAAGAGCGGAGTAGAGGGGGAGAATCACCTCCTTCGACCTGCTGGTCACACTTCTTTTGATGCAGCCCAGGATATGGTTATTTAAATGGATGTCAAAGAGGAGCCTACAACTTCGTCTCAAAATGAATTTCTGCTGGCATTTCAACATAAAATTAAAACATTAACTTCCATGGTGACAGACAACAAAGAAACTCCAGATTGCTGCATTAGCTGAATTAAAGAAATCTGCTTCTCTCTTGGGGTGGTAATGAGCCCTGGCTGATACCTGCCCACACTGGGGCAGTGCCCTTGCGTTTTATCTGGTGTCTGCTGGTGGAGCAGGTCACACTGAAGCCTTTCATGTAGCTGGAGCACTTGTCTTCTTTACCCAGGCTGGTTTTATGAATTTTGTAGGAACTTCATATCCTTGATACCCTGGTCCTGCCACCCAGGTCAGCTGGGTGCGGCGTTACTGCCGCATGGGGATTGTCCTCTGTTCTGGGAAGCCAGGTGAGATGAGAAGTAAGGGGAGATCTCTGGCTGGCTTTAGAAATGTTCATAGCACCTTGTAAAAGGTACTCACAGCATCTTCCCGGGGAAAGCTGTGATGCTGCGTGGTGTTAAGTGGAGTATGGTGGCGAGCTGGCTGAAGGAGAGTTGCTGGCTCTTACGCAGGACTGTGCGGAGGGAGGGAGCACAGGGATGCAGCACGGGGATGCAGCGGGAGCACCAGCCCGGGGAAAAAGGAGGCGCGGGCCAGGCTGCGGCTGAAGCAGCTGGGGCAAACGGAGCCAGGAGGGACACCTGGGAAATGGTAAGAGGAATGAATAGCTTTTTACTTCTCAGTATTGCACTTTTTGTGCTGGTTTGCACCTTCCCAGGGCTGAAGATGGCCACTAGCAGCAGGCGGGGGCTGAGCTCTGACTGTTCCTCCCCAACTTGGGGGCATCTCTAATAGCTCTCTGTGGCTCCCCAGGCTGCAACACAACTGCTGCTGGAGGGATTAGTTGGGAATTTCACTTAACAGGGATGAAGGGCTGTCTTCTGGGGCTGGCTAATTAACAGGATTCTACTCTGGTAATTAAATAGCAGTTTGTTAAACATAACTTAGTTGATTAAATCTTTGGAAAACATAACAATTAGCAGGCAAGGAATGGCAGCTTTGCCTCAAAAGCCTATCCCCAACCAGTTGCTGGTATGGTTTTAACCTTTCATTCCCCATCAGAGATGGTGTTGACTCTAATTTATCTGGCTTTGCTGCTGTCGTTGGACAGCTTGTTCTCTCTCTGCTCTTGCAGCAGCTGGTTCCTCTAGGGCTTCATCTCAGCTGCAGGGGCTTGAGATGTCTCGCTTCACTTGTTGCTCTTTCAGAAGACTCTCTGGTGCTGATGCCTTAAAATCCAACGCTGGAGGACAGGAGTGTTTGCCATCCCCAGAATAAATCCTTTGCCCTCCTGCTGCGCCGGCGGTGCTGGGGCTGCCGGCTCAGCCATGTGTGCCTTTGCACAACCCGGTTGTGCCTCCTCTGTGGGGAGGAGGGTTTCCATGATGGTGACACCACGCACAGCAGCATCTCCCTCCCCTCTAAGCTACATGTGTTGGAGAGATCACACAAAGCATGTGGGGTTTCCTCACCAGGCACTCGCACCTCTTGCATGGACTGAAATGAGCTGCAGCTGCATATTAAGACTTCACTCTGCTGGGCTCTCACTTTGTACCCTTTTTTTTTAGCTGCCTTTGCAAAGTGGCCCTGGAAATGAGAGACATACCAGAATTAATTATTTTGGTCTATGGCTTATTTGCACCATGGGGATGGTTGTGGGGTTTTGTTTTGGAGAGTAGTGTTGAGAGCATGGGGGGAGCAGGAGCAAGTAGAGGAGAAGGTGCTTTTACGTTGTGTCATGTGCCTTAGCAATGCTGCTTGATTACTGCAGAGAAGCACATCAAAGCATCTTCGATTTAAAGCTGTTTCACGCTACGGGCTTTGCTTGGTCTTCTGTGCGCTTTTATTTTAGTGTGGCAGGTTCAGGCCAGGTTGGCACACTCTCCTCGGTAATAATTAACTAACTTAATACTTCAGAGCGAGGAACACAAAAGCTCTGCGGGTCAGAAGGGGCTCAGTCAATGCTCTGCCTTTGCCAGCTGATGGGAGTACAAAGGAAATCACTTTTTATATTCTTCCTATGGCAGGATTGACCAGAGGGGATGAAGCTTAAAAGTTGTCTTAAAACACAAACGTGACTGTAACAGAGGAAAATTACTGATCCCGAGCAGCTTATATAAACCCTCTCATTGGCACCCGCACACGGAAGGGAGCTGCTTTCAGCTGGAAAGCGTTCATGTCTTCATCTCTCCACTTCTCCCTCTCTTTCCTCAATGATTCTCTTAGGACAACAACGACAAGGAAATTATATTAGATAAACAGTGGGAGATGCCACGGCTTGCTATAAAAGCCACCTCCAATCTTCGCTAGGCTTTGACAGCTCTCAATTTCCTAATTTGACAAGTTGATGAAGACCGAATTGTTGCCGAAGCCATGTGTACCACGCTGCCGGGGAAGGGGGCTGCGCTCTGCACCGGGACTACCCACCCCAGCACCTTCCTCCCACCCAGGCTGCAAAATCCTCATCCCTGGGAGGGAGGCAGTATGTGCTGGAGCCCGGGTCAGGAGCCGGCGTTTGCGGCCGCGGTGTTAGTGCAGGGCTCTGTGAAATGCTCCTGTGCCAGGAGACAAGCGGACTTGCCTCCGGTGCGTGTGTCACCTCCGAGAAACCATGCTGCAGCGTTTGACCTCCGGGTGTTTGGCTTGGCTGGCTGGTATGTTGTTGCCTTCCACCCTCCCTGGGGCTGTGTGGAGGCAGTGGAATGGGCTGGCCGAGCCAGCCCAGCTAAATACAGCAGGAGACGTCCTGCTCGCACCTCCCAGGTACAGCATCCCTGGAGCGGGCGGGCGGGAATCCGTGCACCCGCATGGCCCTGCGTCCAACTGGTGCTCTGCTCCGAGTCACGAGGCAGAAGAAAGGGCTTTAAACGTGGTGGAGAAACTACCAGCTGTTGGGAAGAGTGTTAGTGGGAAGTGCAGCAGTTCTGGAACTGGCAGTCGCGGGTTGTCTTTGCACCACGGTGAGGCTGGGAGCAGTGTTTGAAGCCTTACTGCTCCCCTTCCAAACTGCCCATTGCAAGTCCAGTGCCCATGGCGTGCTCTGGCTCGTGGAGACACCGGCAGAGGAGGGTTTCCGTCAGTGCGCTGAGGCTCCATAAATAAGCAAATCGGAGCAGGCTGGAAGCGAAGAGCAAAGTAGGTATCATTCATCATGCAAGGGGGCCTGGAGTATGTTCCAGCTCATAATGCATAAGGGAGAGCAGTGTTATGAACAGGCATGGGATGAACCCCCTTCTTTTTGGATCATGATTCTGTGTAATAAACATGCAAGACATTTTGTATAAAATAGTGAGGATTCTTTCCTAGAGAAGTCATTTAAAGCTATATTTACACATCAGAGAACAGTTCGTAGGAACATTGTGTAGTTAAATTTCCATACAAGTGTGCAAAGAGAAAACAACATGGTCAGCAAGTGATGGATGGTGCATGTAAACCTGTGCAACGCTGTGCTCTCCCCCGACTGGTAATCTTATTGCACGGCCTCCCATCGTACCGGGGAAGCATCCAGCCTGGCACCCTGTATCCCTGCCTCCGGCTGCCTTCTCCCGCTGCAGCCGTCAGAGGCCTGGGGTGGATCACATCATAAATGCAATCTAAGGTAGAAGAGATTTTTTCCTTAGTGTCTTTTGGTCAGAAAATAGTGGTTTTGGAGTAGGAGAATCCTGACCCAAATGCATTAGCACTGCTGGCTCTTAGCAACCTTTAAAAATAATATTTGCCTGTAAAAGGAGAGGGTGGCCTGCCAGGTAAAATGCAAAACGCAGGCACAATCTGCACGGAAAGTTTACTGCCTTTCTTTTTCTTTGGGATAATTTTTTGGGGACCTTTTTTTTTGTTTTGCTTTCAGTATTTCCCAACTAGCCTGTTAGTCACTCCCCACACCCTGCAGCCGCAGCTGCACCACGCTTCTGGCTTTGTGTCTCAGATTCCCCACCCTCTCGCTGGGGCTGTGTCGCAGGGGGTTACTGGGTGGCTTCCCCCGGAGTTTCTCCCAGTGGGACACCCAACCGGTGGGCCCAGGGGCAGCCCCTTCTCCAAGTTTTTGGAGGCAATCAGCGTGATGTTTCTCCCTCTGGAGTCAAGCCAACGGCAAAGGGTGATGTGAGCATCCTCGTTGTCCTCGCCTCCATCCTTCCTGCTCCTTTTTCATCCTGCTAACAGCCTTCATCCCCCTGAGCACCCCTCTGTCCCTCCTTTGCACGTTTCTGGAGTCAGCCCGAGGTCTGCAGGGACCAACGTGGCAGCTGCTCCTCCCCTGCCTCTTGCAGCATCTTCTTCATGTACAACAAGTGAACAACAAACCCTCTGCTGACAACCGCGCTGCCCTGCTGCGCTTCCAGGAAACCTCTCGGCCTTTTTCGGACATCCAAATTCTACCGGACCCACAGTCTTGAGAGGATCAAACCCAAACCAGAGGGATGGATGTGGCCCTGGGGGCCGAGCCCTTCCTCTGCAGCGTGGAAAATACCTGGAGGGGAGCTCCAAGGGCAGGGTGCTGCACCTCTTCCTCTGTGGTTATTTTCTCTAATTGTTTTTATCAGGCATAGACCCTGGGGTTTTCTCATGAGGGACCTGTTGCCCTGGCTCTGGTGTGGGGGGCAGGAGACCCTCCACAGTGCTGACAGCCCCTCTCCCACCCTGGTGTTGACCTTTGCAAACGGGGTCCTGAGCTGGTTGGAAAGAACATCTGATTTTCCTGGGGTTTGCCTGCTAAAGCAGAATCCCCTCCAAGCTGGTGCTGTGTCTGCTGCTGCTCCAAGGAGCAGAAAGCTTCCTTCCGCCACTTGCATCCAGACCTTAATCTTTGGGATTAGGCCGCCCTCTGATCCTCCTGCAAGCACAGGATGAGCTGCAGCCTTGAAGAAAAGGTCTTTTGAAAGCGTGGCTTTCCTGGCACACCTAACTGGCTTGCCGGTACGCCGCAAGACAGGGAGCAGCGTCTGCTTTCAGTGTCTGCTCATTCTCCTTCTCCTCCTCTGCAAAGGAGCCGTCCCCGACTGCCCGGACGGAGGTGCTCCTGCTGCGCACCCAAGGGTGCCGGATGGAGCCGAGGTTGCTCTTGGCATTTGGTACCCCCGGGGCTTTTACTGCTGGAAACTTCTCAGCGCCGTGAGGAGGTGGGAGGGCAGGTTCAACCTTTGTCATAGTTTTACTGTTCGAAGCCTGGAATGGCTTCCAGATTTAAGTACAGTTTTTATCTTCTTTTTTTCTCTCTATTGAAATAAAGGAGCCATTAGAGATGGCCTGTAATATGGGAGACACATGTTTGTATAGTGTTACCACTTATATAGCAGCAGTCTGGACTGGAAAGCTGATCATCTTCTAAGAAAATAAATTATTTCTTCACCTCTTGTGCTCCATCCCGGAGCTTCCTTTGAAGGCTCTTACATTTTGGACATAGAGCTTTTGGTAATGAAAAACTTATTTAATCTTTGATTGTTTTTTTTTTTTTGGGGGGGGGTGGGGGGTTATGAATCTAAAACCTTAACGGCTCCACAAGAAAATGACCTGCAAGGAGTTGAAAGAAAATGCCTCTCCTGTGCCAGGCTGGCGCTGGAGCTGCCATGAGATGGCACTGCAACATCGAGCATGGAGCAGCTCTGCGCTCCGCCGCAGCGCCCGGGCGGAGCTGCGCTCCTCCCGCCGGGCTGCGCAGGGAAGCACCCTTCCCGGTGGGAAAAATCCGCCGAGGGGGAGAAGGGACTTATGTAAGGATAGTTCTGCTATTAGTCAGGGGGAGCTGTCATGGAGCCGTGTCTGGACTGGACTTTTCCTGCTTACACAAAGCGCATAATGCTGTAGGAATTCATGTATAAACAGTGCAAATAAGAGAGGGGAGGCTATCTAAATTATGAACCGCAGTAAGGAAATGATTTTCTTTAACTGTTGCTGGCAAATTCAGAAACTCTCTGATTTCTGGGGGGTTTCTGAGCATAACTGCATGTTAAAAATAGTTACGGTATAACTTTCTACTAGACGTGCGTGTTTCTCCCGTTCTTTGAGCGCACAGAAGCTTAAAACAAGCCGCAGGAACAGGGGAGAAGCCGTCGTGGCTGGGCAGGTTTGCAGCTGAGGCGGGGGCTGGCTGCGCTGCCCGGGCATTGCTCCTTGGGGATGGGACAGGGTGCCTTCCCGGGGGTCTGCGCTCCCGGCAGCAGGTGGGAGAAGCACTTTGTGTCCACGCTGGGGCAAAGCAGCATCCTCATCACAAAGTGCCACAGAACATATCGCTAGCAAAGCCCCATCGTGTTGGTGACATCTCTGGAAATGAAACACTCTTGAAAAAAAAATTTTGCCAACTGTTTTGCTCAAAGCCACATGGAAAGCATGGGGCAGAACATGATACAATTTCTAATTAATTGTAATTAGAAATACTAAACCATGGAGGGGGCCTTTTTATGTACTGTGAGTGGCTTCTTCCTTCTCTTGAGCTGAACCAAATAGCTGCCTTTTCCCCTCTTCTCCCCACCCAGCAACATGCATTTTCAGTGCTCAGACGGGGCCTTGGCTGGGTCTAACTCTTGGAAAGTAAACAGCAGCACATCAACTGCATTTCTGCAATCAGAGAGGGAGAGTGGGCTGTGTCTCCACTGCTCCCCTATGGCACTGACAGGGTCAGGAGCAATTCTGGAAAAAACTGGCAAAACCCCTACCCAGGAATGGGCTGGGGGTGGTGATGCCCTTTTCCTGCTCCACAGCATGAGGCTTTGGTGACCGGGGCCAGCAGCGGGATTTTTCCCTGCTGCTGCGTTAAACCGCCATCCTTAGCTGGTGGTGCTAATAACCTGCTGTGCTGCCCGGGCAGCAGCAGTGCCAGGGTGTGGGCAGTGCTGGGGGGCAACCGGCTGTGCTGTGTGAACGTTTTTTTAATGTGGTTACAACTTCAGCATCCCCCCGGTCGCTGCCCGCTCCACGGTGCTGGACAGACCCCTCCACCTTGCACAGCGTGGCAATGAGCACCCCAAAACACCCGACGAGGGGTACTCACACAGACCCCCCGGGGACCTGCATTGTCCTGGGCTCCTGATAGGAAAAGGGCTTTGGTAAGGGGTAGCCTGGTACTGGGGCCAGCTTGTCAGCAGGGAAGGTATTTCATGGCTGTAACAGGTTCCAGAAATCCACCTGAGCTCAGAGACTTCATTGCTGCAACTGCGGATTGAGGTCTGCTTTTCCCAGGCACCGTGACCTCTGTTGTCCCTGCCCGTTACATAAAATACAACAATTAAAAGCAGCTTCTTGTACTTGACCCACATTTCTCTGCAGTTCCTTTTTCTTCCCTTTTTTTTACCCGCCAATACCTGTATTTCAGTCCAGACAAGGAGCGGAGACAGGACATTTCTCCTTCCCGCGCCGCTCCGAGCCGAGCTCGGCCCTCCAGGCACTACTCTGATGAGCAGCCAGCTACAGCATAGGCAGGAGTGTTGGGCTGTTGTTTTTTTTTTCTCCAAAGGCACAAAACTTAGTTTTTAAGGGTGTTTTTCAAATAGGACTTTGGGGAATAATTAGCCTTTATGCTACTTCAAAGAAGTCCCAGCACGCTTAGCACTACCCTCAGAGGACCGTGCCTGTTAGGAAAATGCACTGGCTTAAGCATCCTGTAAGTAATACGAACTTTGACTGATGGTACTTAGTGCAAATGGGCCAACGGTCACATGGCTGAGTCTCCTAATGCCATTCAGGATATTTTTGCACCAATTGCAGCCTATTCATCAAAATAAAATGCCAATAAGTAAAGCATTACAATGCTTTCAGAGGGGAGTGCGCAAAGGAAAGTAGGTGAATTCTGCCCCCAAATGGATATTCAATCTTATAACAAGCATTGTGTATTAACAAAAAGGGAGCGCCTTGGCTCCTCGCCACGCTGCGATCGTAGGGCTAATGCTTTATCTCCATTATCTTTCAACTGCGCTCCTGCCTCTGTTGCGTGCGGACACTGAAGCGAAGTAACTCACAGCCAGCTCATCAGGACCTATTTCATTAGGTTGTCCTCTAAAAGTGGTAGTCTGTGTCCAGCGCCCTGATAAGAGCAGGGCAGGATGCTGCAAGGACAGGAGCTGGGGCTGCAAGGGCTGAAGGAACACACTGGGGCATCTGAGTTTCCCTGGGAGGTTGCTTGCCTTGGATATTTTTATTTAGGGATTGTAAGGATCAGGGTGGGAGAAGCCGAAGACGCATTAAGGGTACCTCCTACTTGCACGGCTGTGAGTGGCATCACCCAGGCCGGTCCTCCCCAGGACATGCTGGAGCTGTGCCGTGCTCAGCCCCTCTGGTGAATGAATTAACCAAATATTTCTCCTCTCCTTTCCATACAAGAAGGCAGCCATGGTCCTGGGCTGGGCTTGCGCTGTTTGCTCGTGCAGTGCATCCTGAGATGTCTGGTGGGGCTTCCTGATGCTGCAGGGAGCTGAGGGTCTCACCTCAGGGTGATGGGACCCACAGCTCAGACCTGTTACAGCCAACCCCAATTGTAAATCATTTTTAAGAGAGTTGGATTTTTGCTGTCTACACCCTGAGCTCCTGAGCTTATGTTTTCCAGCTTTTTCTCCATGACTCGAGGGATGCAGCAGATACCCTTCCTATTTTCACCACCCCTCCCAAGTCTTTTTAAGGGGAAACCAAGAGCCTTGGCCATCTGACCCCAGGACACGGTGCTTTAAAGAAGCCAGTTACCTGCAGTGAAGCCTGCAGGAGCTGGCAGCACCATGGTGGCAAGTTGTGCCGTTGGGATTCACCCATGGGGAGCAATTGTTGCATGCAAGAGATCTTTGGCGTCACTGCTGAGCTGCCTGCATGTACCTGGCAGCAGCTCTCCAGAAGTCAGCATGGGGATTTCTGGCCGCCACGGCCACTCCACGGGGGAGCTTATAGCACCGTACAAAGGACTGGTGTAGAAGGGCCACCAACAAGACACATCTGGTATGGCGGGGGGCCCAGGCACCCATGGGTGCCAACGGCAGGGAGATGCTATGCAGCCCATGGTTGCAGGGATGCTCGGGAATGCCAAATTAAACCCCACAAGGTTTTGGGATGGGAGAGCAGGAGTGCAGTGAAGCTCTCCCCAGCTCCAGACCGTTTCCATCCCAGTCAGTCCCATCCCTGCCGCCGCTGCCACAGCAGGGCCCTGGCTCATCACACCCCTATCGCTGTGTATGTTTTTTTGTTTAAACTATTACAAATGTAAATGATCCTTCTCAATTACAAAAGCCTGTGCGAACTGGCATCTTGAAAGGAAACTCTGAAAGAGCTCCTGGCACGGCTCTTCTTCAAATATTTGGAAGCTTTGCTAACTCTCCTGAAACAAAGGCAGGCGCAAGCTCCGGCTCCTCCAGCACCCTCCCTCCAGCAAAGCAGAGCACTCTGCGAGCGCACACCGAGAGGCCGTCGCTGCTTGAACGGTAACTGGGTGACACGAGGGGTGGCAAGGGACGGAGAAGCCACCTGCCTGGGACAACAGCAAGGGCTGCGGCGGCCCCACTGCAGCCCATCTCCTGGCTGCCCCGCTCACACAGCACTGCCACGGAGCGGCACCTTATGAATTATCTTCCCTGCTTCAGCTCCTGAGTTTCCCTCCTGATTTTCATGGTTTTTCCCATTTTCACGGTTTTTCCTTATTTTCCAACACAGCCTCTCTCGGGTAGCTAATTCTGCACTAGAGATGCCCTGGGACAATGAGCTGCGGTCGTGCTGCTCCCCTCCGCTCAGGCTGGACTGCTCGTGGCCAGGTGCTCGTGCCGAAAGGATGCACGCGAGCCATTTGGACAGCACATCGCCCAGCCGGATTGGACCAGATGGAAGTGAAATGAATGGTTAAATAAATGCGGTGGCCGCCTGTACACAATGTGCTAGTACTTCCAAAACAATGAAACACATTATTTTGGATTTGATATCTGCTATCAATTGAGATTGAAGGTATTGATCCGGGCTGATTGCTGGGGACAATCAGAAAGTGGAAGGGTAATTGACTGTCATGTCCCTCATTGATTGGGCACCACAGTTCACAGCAGCCAACATTATTTTCAAGTACTTTGCAGCATGTCCTTTAATAAAGAAATACAGACTTTAGGTAACAAAGTGACTTACATGCGCTGCCATTTAGAGGGTGGGTGAGGCTGTTCTTAGCCAACATGTCATTGCCTCAACCAAACTGAAAGGTGGTGTGAAAAGGAGAGTGCCAGGGCAGGAAAGCATGGATTTATGTTTGCGTGTGTGTCCCTGTGAGCCAACACGGTGCTGTAGGACCATCTCGCGCCTTGCTGCTTGGCTGCAGCAGATATTAAAGGAGAGCCTCCGAGACAACGTGCCGGGAGAATGTGACCCCCTCTCTCTAGGTTGTTTAAAACATGAAAGCAACAAATATTTTATACCATGTGTTCCACCAGGGCTCACTAGCAGCTGATCCAGAAAAACTGTCCTGGGAGAGGAGCAAATTGGGAAACATCCCAAGTTGCTGCAATCAAATCCACGAAAAGCTCATATAAAATTTTTACATGTAATCAGAAGGATGGAAAAATTACCTTATTCCCTGCTGTGCACTTCAGATTAATATAGCCAAACATTATTCAATCCTAATACTTACGGTGACCATGAAACATCTTCCTGTACTTACTAGGAATAGGCAGATAAAACGGCTTTTCTCCTAGAGGACATGTATCTGCTGTTGGTTTTTAATAATCTGCTGTATGTGCTGTTGGTTTTTAATAATCCATACTACCCAACATTCCTGCTCCTCACCTGCAAGCTCTTTCGGGTAGGGACTGCTCCCTGTGAACAGAGGTCCAGTGAAATCAATGGGATTTAGTTGTTCAGTGAGATTCTTGTGCCTAAACGCCTTAGTGAACCTGACCACCAGTCCCTGTGGATTCAGGGATAAAGGTCCTACTTTTGACTCCCCAAAACCCCAAGCCTTGGGGCACCTCATTTTCCCCAGCTGTGATGCAGAGGGATGTCTCAGGTGCTGCTTGTCCTGGATGTGCTGTGCAGGGATGCTCCCTTCAGGTATGCTCTCTCCAAAATCCCAAGCCCCAGACAAGCCTGAGCTCTGAAGCAGGACCCGGTGGGAGCGTTTCTAACTAGCAGTGACTGATACAGTACTAATGCCGGGCATTGCCACGCTCTTGTGCTCGCTTTGCTCCAGCAGCATGGCCAGACATGCACAGCATGGGGGCTGCTGTGGTTTGTATCACAAAAGCAACATTTGGCCGGTCCATAACATTCAGCTCGCGTGGCTGCTGTCTTCCCACCACAGCCCAGCGCAGCTCCTGGCACCATCTCAGAACTGGTTGCATTTCAGTCATGGCTAAAGCAAAGCAGGCTGCAGAGCGGAGGGTTACCATATATGTTTCCCACCTGAACGCTGCATGCAGGCAGATTTGGAGGCTTTTGTGTGTTTGTCTCAGATTTCCCAATGCCTGGCAGCCTGTTGGGAGCTGCCAGATGTCCAGAGACGCTGACCTCGCCCGCTAAGCATGCATGAGCTCTTCCACGGCAGGCTCAAAGCAAGTCCAGTGCCTCCAGCACCGTGGGGCTGGCCGCGCACGTGCTGTCTGGTCCTTTTCAGAGTGTGTAGGGAGCCCAAGAGATGCCAGGGTTTCTGCCTACACACCGTGCCAGCGGTACAGCCGGCTTCGGTCGGTGTGATGCATCCTGAAGTCCTTGTCCTGGTGTGCAGCACTATTTGTTCAAGTCATTTTAGCAGTGTTTCAGGAGCAATATGTTGGTGGAAAAACATACGCAGGAAGAAGCCAGTGGATTTTGTGCACATGCATAAAGCATTGCCTCTGAGAGAACCCTGTCAGTGCGTAGCCTCTGCTCCTCGAGCACTTGCTCTAAGCCCCAGGGTTAGCTTCTTGCTTACAAATGGGACGTAATGAGCTGCCCTTGACTGCACCCAGACTTCTGATTTCCTTCCCAGCTTTCAGATGACCAAACTCCATTGCAGTGAGTTTTGGGCACGTTTCACCCGCTGAAGTTGCTAAGCTGAGCCGAGCTGCGTTCCTCGCCTTGGGTTTCGGTTTGTTAAACAGCTCAGCCCAACCTGCTTTTGATTTGCTTTGTCTTGACTTTTTGGTGCTGCTGGTGAACCGAAACACCCATCGCTTGCTGGCGTTTCAGGGCGCAGGCAGGGCTGCCCGGGGGAAGGCGGCTGAGCCACCAAACTTTCAGAGCGATGGGCGGCAGCCCCGTGGGCATCGCCCGTGAGTCAGCCGCCGCCGTGCTGGGCAGCGAGAGCGCCTGAAGAGGTTTCTCATCCCACCCGAGTTTCCTTTCCTGGGAAGCGAGGTGGCTGCGCCGGGGCGCGTGGGCTGCGCGAGCTCCCGGGGAGTCAAACCCAAACTGAGCTGACGGAATAGCTGTAGTCTCAAGCACCCAGAGCAAAACTCTCCTGTGTTGGAGGCTTAAAATGCTGATTAAACAGAGCCAGCTGGCCCCAGGTCACAGCCGAGGTGCTGGCTCAGTCCACGGTTAAATGTGCAAGAGAAACAGAAAAAGTGCTATACTAGAGCGGGTCAATGGATCAGTCACTTCAGAGAGAGGTAAACCCTACAATTATCACCCATGTGCTGCTTACCCCCCCTCAAATTTTGCTACTAATCCCAACAGTCCCATACTGGTGGGTTTATGGAAGTGTGAGACTGGGATCCCCTCTGACCCCTCTTAAAATAACTTCTATGAGGGCTCCGTGCATGCTTCTGAGTGAAGAGCAACTGCACTCTTCCCACTACATCTGCTGGAGAGAGGATGAAGAGAAGGAGGAAGAGGAAGGTTGGCTGAACCAGCAGTTAGCACTTAAGGACAAAAAACTAAAAAAAAAAAGTCACAGCATTAAGTTACGCAAAATAAGAAGCATTTCTCCTCAGCGAGTGGATATATTGCAGGAATATATTGCAGAAGAATCAGGGCAAATGCATGCCACAGCTTAGTGAAACAAGAGTTAAACAACATCAAATCATTCCCCGTGATGGATCATTAAGAATGTGGAGTCTAAATCTGCGGTAAGATTACAGCATCGTGCAGATGTTCCTACACAGGCAGCTTATTTTGCATACTGCAAAGTATATAGATAATTCCTAGTAGCAAACGCACACAAAGACTAGCCCGTCCTACAGCAAATACACATTTGGATTGTTCTACAAGGTGAATTTTGTGGGCTGGAAAGGACTGATCTGAAGTGCTGCCTGGGATTACAGCTGTCTTTAGCCGGCAGCGGGACGTGGCTGCCTGCGACCTCTCCACCTTTACCCAGGCACGGTTTACAGGAGGGACAGATGAACAGGGAGTGAGATGGGTTAAATAAATAAGAGAGGGGGACTAAGTAAGTAAATGCCCAGGATTTCTATTTTTTTTTACACGTATATATTGTAATAAAATTTAAGGCAACATTCCTCCTGCTAATTAGTGTTTCCACAGCACTGCAAGAACTACAGCTGTAGGAAGAATTCAGGCAAAGTAATCAGCAGCACAATTAAGCAATCTGCCATAATGACAGAACACAACATTAGGGTAGAATAATCAGAAACATATATACTTTTCCTTCTTGATTTTCATTTCCCACCCAATGATTTGCTTTTGCAGGGTGTATATAAAGCGATGCCCGATAGAAATGCCGGTATTTATCTGCTACAGCTTGCAGATCTTGCTCCAGCGAGGATGCACATGTTAATTCTCGCCAATCACTTGCAACTGATGTTACTTTTACTGTGTTTTTTGAAAACCCAATGTTTGACCTGCTTTAGTCCTGATTTTGCCACCCTGTCTGTCTCACGTCAAAAGGGTCCAACTCCTTTAACTGGAAGGTGTCGGTCCAGCCAGGAAAGCCTGGAGCTGAGGTCCCTGTATTGCTGGCAGCCATCCCACCCTGGGAAGCAGAGCAGGGAGATGGTTCACACAGTGTTTCTGCAACCTCCAGCTCCTGCTCAGGAGAGGAAAACGCCTACACCTGTGAGCAGACAAGGAGGGAACGGGCCTGACCTGCTTCATCTGCACGAGCTGTTTTCCCAGAGCTCCCCAAGGCTATAAGAGCCCACGAGGAAGGTAAGCTCCCTTCTGAGGGGGTGGTTTGGGAAGGGAAAGACAGCCCTGGAGAAGGGGGTCCCACACACTTCAGCTTTCTGCCAGTTACGCATCAAGGCTGGTTGGGCTGAAGCCAAGGGAGAGAGGGAAGGTCTTGCGTTGCTGCGAGGAGGTAGGTCTTCTCCTTGGGCTCTGCTCAGGGGGGCTCACGGGCTGCTGGGAGGGGGCTGCTGTGAAAAACTGGGAGAGAAGCAGCTTTGGTAGAGCCAGCAGTGATCTGTGTGCCCTGGGAGGCTGCGGGGTTAGCAGTGGGACTCGGCGAGTTTTGCGGGGGTGCTTCCCAGGTGGCTGGGTGTTGGTGGTGGTCCTGCTGGAGAAGACCGGTGGCCTTTCCCTGGGAGGTGGGAGCACCCCGGTGGCATTGCAGGGCCCTGGAGATCTGCCCCGTGGGCATCGGGGGCTTGCGGCTAGGAGAGGGACCCCGTCCCTCCGGGATGGTGAAACGTGGGGGATTGCTGCTGAAGGTGTCTGGCTGGAGCACTCAACATGTGCTTTGTTCAGCAGGGTCGTGTTGATGCCCCGTTATCCTCCCACAGTCGTGTTTCCTCTCTCTTGTTCACAGATGGACCTTTTCCTTATTAGTGCCCCTTACGGAAAGGGTTTGTTGGCCCTAGAGGTTCCTGGGAGACGTGGCTTGAGTTTGTGACCTCTGGTGCAAGGGAAGGCCTTAGGTGTTTGAATTCACAGGTGGCTGCTAAAAACATAGCTTCCATCAGAAATAAGCTAGAAAACGTAAATGTTCCACTGATGAATGTTTATAAAGGCAATGCTCTGTTTTGCATTCTACATAATGTAATGAAATGACAACTATAAAGTTATGGATTTTGAGAATTAAAATCTCATGATAATGGGATAAGAGCAGCTGGGAGCGTAGTACCTTTATAACCTAAAATACTTTTTTTGCCTTAAGGAAAAAACTTAGGATGAAAACTGAGGAGCCCAAGAGCCCCTAACCTGCAGGAAGATGTAGGTTCCAGCTCCTTTAGGCACTAATGAAAAATCTCCGTCCCACTTAAATCAGTTTCTAACATATATTTTTGCATGGCCAGTACAGATCGAGTGTCTTGGTGGCCAGATTCTGCTGTCACTCAAGCTGGTGAAAGCCACATTACCACTACCCCTTCCAGGAGAGCTCTCATGAGTTCAGAGCTGCTATTGTTCTGCATGTTCCTTTTCATCTGGGAGACCGTCTTGCCAACATGCATGTGCACACACATGCAGAGCTGTCCCTCCTTTCCCCGCGTGCCTGTGGAAGCGGAAATCATCGAGAGCACCAGGTTCACAGAGCAGAGATGTGTCCGCAAAACTCACTCACGAAATCCCAAACCATGGAGGAATGCTGGGTTAATTTTTCATCTGAGTATCAGCTGAAAGTAATGTATACCCCAAATTAATGCAGACAATGCTTAGTCTGGTCTGCAGGCCCTCTGTATTTTTGAATTCTTTTCTACTAAAACTCAGTAAAAACATGGGGGTGGAAGGTGCTGCTGGGAATTTGCTTTTTGTTCTGCTTAAGTGCTGTATTTCTCAGCAGTCTTCAAGTTTCTCAGCATGAAGATATTGTTACATCAGAACTACCGTGGGTTTAACACAATTCTCAATTTGCAGGCAAATGGATGTATTGTGTTGGGGCTTATCCACAGAGGACTGTGAAACTACAAATTACAACCCAGCTGCATTCTCTTATCTGGATTTTTTTTTCTGCATGTGCCTGTGGGTCCTCCCCTGTTCGCAAGTAAAGGTGCAAGGAGAAACTTGAGTGAGAAGATGCCTAGGCCCAAAGTCAAAAGGGACCCTGATGGTGCGGAAGATCCTGCCTGTGTCTGAGGATGCTGCATTTGGGTGAGATGGGGTGGCTGGTGCCTTTTCTGAGCTGGGTGGAGCGACAGTGTTTTCCATTAGCAGAGGTTGTGATGCCTCTGGATTCAGGGTTTTTGTGACTGCCTGTAACTTTCCCTAGAAAATGAAGGCAGCCAGGGATAATAGTCAACACGTCCACTGAAGGTTCCTCCACCAAGGAGGAAGAAGAGGGCTACGCTTTCTCTTGATTACTAAGACAGCAAAACATCCACCCATTTAACTTCCTCAGCTGTTCTTAATCATTCTTCCCCCTCCTTGAAGGGAATGATAAACCACCAACAGGTCCCTATGGGAGAGGCGGGTGGCACTTGCGCTGTACAGTGGTTTGAGAGAAGTCTTTACCACTTCTTACTAGTCCTGGACAGGTCTTGCTTACCTTGTCACAGTTAGATGGCCAAGGCCGGGTTATGTACCAGAGCCCTGTGCCTTGCAAGCGTGGACACCTGGCGTGGTGACAGCGCTGGGACAAACCAAGTCCGTCTTGGCAGAGATGCTGGGACAAACTCTTGGCCTCCATTCTTCAAAGCAAAAGGCCGTAGTACCTGATTTCAGTGACACTCTGGACACCTGCTAGCCAGTAATAGGGTGAAAACTCAATGACCCCATGATAATGTCGTTATGTTTATTTGCTTCCTTTCAAATGGCCGTGGATATGCAGGATGCTGACAAATGGGACCTGAACTCATGCATTTAGTTGACCAGGAAATAAATATATCAGAGTGACAGTACTTCTTTGGACTCTTTTGAGACTTGGGAGTTGCTGGCTGTTCTGTTTGCTGGCTTAGTTTAAGCAGCAGAAATGTCCATGTGTTCTGTCAAAGCACTTTACTTGTGACAGGCAAAGTGCTGCCCTGAACTGGAAAACCATTCAGAGCAAATAAATGCATTAGTTCAATGCAGAGTATCTTATATTTGATACACACCACTTCCTAATCACTTTACTGAACATCTGGATTTCCTTGAAATGAAACCAGTGCTGGCGTCATCTTCAATTTGGACACGGGATCCGTTTCTGAAGCCTTTTTCCAGGAGAGGACCTCGTGGATCTCGGTATCATTTAGGTTGGGTTGTACAGGTCTGATCCAGCATAAATAAAATTAAGGGTTGCTTTGGTACTGAAGGAGGACAGAAAGACACAGGAGCCAGCTGAGCCCTTTTGTAGTTGTAGTCCAAATTGGGGAATCATATTAAAAGTGCAGATGTTACTACGGAGCGGGGATTTTTCCTGTGTCTTTGAAACAGGGTCTGTTCCCCTTTCTCTTGGGGAAGTACTCAGTACAGGTGTGTTATTGCAGAATAAATGAGAATAATTAATTGTGACTGTTAACGCGGCATACAAGAGTCTGAAATTAAACCCATTGTGTTGGTAAAGGACGTGAAAGAACGCACAGCGTGCAAAGACACTGGCTGCTCTGTGTGAGTGAGTGAAAAGCGAGAGCAAAGGGGGTGACATAATGAACGAGAGATGCATTCGCATCGCTGCAAGTTGGGCTCAGCTGAACAACAGCAAGAACTGTTTGCAACATCTTTTTGTCAACATCTGTTTGTCTTTGAGTTCATGAAAGTGGAACAAATCTCATTAATTTTTTTCTTGTGTTGAAATTTTGCACAATTGTTTCTGTTATTTTGGCAGCCAAAATGATGCTGGAATGTTTCACCTTCTTTTTCCAAGTTTTTGAGCTGAGCTGTTCAGTTGAGGTTTGTCACATAAATCATGAGGTTTTACTTCTGCTGCTAGCCAAATCATAATCCTTATATCATAAGCCTTTTGTTGTTTTGTTTGGGTTTTTTTTCCTTAAAGCTCTAGCTTCTGGAATCATGAGAATGCATGAAAATCTCTGCTTCTGCTTTCTGTCATGTGTTTGTTTTTCCTTGAGTTTCTAGCACCAAGAACTGTGGAGAAACTTTTGGGTGTCATCTGAAAGGTGAAAAAAAGGAATTCATTGAATTTCTTTCTTTTTTTTTTTACCAGTTAGATAATTTTTGGAAACTATGACTCATGATTTTGAATGTTTAGATTTGGCAAGGCTATAGTTCTCCGTGCCGCTCCCCTGTGACCAGGAGCGTTGGAAGAAGCCATGTGGGGCTTGTCTCCACGGACAAGTTAGAGCACAGAGAGCCGGGGTGTGAATTTACGGTGCCCTAGTTAGGTTGCACAGATTCCCCACGTGGATGCGAAGTGTGCAGTACCTGCCCTTTGGAAGCGTTCTCAGGGCATGCCTTTATGTGAGTAACATATGGCGTGCAGTTCGGAGGCCCTAGAGCTGACAGCAACGCGCTCCAGCTCACGGACCGGACGTAGCACGGCTATTTCGTGCTTCAAAACACACTTACCAGCGTGAGCACAGCTCTGAGGTGATGCTGCTGTGCGGATATTGAGCACCTCCTGGCTATGCTGGGCCATGCGGTTGGGGTGGGTGGGCCATGTGGTGGGTGGGATGCCTTCTGGGTGCTCGGAGCCGATGCTGAGCCTCCTTGGGTGCTAAGGGCTGGCTTCTCCTCGTAGCACCCATCCCCTGGATCTCAAGGGGGAGCCGGATGGCTGGTCCATTTTCTGAGCCTGTTGGAGGGGAAGAGGGTGAGGACCTGTGGCTCTGGAGCTGGCCTTTCTGCTCAGTGGAGAGGCAGGCGTGCTCGGCGGTACCCAAGGGCCACACAGGGAAAGCAATGACACCTGTGTGACCTCTGGGGGACTTCCCGAGGTTTGGGTGACTTGGTTTAACATTGAAACTTGCCTGTGGGTTCCTCATCTCCAGTGGCTGATTGCCGGGAGCATGTCTCAGCTCCTTGGAGCTACAGGGTAGGCATCAGTGGGATGGGGAAAGTCTTGGATGCTTGGTGGGGAACACATTGGACAAGCTTGGGACAACCTTGAGGAAGCAGTTTCAAGTCCCTTCTGGCGGTTCTCATCAACTGGAGGGAGAAAAGGGAACGTGAGCCATTGGGGTAGACCCGGTAAGGGGGACAAGGGAACAAAACCCACTTAGGAATAATTCAGCCCATGATCAAGGAGGAGCTGTGCTGGCTGCTGGGTACTTGCTGCATCCAAGGCCAAGTTCTAGCACCCGGCCAGGACTAGCATCTCCTGGGGTAACACCCAGGAGACGGAGCTGGTGCTGCTAGAGCAGCTCCTCTGGCCAGCCCAGGTGGGAGGGAAGGAGCTGCTGCGGCACAGGGCATCGAGCCCCCCGGGAAGGGCGCTCTGCCATGGGGAAACCAGGATGCCGCAGGGCCCGCCGGGGCGGAGGGCGGCTGGGAGCGGGCTGAGGTCTCTGCCCCTCAGGAAGCTGTAAGGGATTTGTGTGTTTTCCAGGGCAGCAGAGACAGGATGCTGAGGGGTGGGAGAGAGAGAGATTTCCTTCTGCTGTGAATAGACTGGGGGTGGGGGATGGCAGCTCCGATTTAACCCTTGCCTGTTCCTTCCATCTCCAAAATGAAATGGTGTCTTAGGAAACCATTCCAAGAAACCGCAGAAATTAGAGGCACAAAAAGTACAGGGTTGTTGGCACCAGGCTGATGCCGTGAGTTTTATTATCCCAGTTCTCTCACCCCCAGGCGTGTCTCCCTGGCTCTGGCATTGCTTTTTACTTTGAAGTTTGTTTGTTCAGTGGCATTGCTATGACCAAAATGAACACCGGAGATGCCAAGGGAGAGGCTTACGGGACATTACCTTGAGTCAGAGAGAAGCAGCTCATGGGAGACAGCTGCAGATTTGTGTGCTGTAACAAATTTCCCTCAGAAGCCTGGAAAAGACGGGATTTCATTTGTCTTCTACATCAAGGGTGGGGAAAAAATATCTTAGGAGTAACTCCTGAAAAAATATCTTAGGAGTAACTCCTGAAAATCTTAGGAGTAACGCCTGGAAAAGACGGGATTTCATTTGTCTCCTACATCAAGGGTGGGGAAAAAAAAAATCTTAGGAGTAACTCCTGAAACGGGTCCCACTGTTGTTCAACAGTGAAGGCTCTTCTGCATCTATTGCAAAGTCATTAACAGGATGACCTAGAGGAAGTGGAGGAAAACCCAACTCCCACCACCCAATCCGAGCCCCTGGCAATGCTGTGGAAACAGGACATGCGTGAAAACCTTTAGAGCGTGAGTACGTAAAGACATTTGGGAGAGGTACCTGGTACAAGGGAAGCAGGGAAAACTACTTTGTTTACTGCCCCGCAGTCTCCCAGAGCAGTGGAGAGTCCACATGGCTGAAAGTTGGCAGGCGGGCTGCAGGTGTGGTGAAAGAGCCGTGTTTTCTAAACACACTAAATACTTATTGCTCCGGCCTTTTGTAGATAAAGATCAGCTTTGACTTTAAAGGAAATTATAGCAAAAGCGCTTGTATCTGGGAGGATGAATACCTGCTTCCAGGTTGGGCTTTGTAGAATTGAACTTCATAAACAAATTATTTGATGTGATTAACCAAGTCAGAGGGTTGATGGAAATGTGCCTCCGACTCTCACAGTATCGGGGTGGAAGCTGTAATGTGTTAGCCAGAGAATTACCCTCTGCAGGAATAAACAGCCAGAAGGTTCTTGGGTGTGAGGTTTCCCATTGAAATAATTTCTCCGCTCTGAAAAACCCACGGGAGAAATAATAGCCCTCCTGAAAGTCTGAAATTTTGCCGAGATTCAAAACACTGTCTTTGCAGATGTTTGATGTGCAAAGATGGCAGAGAGCAGTTGTGAACCACTGAGAGCCAAAGAATTTGCAGCAAAACATCTGGTCTCTAGGCCGACCAGATAAAGAAAGCTTTCGGTAGCTCTGATAATGTTTCTGCCCTACGGTTGTGCTAATTTCACTAGGGAAACCAGTCCCTTTATGGACCTCATTCAGTTTTATGAAGTTTGAAGGTCGGGATACCAACAGGTCAGCCTACTTGCCCCTGTGGTCAATGTGACTTCAAAAAAAACAGCTTAAAAGTAAAACAAAAAACCTGAATGTATTGATTATGATGTAGGTAAAAAATACCAAAACGGCAAGCACTTAAAGTCTGAAGTGGAGTGGATAGCAAGGTGAGCTGACCTTCTTGGAGCCTGCTCCAAGAGATTAAAACATTTCCTTGTACCAAATGCGCTCTGTGTGTGAGCTGAGTTTGCTCGGTCTCAAGCTGATGACAGTTGCTTTTGACGAAACAAATAATGCAAAAGGGGAAGATGATTTTCTATCAGGAGAAATTATTGGGTTTTTTCTTCCAATGGGGATATCAGATCCCTGCCTGGTATCCGAGTTCATTCACAAACTGGGCAAGGCTGGGCAAGCCATTTGACCCAGGATGAAAATCCTACCACAGCTTGGGGGTGTGCAAGGATTGAACGAAATACTGTTTTTTGCTGTTTGGAAATGGTTTGCTTGGGACAAAAGTGTGTATGTTTGGGGGGAGACTTGCATACACCCCCCCACCCCCCCACAGACGTGGGGTTAGCTATGCTTTGGTGCTCCCAGCAGCTGACAAGGAGACAATGATGGGAGAACATGAAATATTATGCCATTCCTAAAAGCAGAAGGGTAGGTGAGAGCTTTGCAGGCAGATTTCTGCCTGCAGTGCTCTCGGGTTTTGTCTGCATGGTTTACGGCAGGCAAACCTGGGCTGGCTCTCCGTGTCCTCCAGAAGCTGGGCAGCACCGTGCTAAGGTCTCAGCAGCCGGAGACCATCATTGCGTGGCCCCTGTGACCTGACAGCGTGGGCAGAGGCAGCGCTGTGTAGAAATGCTGTGGAGGTGGCTGTGGGGAGACGTGGCGGGGGATGCGCGCCTGGCACAGCTCGCGGGCTGTGCAGTGGGTGCGTGGGACCATCCGTCCAGGTGACATCCCTCCCTCCGCTGAGCACTGCCCGTCCCATCCGCTCCTGCCTCCGCTCCCAGGCTCGAGCCAAAGTTCCTACCCCATCCAATTGCTCCAATTAGTGCTGTGGCTTGTTTTTCTTTATTAAGAAGATTGCTTGAGCCCTGCCTGTTTTTGAGTCCAGCTCCCTTTCATCTGTCCCTACCATTATTGAGGTTAACTGAGTTTCCTGCCCAGCAGCTCCTTTGGCAAATTAGAGAGAACCGGCAAGACGCTGCCAATAAGCTTTCCACTGTATAGATTTTGTCCAGCAGAGCCCGAATAAATTAGGTCACGCTGCCATATGTAATCCATGCACTTGAGGTTTGACCTAGCTCCTGTGAAAACTAGTGGGCAGGGATGTGTCTGGAAGCTGGACTGGAGCTATGCCTGAGACAGCTGTATTTGGGAAGAGCTGGGGTGGAGCTGTGCCCTTCATTTTTGTGGACCAGTTTCATTTGTACGGGAAGAAGATTGATGTCTTCCCGTGGGAGCTTTTGTCTGTGCTGGAGTGTGTCTCGAACAACATTGCCAAGGTGCCTTGGGGCTGGGCTAGGTAATTATTTTGTGATTAGATACTGAAATCAAATAAATAAGTTAATCATTTTACAAGTTCAGGAGAAAATCAATTTGTTTCATCTGTAACCTCTTCACAATGGCTATGCATAACTCCATCACCTTCTGCATGACATTGGCCTAAGGTCTGATGGTTTCCCACCAAATGGCTCGCTACCTTCCCGTGGCCCTGGTGATGCAAAGTCACCTATTTAGGAGGAGGCAGGATCATTCTGCTTGGCTCTTTTGGGCAGTCGGATGTCAGCCCTGCAAGCGGTGGGGATGGGCCAACGCGGCTACCGCCATATCACAATTCATACTCGCAGCACAGGAAAGAAGATTAGTGCACTAACAGGGGAGACTCCTCTTTTGAAAAGAGGCTTTAAATGATGTCAAGAACCACCACAATGATATGTTTTTTACATAAATAATAATTAATTACATGTAAATCAGACTTTTCCCCACCCCTTCCATTAGTATCGTCTTTGCTAAGCTCTCTGTCTTGTTTCTGTCCGCTCACTTTGACTAGTTGAATGGCAGCAGACATCATTTGCAATGCTAACGTCAGATACGGGTCAAAATGGACAAGGAAAACACAACCCGGGGTTTTATCAATGCAATAACAACCAATTCTGCCTAGAGATGGCAACGTACTGGGGTTTAACCTCTTCACTGCCACGTAGCAAGAACCACCAGGAATTTACTTTTCTGGTGTCGTCTTCTGCTATTTCTAACTTATTTTCAGCCCTTTCCTTCTCCTGGCCACTCTCTTTTTTTCCCTCTCTCCCCTTTCTGGTGTTTACTAGAGCATCTGGTAGTGTTTATCTCCCAAGACACAGGAGGCTGCTGTTTTCATAGATATGTAACTAGAGTAAAAGCTTTAATCTTTGTTGATGTTGGACTTTTGGATTAAAAAAGAGTCATAATAGTGCAAAAATTAAGATGAAATAGTATTTCAGCATAGTACGCTTTTGAGACAGCATCAACAGAAAATCCTTTATGAGGAAAGTTGCAATTACTGCATTGCTTTCACAGCGCAGCTCTGGGGAAGGATTGCTTAACTCATGGGGAGAGCGGGGCAGGGAGCGAGGAGACCACCCCGTTGAGATGGGACTGGTTGTCCCGCTAGAAGAGTGGCATGTCCTTGTGGGGATTTCTGTGTGTGCATCGCAGCAGGAGTTCCAGCAGTCCCAGAAATGCCAACAAGATGTGTGAAACCTCTTTCCATCTCTGCTTGCTTCCGCTACTGCCTTCTAACAAGGGCAGGGAAGGAGCTGGTCTGACCTTCAGTACAGTCAGACCATGTATTGACTGGGTTTTGAAGCCCCTGTGGAGTAAAGGTGGTCCTGAGAGTCAGAGGAGGAGATGGTGTTTTGCTCTCTGCAACTACCTGAAAGGGGGTTGTGGTGAGGTGGGTGTTGGTCTCTTCTCCCAGGTGACAAGTGACAGGACGAGGGGAAATGGCCTCAAGTTGCACCAGGGGAGGTTCAGGCTGGATATTAGGAAAAATGTCTTTCCTGAGAGAGCGGTGAAGCACTGGAAGAGGCTGCCCAGGGAGGTGGTGGAGTCACCATCCCTGGAGGTGTTCAAGGAACGTGTGGACGAGGCACTGCGGGACATGGTTTAGTGGGCATGGTGGGGTTGGGGTGATGGTTGGACTTGATGATCTTACAGGTCTTTTCCAACCTCAGTGATTCTGTGAATTTCTTGCTCTAGAGAAGTACATTGGTTTTCCACAGAAGCTTCAAAGATGCTGAGACTGGGTTAATTAGAAGTTGTCAAGATACAGCAAGAAGTGGTGCTGTCATCAGAGAGATGTAGAAAGCGTTACAGAAATCTGGTAGCAAAAGGCAGGTAGGTGTCTGTTCTCCGCAGAAGCGAAGGCAGGCCTATGGTGCTTACAGCAAAGATCTTATTTTTTACCTTCCCTGGGGACTAGGCACTGTCCCAAACCTGCAGCAAAGTCAGCTATGCTGGAAGCAGACACGCAAAATCCGGATGGCTGCTGATTTCATAGCAAGAATATATTTAGTTGCTAATATTGTAAATGCTTCGTGATAAATTTTGATAGCAACAGCATTTTATGTAATTCAGAGATTTTAAACTAAATGCCGTATTTCAGGTGCTACCTACTCCTATTTCCACCCCTGCCCTCTTGCTAGGTAAGTTGTAAACCTCACCGAAACCCCTCCAAACTTCTCGGGAGAAAGCACTTTGTGAAAACCCTCGCTTTGGAAAGGCAGTGAGCCGCTGAAAAGGGAGCTTAGCCTGCAGCTTTGTTAAAGCTGTAATGAACCAGGCTAATAAATTACCTAATGTCACCTTAGAATAGGTCCGTGGCCGCCTGTCACATCAAGCCGGAGATGCACAGTCGGTCCCTCCTAACCTTTGTACCTCCTCCTGCTAACCAGGGAACTAGTTCTGGAAAAGCCCAGCCCTGCGAAGTCTTGCAGACCGACCGGTAAAATATTAATAAGCCAAAGAGGAGCCGAGAGGTGTCAGCGAGGCTCCATCGCGGTGCAGGCGTCAGGGGAGAGCGCGGCTGGCCTCCGCACAAAGGGAATGGCAAACAGGGCTTCTGCCCAGAAAATTTCGCCTGACCATTTTTTTTTTTTTGCATGCAAAAATGCAGATTCAGCAGCACCAAAACGGTTTGTGCACACATGCCAAGCTTGTCATTTATAAAAACTCAAAAAAGCTCTGACAAATGCTGAAGCTGTTAGTTTTGACACTTCTGACATGAAACACTTTGATTTTTCATTTTGAAACTACTTTGTGTTCAAAATGTCCTTTAATTTTATTTTCAAGCAAGGGGGTGTGTGTCTTTTTTCTTATTCCCCCAAAAAATCAAAATTGAAATGAAATCTTCGGCTTGACTCAAAATGAAATTGTTCTTGGATGTTTTTTTTTTTTGGTTTCACCATTTATTTTCTTAGATGTTTGCGTTTGGCTTTGAGTCACTTTGCCAGTTGGTTTATCAAGAGCCGCAGTGAACATCAGCCCCTTCGAAGGGGCACAGCTGGCACAATAGAATATTTTTTTCGGGGCTGTCAGTTGCAAAAGAAAAGATAAAAAAGGAGCCTTGCTTTTCCTTTCCAGGAGATTGAGTTCATTTTCTATCTGACTGGGATAAATAATAAACAGTATTTTTTTTTTTTTGCTGTGAAGGATTTTGTTACGTTATCTGTTTAAACATTCCGTTATGTTTTAGTAATGTGAATAATGATTATTCCTGTGCTTCTGAGCTCTCCCTCTTGGCTCGGGCGCCGGAGGTTCAGGAGACACCTGGCATTGTTGACAGAGCGCTGAACTTGAACGCCTCTCACTGTGACAGGGCAAGCCCAAATATTTTGGGAAGAGTCCTTGTTATGTTACGACAGGGGTTGGTAGCGCTGATGCTGGGGATGGGTTTTGCTTCAATACTGAGCTGATTACTGCTTTATTATTGGAGGAACAGCGTGAACTTTGGCAGGCGGGCTGCTGTGTGGAAGGAGGATTGGACTTGGGCATTGCTTATTCGTAGGATGTGCTGAAGGTCCTCCAAAAGATGCTCGGTCTCAAAAGGGGCCAGGAACAGGAGGCCCTGAAAGGTGTTTTTCTATGGGTGAGAAAGGGAAAAATTAAAGCTCTCTTGCAAGAGGATGCAAATGTTTAGTGTAGTCCCTATCTGCAGACAAATACCTGGGGAAAAACTTGTATTAAAATACTTTTTTAATCATATTTTCCATCCCTAAAGGCATTGTTTGCTTCTCGCAGTGTATATCTTCCCTCTTTCATGAGCTTCCTCTCCAGCCCATCTCCTCTCCTGAAGTCAGGCTGCATCTTGGTAGTGCTTTGTGCATCTTCAGTTCTGCACGAGTGTCCAGCTTGTGGTGTTTCAAATTAATTGGTCATAGATTTTCAACAAGATTGGATGTCTTGGGGTGTTTGCCAATTCACGTACAGCACATAATTATATTCAGGAAGCAATAGGAATTAAATGACATTAATTCCCATGAATATTCATTTAAGGTTCTCTACCAAATTCAGGCCGATTAATAGTCCAACGCAAATACAATGGCTATTCATTGCCCCCACAGGAAAAGGAAATATGTATTAGCTGGCAGCTCGGGACAAATGGAAATGTGCTATAGAAAAGTTATCTCTGGGTGGCTTCTGATACAGCGGCGCTTGGAGGGATACCTCGAGGAGTAAAGAGGGTTAGCGTGGGTACGGAGGTGGGGAGCCTTTCCCATCCGCTGAAGAACCCCGAGGAGTCTGGAGTGAATCCGAAACTCGTGTCTCTGTGCTCCTGATGCCAATCCAAAGGAACTCCGACTGCAGCGGAGCTCCCCTGGACTCGCAACAGAGTTAAATGCGGTTGATTTTGTGCCCGACTCCCGCTGCCCTGTGCGTGAAGCCAGCGTGAGACCTTACCCGTGTCACTTTTTACCTTTTTGTGGGATTTCCCCAACTGGAGAACGGCTCCTGCTTCCACTAAAGTTGGTGCCGGCGCTGACAATAGCATTGGGCTCAGCCTCTAAGCTGGATGTTTATGCCTTTTAAAATTCCCCCCTCATCACTAAGTCAACCCTCCCCATCCTTAAAGTTATCTGGGCAAAAGAAATGTCTGGCATTATTCACCTGGTGTGCGTACCCTGTGATGGGCAGAGCTGCATCTCCTGCCTTTTTGAAGGGTATCTATTGCCGGACTGAGCTGACTCGCCCCAACTCCGCACGGAAAGCAAGGGAACGTGGAGAGCAGCAGCCACGGACTTGCCCAGAAGGGGTTTTGTCGCGAGCTGCGGTACGAGGGTACTCGCGGGTTCTCTTCTCCTACGAAGCACTGTGAGAACGTTGGACTTACTTGAAACAAAGTCAGAAAATCATAAAACCAGACTGAAACCAATGTACATTTCTCTTTTTAATATGTCCACCAACTTTTTTGGGGGGAGACATAGCATACATCTGAACTTCTCAAGCCTGACGTGAAAGGTAGAATAATAGCCGAGTACCCGCGTGGGCTTTGCACCTACGCAGGAGCGCAACGGGGCCTGGGAACCAGCCGTGCAGCCTGGTGATGTGTTCTGCAAAAGCCTCATAAACCAGTGACTAAAGCGGAAAGGACTCCAAGGCCTGGCTCCCGGGACACCGGAGGTGCGGCGTTACAGTAGCTTGGAAAACATTCTGACTTTAAAACAAGTAACACCTATAATTACAGAGGCGTCATCACCTTCATAATTTTTTTTTTAGCTAACAAGCTGTAGTTGTAGCCTGTGTACGCCCTTGCCAAAATCTGCCAGGCATTTGCTCTTGGGATGGTTCCGCTGGTGGTGGGAATATCAAGCATCTTTCTCCAGGCACTTGTAAAACAATACAGCAGTAAACAATTCCAGTACAATTAGCAGCTACACTGGCGGAGGGGGAGGGAGAAGTCCCACCGCTGGTATTGTCTACGGAATTAATCACGTTTTACAGAGTTGATGTACCGGTTTAGATTTGCGAAGTTAAAAACAGGAGACGGAGTTTCCAATAAACAACGTTTATTGCAGGGTGAACTGTAAACCAAGTATTTTTTAGAACAGTAAGGAGGGGGGAAGCGTTGAAACAACACTATTCCCATCGGTGCGTCGCCTTTTTCTTCCTACTAAAGAAGCAGGTGAACCAAAAAATCTAAACAGAAGCTCAAGACGAGGGCGAGCATTTCTTTTTAAAGCCGGTGGTCCCCCTCAGGGACGCTGACCCTCGGCTGGGGGGGGCGGCCCCGCTCGCTCCGCGAGCGCGGCGCAAACACCCTCCGCTCAAATACTTATTTGCAGCCGCTTCCCCCTTCCGAATTCCCGAAGGGCTGATGGACCAGGCGCAGGGACCTCGGCAGGGCCGTCGTTCGAGGCGGTAATCGCTGCACATGGAGCGCTTCTGCCGAGAGGTGGCGCCGCGCCCCCGGCCCTGCTCCCCGAGCCCCGCGGGGCGGGACGGGGCCGCGGCCGCGGCGGGGTGCGCGGGGCTCCGCGGAGGCGCGGCTCGCCCCGCGGGAGCGGGTCGCCGCCTGCTGTCACCTTCTGGCGGGGTTTAAAGGCAGGTCGCCCTGCGGCGAGGGAGCTCGGGGGCAGGCCCGCGGGAAGCCAAACGCGATCACCAAAAAAAAAAAAGAGAAAACAACAAAAAAACCCCAAAAAACAAAGGAGGGGAAGAAAACCGGGTTCTGGCAGGTCCCCGCGGGCGGAACAAAAGAGTTTTCCCCCCGAACAAAGTCGGTGGCTCAGTAACCCCGCGGCCGCCCGCTAACTCCTGCCTTGCAGCGCCCCGGTCCCGGGCAGCGCCGGCTCCATCCCCGCGGGGCGCCCGCCGACGGACCGGCCCCGGCCCGGCCCCGGCCCCGGCCCCGGCCCCGGCCGCTCTCGCCGCCGCGGTCCCGCCGGCAGGTCCGGCCTGCCTGCAGCGGGCCGGGATCCCGGGGGAGGGCGGGATGCTGCCCGGCCGGCCCCGCTCCCGCCCGCGGCCGCGCAGCCTCCGCGCGGTCCGGCCGCCGCCGAGGGAGCCCCCGCGGCCGCCGGTTGCTCCTTATCCGGGCTGAGGCCGTCGGGGATGGGAAACTTTCCGGTGCCGGGCTGCCGGAGCCGCGGGGTCGGGGGGAGCCGGGGGCCGGGCGGTCCCGGCTCTCGCCCCCTCCCCGCGGGCTCTGCCACCGGCCCCTCCGCTGGAGCCCCGACGGCGCGGCCGGGAGCGCTGCCGGTCCGCGGCGTCGCTCTGCGCGCCCACCGGGATGAGCACCCGCGGCCCGGGCTGCGGCCGGGGCCGGGGCAGCCCCCGCGGAGCGCCGCCGCACTCAGCCCGGCCCTCGGGTCGGTCACTCCCGCCCAGCGGCCGGTGCGCGCCGCTGCGCACCCGCGCAGTGTTTCTAAGCGGTGTTTGCGCCAACGGCGGCGTGCGCTGCGGGGGGGGGGGAGCGCAGGCAGCGCCCGCCTCGCCGCTCCGCGCAGGTAAGGCGGACTCCGCGGAAAGGCCCTCCGAGGTCTCCCGCGCCCCCCAGCTACGCGGGCCTGACCCCCCCCCCCCCCCCCGCGCAGCTGCGGAAAAGTTGCGCGGGGGGGCGCGGCGCTGCCCTGCGCCGACGGGGCGGCCCCTGCCCGCCTGCCCCCCGCGCTGAACTCTCCCCAGGGGCGCGCAGCGCTGCGCAGCGCTCTCCGCGGCCACTTTCGCTTCCCCGCGGGGCTGCCCCGCCCCCCCTCGGGCCGTCCTCCGCGGAGCTCCGCGCCGGCGGGGCTTCCACCCCTCACCCCCCCCCCCCCGCGCCCCCCCCCCCCCCAGCTTTTATTATTGTATTTTTTTTATTATGATTTTTCCCCTTGCACCGAGCCTTGTTTACCCAGCAGGTGGATGTGACGTCAGAGACTGACAACAGCGAAAAATAACAACATCTCCCTCCGCGGGGGTGGCGCGGGCCGCCCCCGGCCCGCCCGCGCGGGCGGCGGCGCGGGGCTGCGCGGGGCGGGGAGGGGGGCGCGGGCGGCGGCGCGGGGCGGGGGGCGCGGGCGGGGCGGCGTGCGGGGCCCCGCGGGCGCGGCGCCGAGCGGAGGGCTCTATTGTTATTTACCGAGCGGCGGAGCACGCCGCCGCGCCGCCCGGGCTCGGCGTGCCGGAGGGACGGGAGGGAGGGACGGGACGGAGAGGCAGCCCGCGCCGCTCCGCGCCGCCGCCCGCCCGCGCCGGGGCCGCGCCGTGCTGGGCAGCGGCAGGCCGAGTCCTGCGGGTGAGTCCGGCGCCCCCCGACACTTTCCCCGCTCCTCCGGGGCTGTTGCACTTTTCCCCCCCGCCGGCCCCACGTGCCCGGCCCCCCCCTCCACCCCCCCCGACAGCCGCCGGCGCGGTACCGGGGGAAGGGCGGGGGGGGGGGGGCGCGGCGGTGCGCGGGTGCGGACCCCCGTCCCCGGGCTGCGGAGCCGCCCGCACCCCCCTACCCGCCCACTTTGGAAACTTCCCCCCCCCTACCCCCCCCGCGCACCCTCCACGGAGAGTGGGATGCGGCGCCTCCTGCCCCCCCCCCCCCCCCCCCCCCCGCGCTTTCCTCGTGTTTTCCGCCGGGTCCCCCCGCGCCGCCGCGCAAGGGGCGCGCACGCCCCAACTTCAGCACTCGGGGCAAGAAGTTGCGGCGGGGCCGCGCCCCCCCCCCGCGCTCCCCCCGCGCCGGGCCCGGCTGCCCCGTTCCCCCCTTCCCCCGCCACCTGTTGCGGCTTGCCGCCCGCGCATTCCCTTCCGCAGGCGCGGAGCTCCGCGCGGCGCGTCCTCCCCCACTCCGCGTCCCTGGGGCCCGCTGCGCCCATCCCCCCCCCCCTTTTTTTTTTTTTTTTGAGACGAAGTGTTTGAATAAACATCCGCGCCTCCCTAGCCCGGCGCAACTTCTCGCTGCGCGGGTGCGGACCGCGCATCCCTCGCGTCCTCCCCTCCCCCCCCCCCCCCCCCCCCCGCGCAGACCCCGCGGTGCGGAGCCTCGGGACGGAGCCGCGGCTCGCTGCGCTCCGCGGAGCCGGGGGCGGCCGCCGGCGCCCGGTAAGTAGGGCCGCGCCGCTCTGCGCCCCTCGCACCTGCCGCCCCGCGCAGCTCCGCGCAGCGCCGCGCATCCCGCCTCCCCCGGGCAGCCGGAGTGTGCGCGCCGCGGGCGGCGTCCGAGCCTCTCTCCGCCCCCCCCCGCCCCGCGGGGCTTTTTTTTTTTTTTTCCCCTGGAAAAAAGGAGCAGCCGAGCCGGGCGCGGGCAGGGCTGCGCGGGGCGCGGGCAGGGCTGCGCGGGGCGCAGCGGCGGCCCCCTCCCCACCGCCGCCCGGCTATTAATTATCCGGCGGCCGCGGCGCGGAGAGCATCGCCGGGCTGGCTGCGGAGCGCCTCGGCGGTAGCCAGTCCTCCTCCCGCCGCTGCGCTGTAATGATTTCAATTGCGCGTTTTCGCTTTGAGTGAACTAAGCCGAGTGAGACTACTTCTTTATTTTTCTTTTTTTTCCTCCTTTCCCCCCCGGTTCCCCCCAAGCCTGGCAGCAGCAGCGGCGCTCGGACCCCCCGTGCCTGCCCGCGCTATCTGCCGCCTCGGAGCCGCTTCTCTAGAGAAGCTGGAGCCCAACTTCTGCGCTCAGAAGTTTAAGGTTTCATTTTTAGTAACTGTTCTTTGAGTGAGTAATGTGTGTCTACTGCTCGTAGCGTCTCGTCTACGCAACGTAGCCCGCTGATTCCTAGGGTGCTGGATGGTTCTAAATATTAAAACAATTCTCTGAACTGCGTTTCCTTTCCATAGAGTTTTTCTCAAGCGGCGTTTTACCTGCTTTGACCAAACGTTGATGTCGCTAATGACGGCTTCTTAATCAGGCAAAGTTTCAAGAACGTCGTCGAAGAAACTTGCTGCTTGTGCTGTTAATCCACGGTTTGCTTTAATATTTCGGCGGAGGGAGAATAGGCATTTCACTCGATTCAGTAGTACTTTTACGGTTTCTGTTACTGCTGGGAAGCTCCTACTTTTTCTAAGTTCGAGCCAGCCTGGAATAACTCAAGTTCTCAGAGAAGCGAGTGTAGGCAAGGAGGTACTGTGCGTCTTTGCGACTAGATTTGGGGGAAGAAGGGGAAATCAGGGCTGCTGGTTTCAATTTCTCTCCTCTGAATCTTTTCCCCTGCGCATTTTTATTTGAACTATCTCACAACCATATTGAATGGACCGGGGCGCTGGGGGAGGAAGCTCTTCACTAGTTACCATTCAAAAGGTGTCGGCTAAAATCTCATTGCAAAAAGGTATTGTAGCTTTAACATCTTGCATTGGCAGCATTCTTCCCCCTTAGTCTTTGGATTAGTCATTGTATGAGAGACAGGGGGGAAGAAAAAAAAAAATCACTTTTTTTTTTTTTTCCTTCTCTGGAAAAAGTAAAGTAAACAGCCTCCAACAAGTGAACCTTGACAACCCAGATTAAGGAAGGCAGGAGAGATCAAACAAAGCTGCTGCTGGGCTGTTGTCAGGAGCTGCCTCACTGAAAGCTCTGGACTATTCGATCAGGCAGCAAGGCTATATGTTCACTTATGCAGAAATGGACCATTACAAATGCTGATCTTTGTTGTGAAACTAAAGGATAACTTTGAGAAAAATAACTACCATTTCAAACAAGGCTTTCCGGTGCTTACCGTTTTGATCGCAAAGTTAGTTTTTGTGCATGGGCTGGGGTTTGGGTTTGGGTTGGTTTTTTATTTTTTTTTTTTGAGTGATAGTGGTTTGGAGTGCGTTGTGTGCACTTTCAGAGAGAGTTAGGATTTGATTTTATTTATGCTGCCTAGAGCTGCAGAGGGGAAGGCGTTCCAGTAGCGTGATACTGAAAACCGTAAAAGTTCTGTGGAATTCAGCTTTTATTTCTGGATCTCTGAATTGTAAGGAAACATGGATGCTGTTTTTTTTTTTTCTCTGTGTGTGAGTGCTGTGCTGATGTATAATAGAGGAGTTTGGTTGTGATTAAGCATTGTACGTTGTATGACTGCGTTACTGCAAGTTTTCTAAACTCTAGGACCTTTTCCTGCAAACGTATTACCAACCAGTCAGGGTGGCATCTTATTTTTGATATGCCAAGATTTGTGCAAAACTGTGTATAACCTGGCTTCGTGGCTGTAGTAGGGAGGCTCTGTTACCGTGTAGTTTTTTTAGGGGAAATAGCAGTGGGGAATATTAACAGATGCTTGATTTTACTTTAGTAAACATTTGGGATTTAAGTATTAACCAAACTTAACCAGTGCAAGTTAGGTTGTTTTTGTTGCTTGACAGTTTCATGTTTGTATTCAAACGCTTTACTGCGAACTCTACACATATGCCCCCTCTTTCATTTCTTTCAAGTATTCCAAAACAATGGAAATACCTATTAAAAAAAAAAAAAATCTGGGGAAAAGGCTGTTACCCTAATGTATATTTATCAGGAGGCAGACCAAGTGCACATCTACCGAAGAATTAAGAAATCCAAAACCTTGTTGCATAAGTATTTCTTTAATTAGCAGTACAGATCACACAATAAGTACTTTATACTTTTTATAAGGTAAGGTTTCATAACCATCCTGCATAACTTACTGTAAAGCCTGTAGATTTTTATGGTATATACTTTAATTAGACAGTAAAAAGTACGTGTGTTAAACATGCACATGTATGCTATTAAGCCATTTAGGGTAATGTGTAATGTTTTTTAACAACTATAAACATTTTCTGCTTAAATCAGTTCCACCGGTAACCGTAACGCAGCTAGTTTTTGTACTGGCAAGAGAAGGAGCAGGAAAGTTGAGCAGAGAATTACGCATTGGACATTATTGCGCAGCATATGCTCAATATGCTTTTCTCTTGGAGTGGATCACCTTTTTTAAGAGCTAAAATTTGCATTATCATCCTTGGTATGATATACTGTAAACACTTGTAGCTCCAGAATTATTCCTGTTTCACCGCACTGTAAAAATTAGGAAGAAGGCTGGTAGTAAAAAGGCAGATTTATGGAATGCAGCTTTGCGTTTAGTATTCGTACTGCTTGTGGTCATTTATGTTGAGAGATTGAACCGGATAACGCAATCCCTTTCGTGAAATATCTGTTGGGCACGTATTTGTATATCAAATGAAATAACATATGCACACACATATGTAGGATATGTATGTAAAATAGTTATTTCTGCAAGGCTGTCCAGTTATTTATAGGGCATAATGATACTTCTGTCATCTTAAATTTTCTCTGAGAAGCTTTAATAAATTTAAATAGATTATATGCTGTCAGAAAATAGTATAAATTTTGTTTACGATTCACTTGCTTTAAGGTACTTAGACTAAAGAAGCTCATTTAACCCCCAGACTGAGTAGCATTAAGTGGTGAGAGGAGTCTGCTGAAGAGCTGCTGCTGCCCTTTGCTCTTGTGATAATCTTAAATTACTACAGTTTAATTGCAACTTCAAGGCACTGAGCTGAAATATTTTTACGCAGCTGAGACAGGGCTGGAGAAGATGCAGGGAGGTTGTCGCAGGTAGCTGGGTTTCTCTCCGGAGGCGCAGCCTGCGTTCAGGCCTTCCCCGCCTTTCGGAGCGCGTCCAGCGCGGCATCGTGCGTGCGCACGGACGCGGCGCCGGCGCCCCGGGAGGGGGCTTTGCCGGGGGGGTCCCACCTCGGTGGGAGCGGGATCGGGCCCTGCCGTAGTCAGGCAGCCCGGGTGCACCAGCCTCTTGTTTGCTGTTGGTATTCAAGCTGAGGTTTGAATTAAATAGGGCACGGTGATTATTCCTCAAATGAGCCTTGCTATCAAGTTGCTTCCCGGAGCTTTTCCCTGCCAGCCTCCGCAGGGTGGGAAGGGGCTGGCAGCTGGAGGTCGAGGCCGGGGGGTGATGGGCAGGGTGGGGGCACGGGTGGCACCCCGCTCCGCAAATCCATTCCGCCGGCTCGTGGGTGCGGCGCGGTCCCCGTGTCCCCAAGGGCGAGTGCAGGGTGCAGTCAGCCGCCCCGGCTGCGCGGGGCCTGATCCCGCGCACGCCGGCACCGACCGGGGCTTCTGCCGATGGCGCTGCCTTCGGGTTTGGCTTTCGGTCCGTGTCACTGCCTCGTGTCACTGAAACTTGTTCTTTTTTTGCCTCCCCCTACGTATAGTAGCATGTTTTCACACCCGGCGAGCGGTTCGGCGGAGATAGGAGCCAGAAAGCGTTTTGCTAAGTGGGATTTATAAACGTTGCGCGCTAGAGATCAGCAGCGTCTTTGCGACCGTTCTTCGAGGTCCTGGCAACCACGCTTTACTGAAATGCTGAGGAAGGTAGGGCTGGGCTCGGAGTCCTCGACTTCATCCCGTTGAGGGCACGCGTAAGCGCTCGGCCGTGCTAAAGCACAGCGGTTTTTAAATGGTGAGTCTGATCGTTTTTGCGTTGGCCAAACCCTTGTAAAGTGTCTCGTTGCGCTAAGGAGCGCAGAAGATCTTGGGTTTGCTAGAACTGCTTGCCTTCGCACCGACAAAAACGCTGCTCGCAGCCTGCTGCTCTCGCCAGCTACTGCGCCGTTTGGGTCCCGCAGCTCGCGGTGCATTGGGACTCGCAGCTACCGTGGGCAACAAGGCGATGCCAGTGTATGTAGAAGGAAAAAAAAGTAGGGTGGAAGAAATCATGCAGTCATTAGAGGAAAAACTTAATTGTGGGAACTCTGTAGTCTTTTAATTTAAAAAAAAAAAATACTATATTTTGGGCTGTAGAGGAGTCGGCTGTTCTATTTTTAGGAGATCAGATATTTGTTGGTTGGGATGTCTGGAGTGTTTTAACATGTGCTCGTTTTTCTGACTTCAAGCATTGGAGCTACCAAGTCGGAGAAGCTGCTGGCTCTGTTCGCGTGCAGTCGTCTTTGCAAATACGCTCTAGGGTTTTGTCTTTCTATTCTCCTGGCACCGATCTCTTCTATGCATGCAAGTGAACAGGCTTATGTCTAATGGCTGTTTGTATGTGGCAAGTATCCAGAATAATCTTGATAACTTTTCGCTCGGCGCCATCCTGAAAATGAAGATCCTATTCTATGGAAAATGACCAAAGAGAAGAGCATGGGCAAAATCAATTTCTCTCCAGGAAGCATCTGGTACCTGAAGAGGACTAAATAATTTTTCTCCTCTCGTTGACCCTCCCTGTGCTGTTTTTAAAACATCTCCATTTTAGTGCCTTGAAATTGCAATTAAGTTGTAGTAATTTAAGATTATTGCGAGAGTGCAAAGGGCAGCAGAAGCTCTTTAGAAGTCTCATCTCAACACTTAATGCTACTCAGTCAGGGGGTTAAATGAGTTTCCTCGATGTGAGTACTTAAAGTAACTAAATCGTAAACAAAATTTATACTATATTCTGACAACTAATAATCTATTTAAATTGCATTAAAGTATGTGTGTGAAAATTTAATTAAAGACAGAAATACTGTCAAGCCCTGTAAATATCTTGACAGATCTACTGAAATGGAACCCATATCGTAAAATATTTACATATATCTGATAGGCTGCAGTGTTTCTGGGAGTGCTATTCTGAAACGAGTCGTGGGCTTTTTTTCCTCCCGGTTTCCCGTTCGGTTGCAATGGTCTCGGGAAGCAACACAAATAAATATCCAGAACGTTTTATTCGGATGATTCTCCAGTGTATTGTTTACCGCTAATCGCTCTCTCTGTACAATACTTGTCACTGTTGTGTTTTTATTAGAAGTGCTTATTTCCTCCGTCAGTTAGTTTAGCGCTGCTGTTAATTCGGGGGTACGTGGAGAACGAGGCTCCTTGGGCAGGGGGATGATGTTGTGTAGGGTCTGCAGCGTGGCAGCGCTGGATGCGCGACCTGTGAGTCCGCTTTCTTCTGGATGCCTGGCCCAGAGCACGGGGCTGCAGGGTCTCTTGCACTGTTGTGACTGTTGATTTAATTGATTTTTCAGGTAGAAAACGCTTACCACCTTTTTTCTTTTTCCAAATTTTTGAGATACGTAGGGAAGCGTTTCCCGAAGCGCTGGTACGTGCGCTCGCTGCGCAGGACCCTTCTTGCCGGTGCAGCCGCAGCGGTACGTGGTCCAGGTTGCTTACAAGATGAGGAACGTTTTGCCGTGGATAAAAAAACTGAGTCTGGCTGAAACTTCAGCCGAACTTTGGTCCTTCTTAAAACTCACCTGCTGGGATTCTGCCCGCGGCCGAAGGCAGGCGGTTTTGCCGGGAAGGTGCAGGATGAGCCGTGCTTTCTCATCACCCGGTCGTGGGTCGGGGCAAACTCCCGGCTCTCCTTGGCTGGGACGTGTACATCCCTGGAGCTGCGGGCTCGCAGGAGGAGGGTGAGGATTTGGGCTTGGAGAGAAGGAGGCGATGGGAGCGTGGTGCTGGGGAGCCCTGGCCAGGCTGGGCGCTCGGGTGCTGAGCACCGACAGCCCGACAGAAGGTGGCACAGTTTGGCAGGTTGGCCGGAGCCTCTGATGGCATCGTTGGTTTTCCCCTCTTCGCCAGACATTTCCTTTCATGTTGGATCCGAGTTTTAGCTGTGCTTCCCGATCAGTCTTGTCATCTTGTTGCTAACAATTAGGGTCAAGTGTCTTTCCTTGGGCTCTCCGCAGTCGTCGTGTTGGTGTCCCTCCCCCAGCTCCTAGCCTAAGCTGTTTGTTCATTAATTAGTAGATGGGGCATATTAACACATCGGTACGTACACTGGCGCAGTCAGCCTTCCCAAGGCATCTCGGGAAACCCTCTCCAATTTTATGTGACCGCACATGCACTATTGCTGATTTAGATAGCGGAGCCGATGATGCCAAAGTGTTGTTAAGAGAGAGATAAATAGAGAGAGCCCAGCAGTAAGCAGAATGTCATGTCTCTATTAAAAAGCTTGTGATAAAGGAAGATAAAATGGTGAGGGGGGATTGCTGGTGTGTTCAGAGCAGCCGCTAAACATCTGATCGCAAAAATCGATGCCGAATTCCCCTTCCTGCACACCGCTTGCCCGCAGAATTAATGTCTGAGCCTGGGTTTGATTGCAGCGAGCGGTGGAGCCCTGAAAGGACTTTTGTTCTTGCCAAAAAGGTGGCCGGGGGTTCTCAGGGATTTGGGAGCTGTCTGAGCCGGGATTCAAGCATCCCTCCCCGGTTCCCTCTGAAGCGGCTGCCCCTCTTCGGCAGCAGCGTGGTGTTCCCGGGATGCCGATGAAGTTGTTCCAGGCTCGCGCTGGGGCTCGTTGCTCCGTGCTGCCTCGTACCTTGATTTCCCCGGCGCCGCGGCCACCCGCGTCTCTGGTGGTTCCCGTCTGGAGGTCGGTCCTTGGCTTCATGGCAGAATAAGAACGGTGCGGATCTTTGTATGTTTGAGTCTTCTTCCCGGCTGGGTGCAGAGGCTGCTCTGCAGAAGTGAAAAATATAACTGATTATAAAGAAATGAGTGGTCGCAGCAGATGAGAGGGGAGTGGTATTAATTTTACCGGTTCTGTAATGAAACATGCAGTAAAACGTTAAATCATCACAGCCTTGTTTGCTGAAAGGATGTTAATCATTCCGTTAAGAAGGATTAAGTAACTAACTGCTATTTCTTTAGGAACCGATGTCAGTTTTAAAAAGCATCTTTCTAGCGTCGCGCGGTGAATGCAAAGTTTATGCTTCTCTTCTGCCGCTGGAGAGCTGGGAGGTGAGCGTGAGTGGGACGCCTCTTCCCAAGAAACTGCTGGGAATGCCACGGGAGCAGAAATAGGGTTGTTTTGGTTCTTTTTTTCAACTAAAATGTGCTATTCTAACGGTCTTTTGATCGCAAGGTTGTCTTTTATGAATTTTGTCAGCTGGGCCCATTGCAAATCTTATTTCAGGAGTAGTCTGTTTGGGATTAAGAAGTTAAAACCTTCTTGAAGAGTTCACCTCGGTGCTTGCATGTTTTTTTTTTATTTTTTTTTTAGTAATAGCTATTATGTTGTAGTGGAGTTCAAGACTCGCTTGCTGACAGTGAGTCATGAGCTCTATCCTCCATGAACCTCATGACAAATTTTTGTTAGCCGGTCAGGCAGCTCGCTTAGCTCACCCAGCCCGGTTCCCACGTTTTGTACTTGCCTTGGAAAGAAAAATTCCGTGACAATCGGTGGTGTAAATCCTCCTTTCCTCCTGTGGCAGAAACCCCCTTAAAATAAGTGGCGGTGCAGGGGGCTGTGGGGCATCACGGAGCAGCTCCCGGCGTTGGGCTGTTTGGAGGACGTCGAAGCCGGATTCGGCAGGGAACGGCCAGGTCCGGGGAAGGATGCGGTCGGCCAGGCTTTTGACGTTGGCTGATGCTCAGCGAGGCCCCAAGTGGGTTTTGGAGAGGGTGCGGGTGGAGGAGCAGGCGGGCAGAGGGGAACAATGACCATACCTTTCACCGTTTCATTTTTGAAGGATCGGATTGAAGCCCCCGGACGGTGAGAGGTGCAGGGGCTGGGGAAGCACCCATGTTAGCGCTTCTGCATCCTGTGCTCCCGAGCTCGCTGCCTTGCTTCCAGGGCTTGATCCATTTTTTGCCTCAACGGAGATCACGGAACTTGGCATTAACCTCATCAGATTACTGCCATTTCCCATATAATGTCCCCAACTTCTAATATCGCAGTTAGTGATACTGAAACTATACCAAAATCGAAATTTTCTGTGAGTGATGTGAATTCTGCCCGGCAAATAGCATAATACGGTGGCACCAATTGCATTAGTATTGATACTTTCTGTTTTCATAACTGCTCTGCTTCTCAAGTAGGGCTCCTTCAGACTGGCTCATGCAAACTCTGTTGATCAGTGTACTGTAAATTATTCCTCCCCCTCGGGTGAATTTCATAAATAGGTGTGTTTCCATGTGTAGCGTATGAGATGGACAGATTTTGCTTCGCTTATGTGGCCTAAGACCCAAACACCTCTATTGAAGTCATGGGAGCTTCCCTGGGTGGACTAAGTTTAAGAAAAAGAAAAAGAAAAAAAAAAAAATCAGTTTGGCTCAGAGAATAAAATCTTTGAATATTCATGCGTGTTACATATAATAAGAATCTCTCTGGATGTTTGTACAGAACATCATAGTCTGTATCTACCTTAGCAGATTTAGAGGAGAGATTTTTCTCAGTAAGTTTTGCAATAATAATAATAATGTGTTAACAACTTCAGTAATTTATTTTAATCAGAGAGTTGTGTCAGGGCCCCATCCTGTTCTGGTTATTAAACGAGTCTGGGAGGAGGAGGCCCTGAAATAGCTTGTAGGAAATTGTTTGTGTTAGTTTTAAATGACATGCCTGTGCATCGACGTTCAGATAATGTATATTAGGTTGGTAAAGCTCCCGAGCTGTACGTTTGGAAAAGTGAAAATGTATTTTTCAGTGATAAATTACTTGATGCTTAAAAGGCTTTGAAAGAGGAACGTCCAAAGTATGCAGCAAAATTACTGTTTGTACAAGTATTTTGAAGTTATTCTGGCTAACCCATCTGAGTTTTCCGAAGGCCAGTAGCGTAAGAAACGGTGGTCGTCTTCAGGAGACCTTTCTAGTCCGTCATTTCAGTTACAGGATTTAACTGAGAATGGGAGAAACCCACCTTTGTGGATTTTAGCTGGTGTCGTCCCATGCACATTGGTTCTGGTTTTTTCTTCGCTGCTATAAAAGCAGTTATCTACAGCACTGAAAAAATACTGTTTCATAGAAGTTGAAATGGAACATTACCTATGAATTCAACGTAAATATCTTAAGCCTATCCAGCGTATTCCTGCCATTAAACAGTCGGAGGAGACTAGGTATTTCCTATTTATTTTTCAGATTGGCTGGAATATGGTCTTTCCGGAAAAGGGTCCTTGGCCGGCTGAAAGGGAAATCTGATTTTTCAGCGAGTGCTTTATATTTGCCGAGGAATTCTGATCGTGCAGAAGCGTGTTGTGTGGAAATGGAAATGTATTAACTAGGATTTTTAGGCATTATAATAGATGCTATTAGATAGAGGCACGCTCATAGAGAGGTAAACTAGTAAATCTGAGCAAACTGAAAAATAGTAGCTATAGGCGTCTGGCTCTGTTATCAAACTTGCTGCATAAGCCAGAGTTTATGCACTGTGATAATGCTAATGACCAGCAGAGCCAATGATGCATGACTGGAGGAAATCAGTGGTATAATCGGAGAAAGTTATCAGGTTTTTGTCATTAAATATTAGTGATAAATAATACACTTCATTTTGAGTAGATAGGATGTATTTAATTCTGGTGCGGAGAGTTTCAATTTAATAAGGGGCATTGCTGAGTAAAATGATAATCTTTTGTAATTTAAAGGGAAAAATAAAGATGCATTTGTTTCAGCATAATCTCCTGGCGGCCACCCTCCACTGCTGTTTGTCTTCACTGGTGTCTGATAGCGAGGAATATCTTTGCAGCTTTTTGAGATGGCTGTGTGGAGCAGGGTGCTTTATCTAAGTTATTAGTGTGTGGAACACAGAACTAATTACATGAGACCAGAATCAAAGGGAATCTGTTTAGTATAAACCAGGTATCTTCTTTCTTTTTCTGCTTAAAAATGTGAATATTGCAGCAAATCTAAACTGTGTGCTCCATGCAGGGGTTCCCCTGGAAAACAGTCCGCCTGTCCAGGCAGTGACAGGAGGAAAGGGATGAGGACAAAAGGTACAGATAAATTAGATCTCGTTTTGCAAGTTAGCTTGTAAGTCAGTGGGAGAACAAGAAAGAGAAGTAGAGCTTAAACTGAAGTAAGAGGGATATTAATAGTCTCTATAAAGGACAGTTTGCACCAGGAAAAAAAAAATAAAAAAAATCTGGTTGGCTTTTTTTAGCGAAACAGGCTAACACCCAGTGTAAATCTGTGTCATTAACTGAAGCAGTGCGTGATTTCTAGAGCATCGCTTTTCCTCTTGCGAGCCTTTGCCCGCGGAGGCTCGTCCCCTGGGCTGGGGGCAGATGCGGTGCAGTGTCTACCTCAGGGAGACTTCGCTCGCCAGCTGCAGGACCTCTGCCTCTGTCAGCCCGCCGCCCCGCCGGAGCAGCCAGCGCCCGTTTTGCCCAACGAGTGGCTTTGTAACGTGGCCAGGATCTTCCCACCGCCCCTCGCAGTCGTGTTCGAACGCAGAATCTCAGCTCGAGTTTCCAGAATTAGATGGCACAGTGAGTAAACACAGCGTACTTGCCAGTTCTCACATCCTCTTTTGCAGCGAGTATTGCAGCAAATCCTGCAGGTTTGACTCATCTCCGAAGTTCTTCACTGATTTGAAGCAAATCTCGTCTGCCTTTTGAGAAGGAGCCGGAGGTCTGGCCGCGGCTCCTGAGCACACAGTCCTTCTGTACGTGAGCGCAGTTTGCTTGAGTTGGCCTCTGCGTAAACTTGGGCAGCTCTGAGTAACTTTAGCTGGAGTTATGTGCCTGTATCTAAGGGTAAAATTTGGCCTGCAGTCATCCTTTATTGAAAGCTTTATGGAAATACTTTGTTCTCGCTACGTACAAATATTTACATTCTGGTGGGAAGATTTTTTTTCCCCCCCTCCGTTTCTTTGGTTGTTTTTTTCCCCTGCTCTATGCCATAAGCACAAGGAGGGGGTGGAAGATATTACGCATAATGCCCTGTCAGTTAAAAAAAAAAATAAAAAATTCAGGTTTTCAACGGGTATTTCTCATATATCCAAAAGAAAAAAAAAATATCTGCCTGTATTGGAAGCACTGTCTGATTGCAGCAAGCCCTCTGGGGTAGGATGGGGATTTTGCTTAACGCTGTGGGTAAATTGGAAGGGGAAGGGCATGGGCATAAAGAGCAGAAAACTTTTCTGGGCAAATAAAAGTAGTGTCAGGTACAGCCCCCGTTTTAAGAACAGCATGTCTTAATGTTTCTGTTCATCGGCGTTGAATCACCTCCGCGTGTCAACCTCTGCCTGGTGGATGCTCTCAGCAGATTGAGGAGGAGGACACATTGCTCTGCAAGTGCATTACAATGGTCCACACGTGTGCCGTGACTCAAGTGCGCTTACAACTTTATGACATGTATCAAATGAGAATTGTTTCCTTGGAAAGCCTTTATCTCCTTTGTTTTTTTCTCAGGTGAAGGCTGACGCTGCTTTCACAGACTATTTGACAGCATGCTTGGTGCTGTGTAGAATGAGGGCTTGGTTCACGTTGCAGCTAAGTAGATTTAGGAGGCAGCTGCTGCGGGAACAGATCTGTCTGCTTGTCCCTGGGCGCTTCCCATCACGTCCCCAGCACTTCAGCTGACTCCGCCTGACCGGAGAGTGAGAGCACGCGGGAAGCTAGACCAGCAGAAAACTTAACTTAAAGCAGGAAAAGGTGTTTTCTGCCAGTTGAGCATCCTCACTGGGTTCTTTGGAGGGACCGAGGGGCTCAGGGCCACCCCCTTGATAAACCTCTGGCCTCTTGGTTGGCTTCACTGCAAGGAGAAACCTGGGCTGAAGGCTTTGTGTCTGGAGCCGCTCTTCTCCCTCCAGGCAGAGGAGTGCTCCTTGCCCAGCTGCCCTGGGGCATCCTCCAGCAGTGCCTGCTATGGGACCGCCCGCCAAAGCTAATGCAAGTATGGGTTTTCGTTTAATTGTTAATTTAGCGGTGCTCCCTCAGTGCCAGGTACTAAAGTCGTTGAGGTGCACATACTGAAAATGCCGGCATCGTGTTTCTTTGGGTTTTCTTCTCTCCTGTTAGCAGTAGGTGCTGAGCTGGTCCAGAGGCTGGATAACCGAGAGATCCAGGTCACTAGCTGCTGCTGTTTCTTGTTTTTATGATACTCATCTGTGCGATAAGCAAATACAGCTGCACATAAAACTCAGATAAAACTGTGTCCGGCCTGCTCGCTAACTTCTGAGTTAAAGAACAGAAGTTGATAAGGAAATACATGTCCAGAGCTCAGCGACTCGCGCAGGTTTACACCAAAAAGGGTCTGACCCGTAGCCCCCGTTCACTCAGCGTCGTGTAAGATGTACGTGTGGGATGCGTTGTGGTGCGAGGGTGGCCGGGGAGCGCGGCTGCCAGCGCCTGCCCGTGCAGGGACAGCCATGCGCAGAGCCGCCGGCTCCGTCCGCGGCGTGGCCGCCTGCGAGCCCAGGTGTTGGCATGGATGGTCGTTAGCGCGGCACGGGGCTCGCTCAGGCTTATATGGGGGGGTTGAGTAAAGCTTTAAATATGGTTTACACTTTTATTGCTTCTGAAATGGGTGCAGGTGCATGTTAGCAGGAAGTGAAACTGGAGGAGCCCTGAGGGAGCCGCGCTCGAGCCGTGCCAAGCAGGTACGGCCTACGAGTGTTATCACCTTACTGATAATCTGGCATGGTGTCGGCGTTCACACGTGTCACGGGGATTACGGGGGTGAAGTCATGCCGCAGTTTGGCAGGGACCTAATCCCCAGGCGGTACGGGCAGGCTGTGCTGCTCGGGGTCGGTCTCCCTCCCCGCGCGGGGACGTCTTCTTGCCCGTGAGAGCTCGGCTTGCTTGGCTGTCCCCATGCGCTGATGGGAGGGGATCGGTCGGGTGTTTCGGGAGGGGTTAGCACCACAGAGCGGCATTGCGGGGCGTCCCTCACTCTCTCCAAGCCTTGCTGCGTAACCGGCGTCCGCTGATGAGGAGGGGTGAGGCTGGTCCGCGCCTGCGTGTGTTTTACTTTGGAGCCAATGGATGGTTTTGGGGGAGGCTGGAAACGGCAGGAATGTCGGCGGCGGGAGGAAAGGCCGGGTGCCGGCTGGACGGGGCTGCACCGTTGCTGTCTATGGCGTGCAGCCCCGCGCGCCGGAGGAGGCTGGCTGGGGCACGTCTGGGGAAGCGAGACCAAGACCGAGACCAAGACCGGCAACCAGCTGCCCGCCCTGGGGCCTCCCTGGTGTTGCACAAAGCCGTCTGCCTTCCTCAGCTGACCGCCCGTTAACTACCCGTTTTTGCATTGTCTTGTTGCGGAATTTGAATGCGCAGTCTGTGAAGCGAGGCATCAAAGCATTAACCCTCACTTTTAATTACTACCTTTATTTTTGGAAGGGAGTAGCAGTCAGAATACAATACTTTGCAGGAATAAAATACTTCTTATCCACCTTTTCTTCCTCCTTGGTTTGTGCCCGACTTGAGTTGCCAGGTCTCCCCAAGGGTGCCTGATGTGCAGGTGAGCAGAGCTGCAGTCCCGACCCACTCCTGTCCTCACCCCGTCTCTTCACCGAGTGCTGAGGTTTCATATTCTGCACGTGCAATTATACATACGCCTAAATATTGCTCACCTCGTGTTGGGGTTGTTCACTGTTTGTTCTTATGTGTCAACACCACATTTGATCGGAACCTTAATTGCTCTCCATGCTCCCGTATTTTTCCTCCTAGACCAGTTGGAGGGTTTGTTGAAGGGAGAGCCCAAGCCAACGCTACCAGGGTATGGGCTTTCCCGCATACCAGGCTGCACACACAGCGAGTGCCTGGAAAAATGCCCCTTCAAGTCATTACGAATTAAGTGTCACAGACAGAAGCAGAGATGAAGCTCTGCGAGGAGTTCTGTGACTTGATCCAAGAATTATGTGATGGGCAAAGATGGAGAGAAAAACAGTCTTTGTATCCGAGACGCGGAGGCTGTGGTGCCCCAGGGTGCTCGGTGCAGCTCTCTGAAGGCTGCTGAGATCTCCACCGTCCCACCCGTGCCCCAGCCAGCGCCTGTCGCTGCAGTGCCGTAGCCAGGAGACCCCATGCAAGCTTGGGTTGGTGGTGGTGAAGTTGCCCGTGGTTGTTTGCAGCTGAAGCTGGCTGTACAAGTGAATTTCCCAGTAACTAGCTAGCAAGAAAATACTGTGGACCTGCATGTATTCCCCACACCTGGATATGCCATGTTGCCGTCGAGGTGAGTGAGTTAAACCCCATTTTTCTCTAGTATAGCAGAACACTCTTTGTGAGTGAATTCAGTTTGACTCCATTTCTCGAAGCAAGCCAGCTGCAGGACCTCTGAGGGTGCGGCTGGGATGACAGCTACTGCTGCAAGACACCACAGGGCTTGTGGGTTAGAGGGGTTTTGGTCGGTGGCCTGGAGCTCTGCTGTGCGGCAGTGACGGGGGGGTCTCTCCCCACCCCTCTGTCCGTACTGTGCTGGTGTGCTTGCATCGCGACGAGGGTTATTTCACGGGACCCCATCAGTAAATGAAGCGCTCTGCGGAGACCCTGAGCACCCTGCCCCTCGTCCCGCTGTCCTTGTTGGGGACTCCGTGTGCACTGTATGCCACTGAATATATCTCTCACGTGAGTGGGAATGGGCAGGAGGAGACTGAGACTTCTGAATGGCAGAAATTAGTCTGAGGAGGAGAAATTAATAGGAGAAGGCAAATGCAGAAATCTTGCGTTTGCACGGCTCGTTATCCAAACCTGCCGTTACGGCAAAGAAACGGGAGGAACCTCCATCGGCAGCCGGGACGTCCAGCGCTAACAGCCTAGGGTATGTCTTCCAGTCTGCACTGAAAAAAAAAAATTAGGTAGTGGTTGATTGCCTCTCGGTTTTAAATAAGTGTAGTATTGAGCGCAAATTAAAACCAACCTTGAAACTGCCCAGATTCGTAAAACTGTACACTGGGATTTTAAAAATTACCTCCATTGGAATCCTGGAAGCATCTGTTACATAATTAATGCACTTAAAAATATATTCTATTTATGATTAATCCAGGACTGTAGCGTGTGCTAGTTAAATGTCTGGATCCCGGCGTGCAATGCGAGGGAAGAAATGCAGTTGTAATCTATTTGATGGTTATAGGAAAGGACATTTGCTACAAATAAATACATTTTCCTTAGTCTTTTTATTTGTCAGGGCCAAGCTTATGTCTGTTGTGCTGAGTTTGTTGACTGGTAAATGTTTTGAGATTTATGCTGATAATTTTGTAGATCTACTGGAAAAAATAACTCAAGAATAATTAGGGAGATTGACCATACAGTAATGTACCACATGTGTGACAGCATTGCTGGGTTGATGATCTTGGGTATGGTATATGCAATTAAAAGTGCTAAGGCTCAGCACCGTGAAGCTTTTCAGACACTCTCCGAGATACACAGTTGCTTTAGGGGATGCGTGTTTCCCAAAGGGTAACTTGCCAAAGTTACTGGATGCTTTGGGTCTCCTCTCCAGAGAAGTATTTCAGGCTGAGACCTCCTGGGTGAGGGTGGTGGAGCAGGCACAGCAAGCACAAGTACGACTTGACAAACCTCAGCCTGCACAGCTCTTTTTTATCGGGAAGGTTTCGGGGGCTTCTTTTTTCGGAGGCTTTTGAGTTGGCATCCAGCCACCGGGTCCTGGAACAGTTTCTGGCATCGCGTTTCCTCTGACAGATTTCTCTCTCTGCCCTCTGTTTCTGTTCCCTTTTTTTTTTGTTTTCCTCCCCCTTCATCTGACCAGTGTCTTGTTGGGTTGGTGCAGGAGCACGCTGCCTAAAACCCTTTTCTTCCATCTTATTTTCGTTACTGTTTTGTAAAAGCCTGCAAGCTGCGGTTGTCCATCGCCCTGTTGTGTGCCAGGGTGGCGGTCCCACGTTGTGGTGGGCTGTGGGTGGCCATGGGTCCTGCGTTTCCCTGCCTGCCTCGGGCTGGCTGAGCATCCTGGCTGCAGCGGTGAGAGCTGCACGGTGCCGTGGAAGCCTCTAAAAAGGTCCCTTTCCAGATGATTATTTTTTCAAGCGAACAGTCGCCGTGTGTGTTGGCTCAGGAAGCATTTTGAGATTGAGTGCTGCAGGTCCCGTTGCACCTGGTCTATCCTGTATCACTGCTGGATTATTAAAGGGGTTACCCGTATTGAAACCATACGTGCTCTTCGACGTACCTGCCTGCCCTGCCGCCGGCGGCGTGCCGAGACACGGCACGGCGTGGAGGTTGGCACCTCTACCTGTTGGGCTCTGCCCTAGTGCCGAGACTTGGGGTGGAGACAAGATAGGGGTGGGGAGGGGGGAACGGTTGTCTCCCACTTGCCTTTGATGTCTCCATGCCAGGCCCTGTGGTCTTTCGGTGCTGTACCCGCTATGGATGCTGGAGGCATCACTGCGGATTGCCCGTTGCAGGGACGTGCGAGGCGTACGGCAGCCTGGCTCTGCTCCGGCGTCCTCTCCCCGAGGCTGCCTGCGTTGCCAATACTGGAAGCGAGTTACTGATGAACTCAGGTTTCCACTTGCTATCGGTTGTCTTAAATTGTTTCTGCGCTTCAGAGTCCCTGACGTCCCTTCAGAGTGTGACGAGGGAGGAGCGAGCCTGGTTTTATGACAGACAGAGACACTGTAGCTTGTGTCGAGAAAACTCTTAACCGTGGACTGTGCTCTTGGCTCTTCCTCGCCATTAATCTCGATGGAAACATTACTTCTGACTTTTCCCACTGTCTAATGCGAACCCTTGTTATCTTTGCAGTATAGCAGCGTACTCAGCATGGGCTTTTCCTTTAGTCCTGAAGAGAGATGGATGTTGAGATACGTGTGCGCCAGACTGTTTGTATTTCTAGCAAATTAGGACAAAAAAAAATTGATTACTATTGGTAACTTAATTTTCTGCAAACTAAGGAGCCCCAAAGAGAAACCCACTTCAAAAGCTCTTTGTTTCTTCCCCCCCCCCCCCTTTTTTTTTAAACAAAGGATACGTTCTAGCTGTATTTCAGTGGTCTAGGGTTTCAGCCACTTTCTTTGATACCGATTTGTGTGAAAGCAGTTGTGTCAGCCAGAAGGAAATGATAAAATCTACGAATTAAGGCAGAGGATGAGAAGGGCAGTGGGCAGCATGAAATGGAGATGTGTTCGGTTCTAACGAGCGTTCCTACGAGCGAACCCCGGTTCCTCTGCTCATTACGGGCCAGGTCGGCGATGTTTGGCAAGTTGAATGGATTGAGGTGGGTGGCTGATGAAAACAAAGAACAAGATTTTAGGGAAAAGCAGAATCTGGTGACTAGAGTAGTGCAAGTTTATTTTTAGAACTCGATTGCATTTGAGTCGCTAGCATTAGAAAAACTTCTTAGCTCACACTATACTGAGAATTTTTTTATTTTTAAAGTGGAAATTTTGCAAGCTGACGTTTTGCAGCATGCGTAGTACGATTTGGCTGACAGCATTGTCTGGCAAAAGAAATAACCAAATTATTATTCAGTCATGGGTTTTTAACAGCCGCAAAGCAAGTGGATGTTAACTAAATGATGCAATTTATTCCCTTCCTGCTTATTGCCAGCTTGCCTATTACAGAGAGACTGCCAGCTTTAAATAAGTGGTACCCAGATGGTAGTCGCATGACGCCCACTTGGTTACAGAGCCTAAGCAGGGAATAACTCGGCAGCCACTACAAGCTGTGGGTCAATTGAGGGGGAATGCCTGTTGCTTCACAGTTTTGCATATGTAAATCTGTTAATGTTATGTCAGTATTGTGCGGTCTAAACACAAGCATTGCCTTTCTCTGGGGCCCAGATGAACTTGGATCGCCGCCCAGTTAATGAGGAGCCGAGTGCGGAGCGGCAGTCGGAGGCTGCCGCCGCCGTTGGCTTCCTCGGCGTGAACTCCCCGCTTCCCGGATGCTCTCCTCCGGCAGCGCTGGCCGGGGCTGGCGAGGCCGGCCGGAGCGGCGGGGCGAACGCCCCCTCTATTTTTAGCCCCGGCACGGAAGAGGGTTGGCTTGGCCCGGCTGACGTTTTCTTTCTGTCTGCCACACTTCTGCGCTCGCCTTCATCGACTGCAGATGTGGCGCGCAGCCGCCTCCGAGAAGTCATGAACTGTGTCGTCTGCGCCCTTTAACAGCCAACATCTGCTGCGGCCGCCTGATGGAAGCGGCATGGAAACAATTTTGGGGAGAGCGCTGAAGTTTGGCCCTACAGACGATTACTTTATATTAATTGCATCGAGATAGTTACCGTACGAGTCGGGTTTGAAGCTGATTCCCCCCTTTTTTACTGTTGTTTTAAAAGCAGCAGTTAAAATTGTTTGACATGGGAATGCTTTTTATTGTTGATCATTTCTGGTTCTGAAAAGTTTATTACAATGGGTGAAAACAACAACCAAAAAAACCCATAAAAAGCTGGGGCTGTAATACGCTTAAAGGCTAAAAAAGTACCAATAGTGTTGATTTAACCAAAGAAAATGTTCCTGGAGGTATTGTAAATTTTATGTGCCAGATGAAAAGCATTAAGTGTGTTATTTTTCACGAAGGAAAAACATTCTGATTTTTAACCGTTTTGTAAATTATATTAATGCAGTAATACGGCTTTAAAAGTCTTGGGTCTGTTCCAGGAGCGCTCGCCCCGTGAGCGGGTCCCGGGGGGGCACGGGTCGGGGGCCCTGCCTGGAGCAGGGGTGGGTGCAGGGACTCGGCGGGCAGAAATCTGTCTTTTGGGGCAAAGTGCTCTGTTGTCGCTTCCCCCCCCGCCCCCTTTTTCTTCTTTTTTGAAAGTTGCAAGTGAGCATTTTAAATGCAGCAAGAATAAAACTGTGGGAGAAAATAAGCCGCTTTGGAATGTAGCGGAAAGCTGAGATGCTTCAGTGTTTTATCTTTATTTTGCTAATTATTTGTCATGGAGATCTGAGTTGATTCCCTGAGATTTCTTTTAAGCCTCTTAAGAGTAATTTTTTTGGCTAATGGTAATTTTCCTCCGCTTGCTGTTCCCCAGCTAGAGTATTGCGGTGCTGCTTGCTGGCACGGCCGGGGAAATAAGCTCGAGGTTCAGAGTATGGACCGGCAAGAGGAAAAGCCCAAAGGGTGTGCAAGCACCGTGGGGATTGCCTTGAGAGTTTGTTACTTAGAGGCAAGTCTGTCATCCCCATCGCTTGGGCTGGGCTGGGAATTTGGCCAGCAATTGTCCTTTTTGATGGAAAATTAGTTAGCAGTTGTTGAAGAGCCTGTAGCAAATCCTCGTACAATAAAGGTAAATCAAGCTAGGCATTGTTTTATACGTGATTTTTCAGTTCCCTATATTAGCGTGAGAGCTATAGCTTACCCTACTGAAAACTTAATTAGGCAAACAGAATGCTATGTTAGCAGGCACTTACAAACCCAATGTGCTCAGGACTAGATTCAAATAAGTTAATAAGGGTTATATTAGGTGTTTCTAATGGTACTTTCCATTTTTTAAAAATAAATGCTGTCTTTGGTAATAAGCCACCTACACCTTTTTGGGTAATAGGTTAATTGAAAAGCTTGATTGTGCCCATTTAGTCACAGAGGATCCCGTCTGCTGTGCGGTATGTTAATGCAAGTGTCTTCGTACCCCTCCTATTTGGGTGCCTGGTGTAAAGCCCCTATAGGAGAAAACTGGGCTGAGAGAAGGAAACAATCTGTTGTGGAGTGCACTCAGAAGAGCCAGCAGACACCAGCAGAACAAATCTTCAGAGTTAGTGTGGGTGTAGGGGAGCGTGCGTGTTTGTATGTAATGTAGTTAAAATGCCAATAGCTTATGCCTTTTGAAGGCTCCAAATCATAGCTGTCATATTAGCTATACCATTTCCAAAAATACTGCCAGGAACAGACTGATACTGATTGTTCAAAAAAGCATCATTATTCTCTGATAATTTTTTGGGCTTCTAACATCCCCGTTTAAAACAGGTGTTTCCATGCAGCGTTCCTCAAAAATTGTTTGCTGAAAGGATTTTGATTCCGAATTAAAGGTATTTTCTTAGGTTTTTTCCTTCTAGAAGACAGAATGACAAGGGGAGAGGGGAAGAACCTTCTTATTTTCTTTCTTACTCATTTCAGCAAATATATTTCTGGACAAAGGACATTAATGCAAAGCCTGCGAATTTAAGCTGGCGGTCAGAAGTTTGGGACTTGGTTGTTCCAAAACCTGATGTTACACCATTTCCTCCATGTCTGTGTGCTTCTGTCTACAAAGTGGGAATACGCAAAAGTTGCCGTGTTAAGAGGCTGCTGGAGGATTTAAATAATGCTTGTGAAGCGCTGAGGTCGTCTAGTATAGGGCATTTTGACAATAAAAAGAATCAATGTCTTCAGCCGGTCTCAGCCTCACAGCAAGGGCTCTGTTGGTGTGATGGAGGGGGTCTGTGGTGTCTCTTAACAGCGATTTTGTACCGTTCCAGCTGAACACGCCACCAAGCAGAATTGTCAGTGGGTGCAGACTTTACAACATTTTTTGAGCAACGGTAAAGCAGCATTTATTTGTTATGGTGTTGATACAGATCATGGCATGTATGCCGCCTTAAAATTTGTTTTAGGCTAGTGTTTGTGTGTGGCAGGCCAGTAAAAGTGTGCGTCTGTGTTGGGTATGGCAACCTTTATTTGGCAAAGAGAGCAGAGCCTGGTTACCCGATAAGGATAGTCTTGTCAGAAAAGAAGTGGTACAGCAGTGTGCAAAAAAACCCTACCAAACCATCAGAGGAGAGTGCATAAAAACACTGTTCGCCTGTCATCGTTTTACACCCATCCCTAAACAACGGGAACCTTCAGCGCTAAGAAGTGCTGAGTAGAGTTTGAGAGGTCCTTTCGAAGCAGAGACTTTCGGGGGATTCCCTGAGAGAAGATCAGATAAGATAGTAAGTGGAGGATTCAAGCGGAAAAGTGGTTTGGAATTGCAAATCAGTGGTTTGCCCATAAGTGCTTTGGGTTGGCTGTGGTGCTTTCTGATCATATATATATATTTTTTTTTTTTAATATTTTTTTCGAAAGATGGCGAGTAATTTTTCACGCCTCTCTTTAAGCTCTCTCAAAAGGGTCCTGATTTTTCAAAGGCTGAGGATGGTTGTTCACTCCAGAGCTCTGCGGGCTGATACGAAATCACTGCTTGCTCTCTCCAAGCTCCTGATCTCTGTCTCTGATAGAGCTCCTCGCTTTCAAATGCTTTAGCATAACTCGTTACTTTCTTGAACATTGTAGGAGGTTGAATAGATATGATTTCTGCAATATGTATGTGTACATAGATATATGTATGTATATATAAAGCAGTGAAACTTGGACATGCTGGGTGTTAAGCAATTCGCCAAAAGCAACAGGAGGAACCAATGTCAGAACAGGACTTAAATTTATCTGTTGCTCACTGGTGATCCCACAGCTGGGCAGGATCCAGCTGAGCAAACTGTGATGTGGTGACTGTTCTGTCTCTTCCCACGCAATGTACTTATATTGTAAAATATATATTAAAATATTTAGGGAGTTGGACGTATTTCATGTAATGACTGGAGGGTGGTAGCTTCTAGTGCATCGCTCGGTTCGAGCCCTCTAGACCTTGGCCAGTTCTTTCCTGATGTGAAATGTAAAGCCTTCATCTAGGGAAAAAAAAAATAAAATTATAAGTTTAATAACTCTACCAACACCTGGCTGCAAGAGAGGTAAGTGGGTTTGGGGGGGGTTTGTTGTTCTTACCTATTTGTTTAGCTTGGAAGAAGTGGGAGCAGGATGGCTGGGTGGCATGGGGATGTGTCCGGGAGCAGGGTGGCTGGGTGGCATGGGGACGTGTCCGTGTCCATGCCCACCACTGACAGCACGTGTGATGGCAGGCGCAGGCAGCTCTCAGCTGCTTGGTACCTGCGTGGGCTCCGCGGGGCTGGCTGCCTCGGGGGACGCGGCAGGTCACCATAGCAAAGGTGGTTGAAGCTGCATAAAATGCCCTGTTGATGCTCAGGTCTATGGGAGCCTCGTCTGATCGTTCTGGCGTGTTGTCATCTTCAGCTTGTCTCTGAGTTATGGCCCGTAGTCTGGTCCTCTGCGTCCTTGCACCTTCGCTGCTCTGCTTTCACAGGAGAAATTGTTTGAGCAAGGTTTGGGCTATGCTTTCTGCCCCGGAGGGCTGATCTGCCCAGGGTAGGAATAGAGTGGTTTTACAGACAGCACCAGTATCCAGCTGATGTGCTTGTCCTGCATCCCCAAATCACCTTCAAAGCCTACTGTCCTCTTTCTAGTGGCCTAAAACCTACAGCTTCATTTCACCCATGAGGCAGTCAAGCTATCTCAAAGCATTGGCACTCTCAAGACTGAAGATACTGTTGGCATAACACAAGTATAATTACTGTCAGTATAATCAACAAGGATTACTGGATTGATTTCTCTTTTTTTTTTTTCCTTCAGATGTTTAAGAAACCCCAAACTTGCATAAGAGTACATAACTTGGTAGAGTTCCCCATTGCTGGAGGCATCCTTCTGAGCTGGAGCTCGGCTTCCCCTGGAAGACGTAGGATCTTGCATGCTGTCAGTCTAGATTATGGATACGGTGTTGCCAAACCATAGGTATAATTACAAGGAAAAGAGGGCATTGATCACGCTGTCTTGTCCAGCAAGATGCTTCCGCAGTTGTGCGTGGCGTGGGCTGGGGAGCCTGCTGCCTCCCCCGGGGCAGGCAGAGAGCTGCCGGTGCATGGGAGCAGAGGGAGGGAGCATCAGCAGCCAGGAGGATGCTATGGAACTGCGATAGTGATCTGGAGCTTGGGAGATGGTTCTCTTGAATCCTCCCTCGATGCTAACTTCACTGCCGTTAAAAGCTGGAGAAGGTTTGGTCTCCTTGGTGATTTGGGTGAGGGTGAAAATGGCTTTAATCTTTTTGGCAGAGTCTAAAATGAAGGTATAACCTTCTTAATGTGCCTGGCAAACATGTTTCTTACAGGTGTAGCTTTGTTTTTTGTCTTGCAAATGAGCATCCCTTTCTTTTTTTCTTTTTTCCTTTTTTTTTTTTTAATCATACATATGCCTTCTTTTGGAAATTCTTGTTTCCACCCAGGCACCTGCATTTCAAGTCTCTATCATGCAGATTCATTTTTCCCTTTAGACATGTGCCATGCTGACAGGCCTGAGGCTAGAACATGAGTTTTTAGCTGTGAAGGCTTTCTCTTGCGCTTTCACTTTGAGTAGGTGATACTTTGAGGTGAAGGCGAGGGGCTGTGCCGCGCTGTTGAGAGCCAAGACCTGGGCTGCCGCTCCGGGTTGAAAGTCAGACTGTTCCGGATCCGGGTTTGCATGTCTGAATGAAAGGAAGGGAGGTGTGGATTTGGCAAAGGCCTGCTTGAGGAGAGACTTTTGAGCTTAATTTCCGCCTTTGCTTTCATTTATCGAAATGCACAAAATTTCAAGAGAAAGGTTGAATTTTGGGGGTTGTGTCCTCATAGTCTCTGTTCTGGCTTTTTTTAATGCTGGGCTAATACACGAATGGAGGTGCTGAACATCACAGGAATCCAGATGAGAAGAAGAGCCAAAAAATCATAGGTTATGCATGCATCGAGGTTGCATCAAAAGTTCTTTTTGAGAAATACAGCCTTTTTTATTGAACCCTTATGGCGCAGGCACTATGCCTTGCCATCTTCTGGACTGCCCCAGGAGCATGTTCATTAACTCCCACTGTCTTCTGCATTAGCATTGGCTCCTGTGCTCCATTTAGATTTTCTTTAAAGCATTACATAAACAACTATCTTGTAAATACAGGCGTTTGTAATGGTGCTTTTAAATTAAAAAGACTCTTGGATTCATGCAAGTAGACACATGCTTGCACAAAATAACTTTTGGCTTCCCCCTAACACTTTTCAGAATAATTTAAAGGAAGAAAAGATTTGCAAACAGTTGTAAAAGAGCCATAAAAAACTGTCAAATACCAGACCTTCAGCTAATTGTAAACTGTTTTGCTCTTGGAAGTCATACAACATTGATCTCATAGCTGCTTCATTAAGAAGGTGCTTCTCTGTAGCACGGGAGCTGCTTGCTCAGGTAGCCATGAGCAAAAATAGCAAGAGATGGTGGGCTTCTACTTTGTACTGGGCATTCATAGCAGAATAGCTCCAGGCAACTGAAGTGTTCTGTACCAAAAAGGAAGGCAAGCATTGCGGGGAGCTGAGCAGGAAAAAGCTGCAGAGCTGCAAACTTCTTTTTCTCTCCTCCCGACTGCTTCACCCTAGAAAAGGCAGAACATCTCCAGCCCTTTGCGGGCAGGCATGGCAGAGGTGGGGCGTCTTGCGGGAGGACCCACTGGCACTAGAGGGTGCAGGTACGGGTGATGAGCGCGGTAGTGCTTTAGGCTTGCTCTCTGACTGACTGTCCTTACGGAATATGTTCTAATCTTCAATTTTCAAAAGGAGACGTGAAAAAAATCTTTCCCGGACAGAAAATTGGCTGACATCCCCAGCCAGCTGGTTAGTTGCATCTTTTTTTTTTTTTTTTTTTTTTTTTTTTAGTGTACCAAGGAAAGCAAGCCCTGGTGGGTCGGCTTTTTCTGGTTGGGATTCAAAAATAAAAAAAGTCAATAGTCCATTAGACTAGATCAGTGGAAAAAACTCCTCTCTGAACTCGCCTCTAATTCTGTAGTTGGGTGATGTTTTGCTTGAAGAACGTGCCTAGCTCTTTGAATTGTGTCCTTCCAGTGCTGCAAATTGGGGTGTCTGCTTCAGGGAAATATTAATAGTAACCTACTGGGTCTCATCTCTAGTGTGTTCACTCTCCGTCTCTCTCCTTTGACCAGTTTCTAAAGTTCTATCATTAAATCTCTCTAAGAAGGGAAATTCTTGCCTTTGTGTATTGGTCGAGCTGATGAATGGTCGCCTGTTATCTGCTCTGTCCATGACTGAGTCGGGCTGTCAGAGAGACAGAGCTGAAGTCAAAGGGACTTTATTTCAGGCTTCTCCACCTCCTCTGGGTTAGCCATGGAGTGGACTCTCTTCCCATCTGTTCCTGAACCAGAAACGTCCTGTTTAACAAGAGCGAGGACTGGGGATTTTATCTGGCTCAGCCATTTCCTTCTTGATTTCACAATTTCCTTCCCCTGCAGTGATCCCGTGCTGATCCCTCACCTCCAGCCATGGGTACGGGACGTGACCCCCTTTGCAATGATTCTTCCAGCTGCTAAACAAGGGGAGGGAAACCACGGTGTCATTGCTCGCCCCTGGTGAATTTGGACATCACCCATACATGCCCAGTCGCTGGAAGTCCAAGCCCGTACTGGCGGTTGTACGTCTTGGTTTGCAAGTGTTGATGTGCTACCTGGGAGCTGCGGGGAAGGTCAAAATACTGCGTGTGCTTCTTGAAAAAAAAAAAGTGTTGGCTTTTCTCTGAAAAACTCAGGTGTGAGTTACCTGACAGCAGGTCTCTGTGCTTACAAAGTCTGACTTGGGTGCGCTCATTAGCACAAGGTGCGTGTACGTCGCTGTTCAGACCAGTTTCAGTACATGATATATATTGGGTAATGCAGCTTGAGCGTACAGGCAGAAGTAACTGCAAGTAGGGAGTGAGTTGCCAAACCTTAATCGGGGCTGTTTTGCTGATTATTTAATATCTACTAGGTGCTGAATTCCTGGTTGAGAGACATGATAGAGTGGCAGAGTCTTCCCAAGAGTGGATTGCTTTGGCTGGTCAGAACTAGCTGGAAGGACAGTAAACCAGTTAACCTCAGTTTTGTTGCTGAGTAGGCATGAGCCAGGCTGCAGGCTTCTGGATTTTGGAGCGTGCCGGCACCCTGGTGGCCTGTTTAGCTGGGAAGGATGAACACAGAGAGAGGGACCCGGGAGAGGGTGGGGTGGACAGGAGGTGGCCCATAGCGCTACCATTGCAGGGCACAGCAAATGGTCAGGGAATGGGGCAGCACTTAATAATTCAAGAAGTTGTTCCTGGATGTGCAAATGAAACAATACCAAATGGAAAAAAAAATCGGCCCTGAAAATCATCTGCGTGCCCAGATTCATACCACGTACCATCGCCCATGCGACGGTTTGGTGGTCTGATGCACCGCTGTCCTTGCTAGCTTAGGTGTGACTTACTTCTCTGATCTCGTTCGCATTCCTCATCAGAAGCATGTCAGAGAGTCATTGAACCATCCAGTAGATTCTGGCCTGGCTGACTGTAACTCTCAACTTTGTATTTTATGTATGGTATGCTTAAATGGTTTTGAAAGCATTAGGAAAGGAAGAAGGGACTCTACGCAGTACAGCTTGGTCAAGGAAGCCCCGGTGAGTAATTCCCCCATGACTCCGCAGGTGGTAAGACCAGTCGCTGGCCCCTGCTTGATGCCTCACAATCCGGCCCTTCCCTGACTCAGCTGGTGCTAAAAGTGAGTTTTCTTGCATCTTCTTGCCCCATTTGTCTTTCTGTGTGCGTGTCTTTACTTCCAATGCTTTCCCCATTGTGAGGACCGCTGGGTGTGTGGCTGCTAAGCACCGCTCAGACGTGGGACTGCTTTCGCATCCCTTCATGGCTTTGTTCTACCACGCAGAAACAAACATAAAGTTTATCCCTGCTTTCCCAGCCCTCCTCAGTTTTGCCCCATTTTAACCGCCTTCCCGTACCCCAGAGTCATCGGCACCTCTTCACTGCATCAGTGCAGCAAAGCTCAAATAGTCCCTGCCTCCCAGCAGCACTTTGCGGCTTATACTGGAGAGGGCAGTAATTGGGAAATGAGGGGGATTGTCTCGGTGAGAGGGTATTTTTGTATGGGAGCTCCCTGGCATGGGCTCTCATCTGCTTTTATTGTAGCCGGCAGTCTCCTGGGCACCGGCTGCCGTTGTAAGGGAGCACTGGGGTCTGTAATGTATTGTCCCCCGCAGGGTAGTAGGAGAAGACAAGATCTTCACCCCAGACCTGGGAGATGTGCAACTTGGCAGAAAGTCCATGAAGGAGTGGAAAACTGAGCGTGGACCTCTCGATGAAATCTCCGTCTGGTGGCTGAGCTCCAGGACCGTTTTTCCCCACAGTGGCAGCCTTAGTTGGTTGGTCACCAGATGCTGCCACAGTATGAATATTCAGTGATGATAAAATACGCACATACCGTAAGCCTTGTCAGGGTGAGGATCTTGAGGGCTTGATGAACTTTGTAACAGCATTACTCAGTTGTAGGGGCACCACTGATGCAGCAATTGATTTCTCAGTTCAGGCTTCACCTTCTTTTGAGCAGAGTTCATCCCTGTTTGCTTCTCATAATAGCGTTATTACACCTCGCTGGCAGCAGGACAAGGGAGAAGTGACCGTGCAGCTTTTCATTCCTCAGGTACTCCTGTGCAATAATCAATGGTGGCGAACACCAGTCTGTCAGGCTTGAATTTTGCATATCTGATACGTTATCAGCTGACTATCATGGTATTAACACCAATGCAAGACTCCTGTTTTAACTCAGAATTTTCCAACAGCTACAGAACGAAGGCCCAAAGAGTTTCAATATTAAAGAAAAAAGCAAAGCGGGGGGGGGGGGGGTGTGTGTGGAGCGCAAAGCTATGCTGCAATAGCAAGAATACAGAAAAATGCATCTTTAAACCTTTTTTTTTCCTCCTGATCTACTTTCTGTATGACTCACGAGCCAGGCTCTAAAATGGCCTCCAAACATGCATGCATAATTTTGCACATCCAAGTGTCTGCATATGCAGTGCTCTTAAATATCCCCGCGGTGTTGGCTTTGCTGCTGGGGCGGGGTGGGGTGGGGAAGGGGCGAAGGAGTTTGTCCCCAGAAGGGCCCTACCTTGCGTTGGCATCGCGTCTGCGATGGCCATCGGTGTGTGCCGCTCAGCCACCAGTGTCCATGCAACCTCCTCTTCTCCGCAGTTTTACGCCGGGCTGTTAGCTTGGAGAACATCTGCCTTTTTTTGGGGCTTTTTTTGTCTTTTTTTTTGGGGGGGGAGGATGGTTTTTTGTTCCTTTCCTCCTATGAAAGGCATAGCCTGTGAAAGAATACATGGGCTTTCTGAGTACCAGCTATTTTCTGGGAACTAGCTGGACAGGGAGGCCGAGGGAGAGCCAGACCTTGGAAAAAGTTAGACCTGAAGCTATAGAAGTGGGGCCGAGACCGCCTTTGGGCCGATGGCGTTGCTCTTCAGTCGCAGGGCAGTGGGACCTGCTGCCCCTGCTCACAGACTCAACAAATAAATATGCTAAAAATTAAATCCGCTTACCTGTGGTTTTTTCTTTCAGAGATTCCTGACTGGACCCCTTTTAAAGTGGGCATCTCGTCTGTGCTTCTCATAGCTTTTGTAAAATAATTAAGAGCTTTTAAATGAAAAGCCGCACGTGGATGTGCTCGCAGGTGTCGGAGCAGGGTTTTCACCCCTCAGGAGGGGAGGTACGGACTGTTTTCGGCTGAAGCGAGGGCCAGTTAACAGCTAGAGACACGGGTGGCTCTTTCAAAGGCTTATGATAATAAACCCCAATTTTAGGGGTTTGATGTGCAGATGACGTCCCCTTTTCTGCAGTGGTCTGCTCGTGTGGTGCTACTCGGCACGTGTTGTGGGTGCTTTCTGTCGGTCAGGGGAGGGTGAGCGTACCTGACATAGCAGAAGCGTGTTGATTTGATTAAAATCTGGCTCTATTGTCTGGCAGAAGCCCCAAATCCCCCTTTTACCCTTTCTGCAAGCAGAAAGAAGTGCAATTTTCATTCAGTGTGGATGTTTCCCTTTCATCCCTGAAGCTAATTTTTTTTTTTTTCCTGCAGCAGTTTTGGTGAAATTATGTATCGCTTGTGATAATTCATTTTAAAAATTCCTGAGCTGTGTGGCGTACTTTCATGAAAATTCATTTAGATAAAATTAGATATTATTGTTTAATGAGGTGGCATTTCAATTTAGACCTTGCATCATGCATATACCAAGAGTTTTTTATGGAATAGTTAGGTTCATTTGAGTAATAAAGGCTGAATCATGGGGGCTTTAATTCTTAATCGCTGTGAGGATTGTTATCTGTGGGATGTGAGCTGTCTTAGTGGTATTCAATCAAGTGTCCACTTAGCCGTGACCAGAAGTAATTGCTCCCAAGTGGGTTGCACAATGACCTGTTAATACTTGCTTTGACCCTCTGACCTTGTCTGCCCCATTGTTTAGGATTTTATAGCGAGCGAGTCTGCATTTCTGTGGGGTCAAGTAGATATCTGAGGTCAAACATTTTCTGATTACTCCATAGTGTACACTGTAAGTCTGCAGAGTTGTTGCATAGCAATAGTCACCGCTTCAGAGCAGGACGCGAAGGGTTGGGAAATTGTCTTCCTGAATGCATGTAAACAGTTTAATATTTTACTGAAAGAAGTTCATCTTGTAAATTAGGTATGAATAATACATTTGTAATTACTACTCATGTCTTTAAACACTTGTGTCTTAATTGGCTTGGGTATTTTTTTAATGTATTTGCATTTTGTCAGGGAAGTTAATTTTAACTTGCAGAGATGGAAGGCGAGTTGCGTGGACTGGAGGTGGCTTCGTCCTGCATCCCTTTAGCACCTGGGCTTGTGTCAGTGCTTCTAGATGAGTTCAAGCGGGGATTGCTTCATCCCTGCCTCGGACTGCTGCCGTAGACTTATTTTATGTGCCTCTCGCAGCCTTCCAGAATTAATTTGACCTACTTGTTGATGACTGCGACCCGCGGCCGGTTGGGATGTCCTGTATTAATTTATTGGCCACATTTAAACGTTGCTGACGGCGTAGTCGTATTGTGCAGTAATTTGCAGGGGGACTCGCCGTGTTGTGTAGCTGAAATGCGGTGTTTTCTTAGCAGTGTATCTGGCAAAATAGCGCCGTTGTACAAACAAAGCCTTGGTATTGTTTGTAGCACTACTCCCTCTTTTCATGTCGTGTTTACTGAGTTCACTAGCCAAAACACTTCTGCGCACTCTTCAGCCTTGTAGGTCAGCTTTGCTTTAAAATCGCATATATGCCCATCTCCCGGCATCGCATCCTAGGGAAAATATTTTGATCGTCGTTCCCTGAGCGGGGCTGGTGGGATGACACGAAGCAGTTGGATCACAGTTTGGGGACAAACACAGCTAGCATTCCTGTGAGAGAAGCAGGCTATAGTCAACTGAGTAAGCAAGAAACGGGTGGTAGAGAGAAAACTATATAGCATATGTGGGGGAGAAAAACAAAACAGTGACTCTCTTTCCACTGCCAGAATATTTAAAAACAAACAAACAAGAAAGCAAAGCACGCCTTGCAGTGAAGGGAACCTGTGGATTTTTCTTACTACGTGTGAGGCCGTGTGTGGATCTCCTCTTGCCGGATCGTCCTTGGGGAGGTTGAAATGTCTGTTGTCCGGGACCACGTCGTGGTCGGCGCAGGACCTCGTAAGGCCGCGTGTGGGTTGGCCGCAGAGGCCCTCGAGAGTTTCGTATTGATTTGAATCTTCATTCTTTAAAACCGCGTGAAAACTGTGGCCTCTTGTGCCAACTTGTCTCTGAAGCCTTCTCTGTGGTAAGGGTTGGGACATGACTGGATTTATGGAGTCGCCGTCCTTTGCAGATGTTGGCATTTCATCACCCGCCGCAGTCCCGCTGTCCTCCGTGGGCTTGAAGACATGTTGTCGGTGTAGGCCCCGGCGCAGGCGTGCGGTCTCACTTCCCCCTTGAACTGCGATCCGGAGGCACTCCTGGCCTAACGCAGCCCCGGACGTTATGGCTGTCCTTCTCTGGGCCATCCACCTCTGCCTCCTCACCGCAGCTTGGCGTAGGAGGGAGCGCCTCCTTGAATCTCCTCATCCTCTCTGGAAAATGTAAGTTTGGGAGATGGTGCGGGAGATAAAGGACTTTTCACCTCACGTTGCTCAAGGTCTGGTTGCTTTGTTGGGTGGAGCGATCCCTTCTTCTGGGGGCCTGCAGAGAGCCCAGGTAAGGTGGAAGGTGGACCAGGAATCAGGAGCTTTAGCCTCTTTGCGCCGCAGAGCAAGAAGGGTGGTGAGACTTGGCGGGGGGAAGGCGCCAGAAATGCAGAAGTTCTTACTAGGTGCGTATTTTAGGGTTGGTGGTAAGGAAACAAGCGTATTTTCGTTCTCTCTTAAGAATTAGTCAGGACTGGGGCATTTCTCATGAAGACCCCGTCACTGACGTGACTGTGGGAAATCCAGAGGGCTTCGTGAGCTCCATCTTGAGGTTTTCACTGTGTTTGTTGAGATAGATACAGTTTTCACAAGAAAACAGCCTGCTCTTTACTCTCCTTTCTAAAAAAACCCAAACGCGCGGCTGGAAAACCTGAATTTGCAGCATCTCTAACATGATACTCATTGCTTCTCAGCAAGGCCGGGCGCGCTGGGTCCCTCCTCTACTGGCGACGTCTGCGGCAGAGCACGAGGAGGAACTTGCTTTTGGTGGAAAGATCTTGTGCCGAGTCCAGAATAAACAGAGTATTTCTTAACTTTCGAAAGGAATGCGAGCAGATGCCACGGAAATGAAAGATCCCATTTAACACTGATAACTGAAACCTGGATCTATTTTTTTAATTTTTTTTTTTTTTTTTAAATTGAAATGTGGGAAAACATCTAAGATGTTGCAGAGGGTTTTTGGAAAGCCTGCGTTTCCCACACTCTCGGGTCTGTGCAATGCCTTTGTAGGTGGTGTGTGGTTTGTGTCAATCATCAGTCAGGTGCTAATGGTGATAAAGCCGCGTTCAGCCTCTGAACCCGACGCCGAGCACACTGATCTTTGCAAACACGTTTATACAAGCTGGGGGAACCACAGGCTTGTAACCAGAGTTTTCAGCCATCTCCAGAATTTCCTTTAGTAGCTCAGGAGAAAGCAGAATACTATTTCTGCAGCAGCCTCAGACATTGCTGCAATGAGCCCTTCCTTTGCCTTGATATCAATTTAGCCATTTCATCTTTCCCCCAGCAGACTAAGCAGCAGCACAGATTGGCCGTTATAATTAATTTTGTGCAGGAAGCAAGAGCTGAATGTTCCAGCATCTCCTGGTTTTCACTCCGCTTGAAGAGGGCACTCCTCGTACCTGCTACTCTTCCAGTTACAATCCTTTCAAGGAAAACATGACACGTTTCATGCGATCGGGTATGATTTGGTGATGAAGTTTTAGGGGATCAGTGTCGCATCCTCCTTAGATGCAAGCTGGGGCAGCTGTTGATCCAAGTGAACAAAAGGATTAAAAAAAAAAAAGGGACTGTTGTCGGGGCAATTTGTGCCCGTGGCATTTTGAGCTCTTCCTGTTATGACTGGTTGCATCTTGCTGCTTTTCTGAGTCCACCACCAAGAGCGCATAAGAAAGTGAAACTCCCATATCAGCCCAGTCACGTCAGCGTGCCATAATGGTGCCGTGCACTCTCAGGGCCGTGTGCCTTCTCTCATTAGTTTGCTTTTTGAAAAGGTTTTTTTTTTTCCTTCCAGAAATGCTACGTACCTATTAGCGTGGTCCTAGGACGCCTTGCAGAGCTGCTCCTGCCAAGCACTGAACAGCCCTAAGAGATGTAAAACTTTAAATGAGGAGCAGAGGCGCTCAGCAATTCTCAGAAGCGCTCGGCACCTTCCAGGATAGAGCAATTTAAAAAAGAAAAAAACCCCAACACACAACAAAAAACATGAGATGTAGTTATGCAAATTATGACCTTTAAATGCATTTTATATTTGGATTGAAGTTGCTAACGCATTCTTTCCAAGTTCTGTTTTTCCAGTGCGATTCTGCTTCTCTTTGTATTGGTGGAGCGGAGCGGTGCCGGCCCCGCGGAGGGAGCGCGGGACACGATGACACGGAAAAACAGCCGCCGCGCTCCGGGATGGGCAGCACATTGGTTAGCGAGGAGCCTAAATAGGTGGATTCTAATTTCTCTGGAGGGTCTGAGCACGTTAACTAGATGGCAGATTCCTCATTAGCTAGATGGATTAAAATTTGTATCATGGCTGATGCCTATCCTGACTAATACGTGTAAGTAACAGCTCGTTCTACTAGAGCTATTGGACGTGGCTTGGGTGGAGGAGAGGAATTGGCTTCTGCGGAGGATATTTGCAGAAAGTCACATTTCCACCATATGTTAGCAGGAGTCTCTTTGGATGCAGGTTTTGGATGGAGTCCTCTGTGTTGCTGTAATCTGGTTTGTCCTTTTTCTACCACGAGTTCTGAATCATACCGACTACTTGGACTCTTTGGCGTGTTTCCTGAAGGACAGTGGGAACATTTCTGCTGGCTCAGCTGCCTTTCACCTCGATGAAGAAGTAAGGTCTGGAGGACCGAAGGAGAAGTTTTGTGTCAGTCAGGAGTGAGGAGGGCTGCAAAACGTCCGAAAATTCGGCCTAATTTCCCCCGCCCCCCCAAAAAAAAAAAAAAAAAAGGATGGTGCCATGAACCTCATCAGTCCTAATTTAAGTCTGGCTTGTGACAAATCATTATGTAGGAAGGGAAATATCCCTTTAATTTTTAATAGCTTTGCAGTGAAGTTTTATTAGGCAATAATCTGGTTCCTGAGTGGATAAAAGATAGATAAAAGTAATTTTTTTCCCCTCCCGTGCAGTTGGGAAAGGGAGAGAGGGGTCATGACGAGACGGCTGCCTTCTGAAGCTCAAAGCAGCATCCTTCTCTGTGCCACAAGCATACCGACTGCTTCCAAATGGATATTTACAACATAAATATGTTCAGGATGTGGGTAGCGAGAGAAGTGTGGGAATAGACGCGAAGGTGCATGGGAGTGGGGATGCGAAGGGGGAGGTGTGAAGAGAGCCAGGAGAGTGTGATGCACATTTTGCAGATAACTTCTCGTCGGGTACCTCCTTCCAAAGCCTGGGTGCAGACTTTCCTGCTCCTACCAGTGTGTCCTGGGGCTTTATGTTCGCTGCAGAGAGGTTCTTCTACCCGTCTCTGCTAAGGTCACTGGTTTCTTATTTCCAAAAGGGTTTATTTTCAGGGAACAGCAGCTGATAATAAGCCTGGATTGGTCAAGTAGCTTCATTTGTAGTTTGCTTGGTGGAGGCTGGCGTTGCTTACAGTATTTCCCAGGCACCGAGCGCAATAGACATTCCGCTGGCGCTTAATAAAGCAGCGCAGGGCACTCCTCGGTAATACAATCCTTAGGCCAGCCCGGTTGCTAAACCCACGGGTCCCTCAGGCAGTAGTAGACAACTACACTTGGCGTTGCTGCTTGTTTTACTGTTGTCTCAGACGACTAGGCAGCATTTCTGAGATTTTAAGGCAGCGTGTTATTGCAGTATCTGGGATGAAATTGCCACTTACAGATGTATAGGGGACAATCTGACTCCCTTCGGCTGTTGAGCGTCGGTGACTTGGGGAGGCTGGTGGTGTGGGGCACCTTCGGTGCACCGCGTCGGATACCAGAAATGAGCATCTGGCCCTCTCCTGTCATTTTTTTTTTTTCCCCCCTTCTTTTTTGAACATCTGCTTGCCTGATTGTTTTCTGGGTTTTTTTTTTCTGTGGCTCTTTTAATTTGCGGTGAATGTGTATTTAATGTAAGTAAGATGTTAGCTTCTGTCTAGTTTTTCAGCAAGCATTCCAGTAATTACTGGAGTACCTTTGAATGCTACAGCTGCTATTTCTAAGTTAAGGAATCACATTTTCCAAGCCTTTATAACTGAATTCACATGGGTAAAACTTGGCATTCAGATTGCCGGCCCACATATCTTATTTTGTCTTGATCCTTTAAGTTAGCATATCAGCTTTGTTTGATTAAAATGGTAAAAATGGCTTCTGGCCGCTTTGGGTGGGCTTGTACTAGTGTTATTTTATGAAATTGTTTTAATTAAAAAAAAAAAATTGTATTGGTTTGGGCCCTGAAAGTATTTCTTTGGCGTTACTACTGCAGGCTGGTGTCTTTTTTTAAATTTTTTTTTACCCCCTCTGTCCTCCTTACTCTTTATTACTGTGAAGCAATCGCTATTATTTTAATATTACTTGTTGGTACATCGCCGAGGAGCTTCTCAGAATGTGGTTTGATCCTTTCTCTGCTGATGTCAGGCAATCCCTTCGTGCCAAAGGATGCTGGCTAAGGGCAGGCTTCCCCCCGCGCCCTCAGCGATCTTAACTTGGCTTTTCCAAATGCTCCTGGAGAGCAGTGCACCCAGTTCCTCTCGATTTTAGAAAACTAAAAAGCAACCACCGGGATTTTAAATTCATCTTATCTTTTCATCGTAAACAGCGGTGTTACATCCGTAGGGTTGCGATGACCCGTGGGTCGGCTGCACCGGCGGCAGTGCTTTGCTTTGCGTTGTTTGAACGCGGGGTGGTTGTGAGGATGTCCCAACGCTGTCGTCACAGCTCCAGCCCCGTGACTGCTCTGCAGCGTTAAGTGACTCTCTCTCTCTCCCCCTTTTTTTTCTTTTCAAGCTGTGAAGTCTGGTCCAGAGGAAATGTGATTTTTGCATTTCCCTGCCCAGAGAGGTATTTTTTTAAATTTTTGAAACTGTTTTCTGGCACTTACAAGTTGAAAGGTAATGAGGGCAAAACAGAAAAAAAAGAAAAAAGAGAAGAGATCTGAAATTTGACGTCCAAATATCCTTAGATGTAGTGATAATTACAGAGCTTTTCTTCAGAGGAAATAGGGTGCAATGTGTGGTTTGTTTCTATGGGCAGGTACGCTAAATGTAGGGCTGGTGAGTTGAACAATAAAAACTAAATTGATGGATCTCGTCGAGCTGAGTACTTAAGTAAGACAAATTTTGTGAAAAAGCCTCAGTCTTCCAATAAAAGTCTGAGAATACTGCTGGACTTAATTAGCTACCAATATTAATTTATGTCATTGTTATCAGCAATAGTTTTACTCACATTTTAATATTTGAGCTGCTTAACTCTTCTTTGCATGAAACGTCCCTTTAATAGGACATGTAAAATGATGTTTCACATGTAATTATGCTTTAATTACCTATATTCAGGAGAGAAATGTATCCAAACTTTGAGGATAGACTCTGGATTTTGTCTTAAACTTGGGTTTTATTTGCATGTTGTAGGAAGCTGATATTCATAGGCTCTGCAGTACTTGGTGCTCCGTGCCTCTCGCTTGCCCTGGGATGCAGACACGGGTGCAGGAGCGTGGAGGAGCACCCATTTCATGCCCAGGGTCACGTGCGGTTGGGGCAGGGAATGACTCTCCCATGAGCCTTCCGCAGGGCTGCCCGGGGCGAGCATGGGCAGAAAATGACCCAAAACTCCCTGCCCGCTCCTCCGCCCGGGGGTGCGCACCGGGGCGGGCTTCCCCCGCACCGCACCGTCCTCTCGCCCCGGCGCCGGGACCTGCGGGGAGAGCATCCAGACAGGACTGTGGATTTTGGCTGAGCGGCGTTTCAAGAATCGCGTAAACTCGAGGAATTCATAACTTTGGAATTCAGCGAATTTGCACAACTCCGCGCGTCTGTCGCTCCGTCAGCACGCTCCGGCCGGCTTTCTGCCTCCCTTACCCTGTACATCTCGGGCTAAATAGCTGGTGATTAACAACCCAACGCGGTGGCTTGTACTCGCGAGCATCTTATCAGCAGCCCTGCAAAACGCGCCGCGGCGCGGGGAGCGTGCCGGTGAGGGAACGGCAGCGCTGGGCGAGCTCCGGCCGGGCCGGGGCAGCTGCTCTGTGGTTTGTTGTGTCTGGTTTGGTTCCTACTTTTCAAGTTGCAGTTGCGTTTGGTCATTCGAAGCTTATTTTCCTAGTCTGGCCAAGCCAGCAGGATCCCCGTGCGCTGCAGGGGAACATAAAACATCAGCCTTTAAGCTGGAGTGCTCAGTAGATAAGGATTTTAAGACTCTTGCATCATGCGCTGTGTCTTATGGGCTTACTTAGTATACTCCATTTGATTTAATTTAGATACTGAATAAGGAGAAACACTTTAATAGCCAGAAAAAGTACTGTAGGTTGTAACGCCTCTTCTTTCCCCATTGCCTTAAAGACAAGATGGCTGGGAGGGCTGACTTGGGCTGCGATTACGTTTATTTAATTGTAGGAAGTAACAGGGTGTTTTCAGACTGCTTAAAAAACGGCGTTACGCCTTAGCTGTACTACGAAGCCTTTCAAAAAGCCAACAAGAATTCATTGGGCTTTCCTTTTATTTCTTCTTTTCCGTGACTAAACATAAAGAGTAACTTTCCAACCTTCGCAAAGATGAAGAAATGTGCAAAGTTAGTGGATTATGTCGGTCGGGCGGCTTGGGGAGGGCGCGAAAAGTCAGCGGGCGGCTCTGCCAGTGGTCTCCCCCTTCCCTTCCCCATCCTATAAATACAACTAAAAATTGTAACCGAGTCGCTACAGACGTTGGCTCGCGCGCTGCTCAGTAGCCGTTTATCTTGCTAAAAGCTTTGGTTTGCTGCTTGTTTGTGTTGGCAGGATTGAGGATGGCTGGGGAGCAGGAGGTGCTGTTGGATGGCGTTCCTGGGAGATAAGGAGAACCCCGGGGCTGCGGTTTGCTGGGCGTGGGGCGGCAGCGCTGCCTGCCTGGGGGGTCGGCCTCGGTGGCCCCGCTGTTGTCACCGCTTCGCAGGAGGCTATGACAAGGGGCTGCTACCTGCGCGCCGTACAGATCACAAGGATAAGGAATAGCAAAGCTGCCACCGAAGATTTTACTGCAGCAGCGAACGGGGAACTGGCCGGAGAAGTGGGATATTTCCCAGTCGTAAAGGCAGCGGGTTCAGAAGTTCTGAGGTGGGGTTGGGATTGTTTGCAGAGATCCCTCGGCTGGCCAAGGGGCGCGTGCCCCATTTCGTTGCTGTAACAGGCTCGTGAGCCTTTTACTAAACGCCATAAAAAGTGCGTTTGGATTATAATAAATTTGCATTTGTTTATTATTTATATATCAGCATTTATTATTTTATATATTATATTATCATGTATTATTTATAGATTATATAATATATTTGCATTTATTTATTATTTATAGATAACCTTTCATTTGAGAATATTAATCATTGCCTGAGTCTGCACCACCCTGCAGTAATCACGGTTGGGTATTCTCTCTCAGTCGATGAGAGCCCAGAGGATCGTCAGAGTGGGTGAAAATCATCCCAGACGTAGGTTTAAAAAAAGAAAGGGGAGGGAAAAAAAAAAAAAAGGCACAAGAAAAGCAGGCCTCCCAAAAGCTGTGGTGGAACCCGGTATTAGCAAATGCTTCTAGGAAGTTTGACTGAGAGCCATATGGCAATGTGGGGAGTATTACCCATCGCTCCAAAAGTTGGTCTCTGAATCAGCCTATTGACTTCAACAGCACTTAATCATGTGTTTTAGTTCTTCTTTGAAAAGGCTTGCATTCCTGAATCATGTCCTCCGATTTTAACCACTAGACGGTACTTTGTTTTGTGGTAGCAGACAAGTCCAGTCATATTTCTGTGACTAAGTTTGCAAGTTTTGACTGCATCACTGCTGAAGTATGCTGATGAATATTCCCTTTCTTATCAAAATCCAAACATTTGCCGCCGTCCTTGAATTTTAGGGTAAAACAGAGTGTCTTCCTGGGATGGAGTTGGTGGGATGCCGCAGGATACTCTGTGATTTCGGATATTCCGTCTGCAGAGCGTTGTGGATGCTGTGATGGAAATAAACAGGGGTGAAACCAGTGATCTCAAAATAACTGCCCTGAATTCCGCTTTCAAAAGCCCTGAGTGTTGGTGGGGATTGAACCCATATATTAAAACAAGAAGCAGTCGCGCGGGTCCAAATTTGGATTGTATTTGGATGCTGAAGGACATCCTGGAGCCTTGCACGTGGCTCCGCTGTGTCGGAGATGTTCGGTGAAAGAAAATGGTGGGTTTGTGCATCGTTTTGGGATGTGCTTGTTCGTGTCCATCACATCCACATCCACAAGCCCCCCCCTCCCTGGGGTTACCGTGCAGGTCGAGTTGCCCGGTACCAACCGCGGATTGCAAGGCGGCAGGGCATGGGTGCCGGAGGGTCGGGGCGGGCTCCGGTCACAACTGCCACGGCATCGGGAATGCGGGGGACGTGCGCTCCCCTCCCTGCTGAGGGAGTTCCCAGGGATTTCTGCTCCGGTCTGTCCCTTATTAAAAGGAAACTCCGGGCAAAGCCCTGTGCTGCTACCTGGTTTGGCACCGAGAGGGGGAAAAAATCCTGCCCCACCCCGTTCTTGGGGAGGGGGTGCATGGGCTTCACTTTAATACCTAAGAATCGTTATATTTCAGCAGAATTTTTTGTCCCACCTTTCCGTGTTTTTACAGCTAAAGCAGTTTTTACTTCCCAACTTTCAACATCTGGAATTCGGTTTCAGTTTATTAAAAAAAATTCAAAATCCGCAGTCTGGATGAAACACCAATGCCTTTGTATTTGCCCACAATTTTTAGCTTTAATTTTGTATTCTTGGCAAATGCCAGCAGTCCCAAGTAGTTGCATGTTCAGTAGCTGCCGTTTTCTGCTGCGTCTTAGTCTTAACCATTTTTTTTTAATTATTTTTCCTGTTAGACGCTTTTCTAATTGGGGATAATACCAAAATGATTAATCAAATTAAGCATGAGAGCAAAGTGGCTGATGCACAAAGCTGTGTATAGCTGCTGTCTTCTGCAGTGGGGTTGTCTCCCTGTAGCTGAAGTTGCTTAATGGGCCTCTTAGGCTCTTTTTTTTTTTTTTTTTTTTTTTTTTTTTTTAATAAGGTATTGTGTAGATCCCATTGACTTCAATTGTTGATTGGGATGTCTGACAGCCGGGAAATTAAGCCCCTTCTTTGTGACCGAGTTGAAGGCCAGATTTTCAAGGATTTTCAAATACTTAGCAGCCATAATTGGGGTTAGGATTTTGTGGGTTTTCTTTTTTTTTTTTTTTTGGAAAAAGTTCAGTTCTCATTTGGACATTTAAATAAGGGTGAGAGTTTATGATACTTGTAGCGACTGGTGTTACTGGGCTATGACGAACTTTTTTAGAAGAACCTATCACCTAATGAGCTAGTTACTTTACTGTCCAAACAGCTTTGTTCTCCTGGATTTCTGCTTTGTTTGCAGACGCTGAGCGTTTCTGCAAATTCTGCTCTTGGAGGAGAAACTTCCTTGCTTCTGCCTCATTTTTCCGTGTTTTCTGTAGTGATTGCAGGGGGAAGGGGAGGCAAACCGGGTCGAGTAAATTAGACAACTGTTGGAAAAAAGGGGGACATGCAAAATCAAGTGTTCTACTTGCGTAATCTGTTTAACACCAGTGAGGCACAGAGCCTTGTGGGACATGGGAATAAAAGGAACATCTGTGCAGGCCACATGGCATGCTCCGGAGGAGCCCTCCGTCCCAAGCAGCTCGGCTCTATTTGCAAACAAAAGCTCCAACCAACATCAAAAAGTTGAGGTGGATCCCAGCTGAAAGGAGAGAACAAATGGGACCTCTCGGTGCAGCGAAGTTTCCCCTGCAAGCAGCCTTTGTGGTCTTTTTAAGGATGCTTTGGGCATGTGTTTCTAATGGCAGTTTATTTAAAAAAAAAAAAAAAAAGAAAAAAAAAGGAAAGAAAAAAAAAAGAAAGGGAAAAGGTTATTTATTTTGGAAGAATTATATCGATGTTGAAAGATTTTAGGAAATTGCTGAGCATCTCAAGCTGCAATCGAATAAAGGTATATGAGGTAGAAATAAGAATAGGGATGGTAAGTGGTTTTTTCTTTGTTTTTTTTGGGTTTTTTCCTTCCCTTTTTTTTTTTTTTTCCTTTCTTTCCCACCTGGATGTAGACATCCTGAGATCCCAAGGCTTTCCAGGCTGATCTTACTCCTCTTATTTTGCTGGTGGTGGTTGGTAAACAGCTCCATCCTTAGGCAGGACCCTGGGGAGCTGCAGCTGCTCCGGCCCCGCTCCCCCAGGACGCTCGCTGGAGGGGACGATAAACAAGACAGCAGTACCTTTTATTTCCACTTGCAACCTGTTAGAGTGCAGTAATTCCTGCAAGGATGCGTCTAGTTCGGGGCTTTGCATTTTCTAGACAGGCTGTATTGTTTTTAACAGAGTCATGTATCAGCAAGCTGGGTAGTCTGTATCAAGAAGGCACGTATTTTTTAATATGTAAATAGGAAAGGATGGTGTTTCATCTTTATTCCAATGTACCCAGGGTGGCAATAACGCTTTTTAAATCCCTGTGAAACAGATTGTATATGGCAAAATTAATGTCTCAACTCTCCAAGTATTTTCTCTAAAATATTTGAATTTTTGCATTTATTATGCCGCTTGTTTAAAATAGTGAACGTGCATTCAAAGCTTAATTGGTGGAACACATTTATTCTAATTTAAAACAGTCACTTAAAAACAGTTTTGTATATATGTATACATGGGCACAACTTTTCATGCAGTTGTCTCTTTTGGAGCGGTCTCTTAGGCACTGATGTACAAGTTGAACCTGTTTTCTTTTGTGCAACATGGCTTTGAGAAATCATTAGTTAAAACAGTATTCTGTAGTTTGATTGCAGTCGGTAAACAGCCTAATGCGAGTGGTGCGTAAGGTGATTGAAGTTCTGCCTTTGATCAGGCTTTGAAATGTATTGTGCCAAATAGAGTCCCAAGGTGTGTGTGTATCTGTGTATGTATGGGTATGTATGTTGGTGAAAGCTGCTTTAATGAAAATCTGTCCAAGCAACAAAATAACGCATCCATCAGCAATTGCCGCTGCAGGACGGCGGCAGAAGAGCAGCAGCAGAACCGCAGCCGTGTGCTCATCCGTGTCACCCACCCCAGGCAGGGCATGGGTATCTGGAGATGCTGTGGGTCGTTTTCCTCTTTTTCAGTCGCATTTGTCGTTATTTCCGCAGCAGCTTTCTGTTTTGTCCCGCTCCTTGCTGTCATTTCCTAAGGACTTTCCCTCTGCCACCCATTTTCTCCTCAAAACTGGGCTCTGTTATGATGCCGCATCTCCTGGTAGCAGCGGGGTGTTTTGCAGCTCACTGTGGTGGCTTGGGGGGGGTTTGCTGCACCGACGAGGGTCGGGCACAGGTACCCCGAGCCGGATCCATGTAGCAATCCCTGACTCGCTCCGGTGGAGCACGGGAATTTCAGATACTTTCTTCTTTTGCACCCGCTTGGCTTTTTTTCCCCACTGCGCCTCTTCTCATTCCCCTGAACACGTGGTCATGTATCTGCTACCCGTCAGGTTTGTCCTGCCCGTTGCAGAAAGCTCGCTCCTGCCCAGGCAGCCCTTCGCGTGGGGTGGCATTTCCAGCCCGTGCCACCCGAGCACTGCTGGATGTGATGCCCTGTGCTGTTCCTTAGGTCACAGCATAAACTTTTGACAGCTCTTTAATTGCATCAGGTGCTGCAGCCAGTTTTGCGGTGTGATGTATGAGACGATGCTCTCGATTGCTTCAAAAGCCCCGGGAGCAGCCGGACCCCGGGGTGGAGATGCGCGAAGAGGGCTGGAGGAATCAGGGAAAGGTGAGGGTGGTAGGCCTGACCTCACGCTCAGGAGATGAATTCCATAGTGGTCTGCTGGATCATCTAAGCTGTGTGCCTCTGCCTTTGAGATTTAAATAGTGAAATATTAAAACTTGTCTTTCAAATCTGTTCAATATTGCGAAGATTAATTTTTGTTGGGGGCAGATTAATAGATTTCCTATTCTGATTAATACAGTGATAATAAAAACGTTGTGATTGCTGGAATTAATGAAGCCCAGATTCCTGTTTCAAGGTTTGATTGACTTTGTACTTCAGTTATGCCAAAGCTGCTGCATCTCATTGCCCCTTATTTAGCTGTAGCCTTTGGAGAATCTGTATGGGAGCAAGGCAGCGCAGGAGAAGGTCTGTGTTGAAGGTCTGTATTGGAGGTTGCATCAAAGAGTCTGTTGGGGGAGAAGTTTTGTCGAAGAGTGGTCAAGAGTTTTGCTCGTGTTCCAGCGTTACTAGAGTTTCTCTGTCTTTAACCCAGCAGGCTATTTTTGTGAAAGTTGTAGAAGAGGAGTGTCCAACTCAAATGTGTGGGCGCATCATTAAAAGCTTCAATTTGTCAATGCCAGATCGAATTCAAGTGCGTGGGTAGATCATTAAAGGCTTCAGTTTATCAGAACCGATCTATTATCTGTTCCTCTCCCTCCTCCACCCTTCCCCTCAGCACTACGCGTGCGTTTCCCCAGGCTCTCCAGCCTTGAGGTCCATGGAAGTGCCTGAGCTGCCTCCGGGCCACGCTGGGCTCCCTCCTGGCATGGCTCAGCCTGGAGCTGGCGGCGTGCCGGTGAGCCAGCTGGCTGTTGGAAACAGCTGATCAAATGGTTTTGGAGGCCTCCAGTGATGCAAGCCCCAGATTTAATGCCGTGAGAATTCATGTCTTTGAGAGCTCTCTGCTCCCATTAATCCCAAGGGATTCAAAAGATGCAGGTGGGGCTGGGCACAGAAAGTACATGGTGATCACGTAAGCCTCGTTCCCTTGGGAAACCTGGCTGAAGAAATGTTTTGTGGAATATTTTGGTGAGGTCAGTTTTTGAGGGCATAAGAAACATCCGTTTTTCCAGCTGTACCATCAGAGTTCAGGCCAGGCTGGGATGGGATGTTCTTAGCTACTCCCAACAGCGTTTCTTGTTCCTTGTGGAGAAGCTCTCCCAGCTGTCAAATCTGCTTGTTGGCACAAAGATGCCGGGATATTCCGTATGCTTGAGGAGGGATGTGAAAGGGAAGAGCAACCTGGAGGTGAGGACAATGCTTCTGTACACTGTGGCCCTTGTCTGCTGCAGACCAAATATATTATTTAGAGAAGTCATTTTGCCTCAGAAGTCTCAAAAGAACATGAAATCTTTTGAGCGATCATTAGCCAAAATGAGCCTCGATTCCTCATCTTCTAAACGGGGCTAATGATACTTTCCTGCTCTGCAGACGTATCACAGATAAAGATTACTAAGCAGTCGAATACTGTGGTGCAGCAGGTCAGCTGGAGAAATCTTGCCCCAACATGTGTAGATGCAGCTTTCTGCTCGGCTACATACCCATCTGCATATCTGTCATCAGGCGCAGCAATAAAGCGAGCCTCGGATACGTGTTTCTGACACTGCTCCGTTGCTTCTCTCGAGTGCTCTGCTCCTCATGAATAAAATACAACTGATGCAAGGCACAGGTCGCTTTTGGTTTGCAGGTATTTGAGAGTCTCTGAGAAAGAAGTCATGTTTAGCATAGGTGCTGTTTAAAAACCCCTTTTGGATCTATTTTTATTGTGCAGCACAGTTTTATAATAGGGTCGCATAATCCCTATGTTTAGATTTCTGAACTCTTGTGATCTTCTTTGAGCTGTTGCGTTGCGTTCAGCAAAGAATGGGAGAAAGCCCCAGGGCCAGAGAAGTACCTGGTTTTTGTCTTATGAAATTTCATACAGTTGTTGCTAAGACAGAAGCTTCCAGATGTTCCTCAGGAACAGTGGGCTGCCAAAATAATTCACTCCACGAGGGTGATTTGAAGGTGGCAGCTCCTGCCATTGCCAAAGAGCTGGTAGATATGGAGAGGCTGGGAGCAGCCACCGCGGTGGGGGTGCTGCGGAGGGAGAGGGTTGGGGCATGAAGAGGTCAGAAGCACCACACGTGATTTTTGCCGTTGTATTTTTTCCTACCCCAGTCCCTCGGGGCGTTTTCATCTGTTGCAAAGTTTGTTGTGTCCTCTGGGGTTTATTGCTGCAGGTCCCTGTTGCGTAGAGGTCCAGGGAGCAGAGGCTCTCCTGGCTGGTGGTGCATCCATTAGGGCAGCGAGTGCCCTGCTCCAGCTTGGGCTGCTCTTTAAATCCCGTGGGATTTCATGGGTGCCATGTTCGTGCACCACAGCCCCAGGAACACCTCTGTTCGCGTGTCTGAATATGAGTTTTTGCTCAGTGTGGGTACTTTGCCGGTGAAGAAATTCTACATCTTCTTTTAAAATACCCTTATTAGTAAAATGGATGTTTCATTTGTACAGCGAGCAGCTTCCTCTGAGCTAAGCTTAAACTCAATCTGTGTTACTAATAGCTGGGGAAAAAACCACACTAATTGGTATTTCTTAACTGATGTTTGCAAATTTTGCCTTTTCACCCTGAACATCAAATAGTTTTTATATGTGTTTTTCCTTATCTCAGAGGAAAGATTATTGCTAACAAGAGATTCTACATTTTGTTAAGGTTTTATCAGGATGCAGGGACTGAAGGCAGAGAGTAAATATTTCAGAAATTCAAAGACTGTTATATTTTGATAATGCAAAGTAGGTTAAAGTATCTGGATTTTGTGCACAGTGCCGTGTTTTCGAGCAGAACATGGATTTGGATGGTGACACATTTTGGTATTTAGAAGGAACATAAGCTTGCCTGTCGGAGGAGCATGTTGCAAATGTGAAATAAGTGTGTCTTTAAAAACCTTTCTTAATATTGTAAGCTTCCGTTTTATTTAAAACCAAATAAAGTCTGCTGTGTGATAGAGAAATGTTTGATATGTAGAAATACTCCTGTAATGCTCCCGCCACCTCCAGCGTTTATAACCACCTTTTATTTTTCAGAGGAAAATGGTAGGCTTTGATATGATTCTGAGTGAAGTTTTAAAACATGTTTTTGTCTTTCAGTCTCCTGAGAACATTTTTTCTGAGTGACTCCGGCTTCCAGACACATTTGCCATGATAAGGGTTTCGATCCTTTCCCATATTTGCCCTGAGTCATGAGTGGATATGTGTGATGCCTGCAAGTAAAACCGGTGAGTTGGCAAACCCGCGTTTGCAGTAACTCTCGCTTATTCTTTCTTACAATCTCTTTCCTTCACCCTTTTCTCCCCTTTCTAATATGGTGGGGTTCGGGTTTCTTTTTTTTTTGTATTGTCTGTGCTTAAAAACAAGTCACCACTATTCTTTAAAAAAAAAAAAAAAGCACAATTACCTTCATTGTAATGAAATAGCAGTGATAACAAATATTATCAACACAGAAAAAATAGTCCCTTCCTTTTTTTCTTCTCTCCATCCCCTCAAATCCTATGAGCTCCGAGGTCTTTGGTGCTGAAACTGGAGTTCAGTGATGCAGGAGAAGCTACTGCCCGAAACTGAAGCCTTGCAGATAGACAGGGTCTAAACATGCTTATGTGGGCAACTCGTGTCGTGATTAAATATGAATATGGAGAGGTCTCCTCTCCATCATGTGTCAGACGATGGACTCTCAAAGGAACCATTGCCAACAAATAATTAGCTCCACCGTTTGCTGCACTTGTATCCCAGTGACAAAATGGTGTCACCGGTACACAGGAGAGCTGTCTCTTCTCTCGCGTTCAGCGTGGCGTTGGTGCTGCGATGCCCAGCCTGGAGAACACGGGGACAAAACTTCTGATAGCCAATTTTGGCCGCGGTGCGCTTGGGCAAGCTTGAGAGGGTGGCGTGGGGCGACCCCTTCTCTCTTAAATGGCAGTTGCCATTTCCCTGGGGCGTTAGCCAGCCGAGAAGCCTGGTGGTCCCTTTTGTGCCAAACGAGTGGTGGTTGTGCCTTCCCCGGCTGTCCCTGTCCCCCAGCAGCCTGGCACAGGGAGCCTTCCCGCGCCCCCTCCTCTTACCCGCCTGCTCCTCATGGCCTCTCTTGTTTATTGACTGGGGCGAGAGGAGGGGCAATGTTTCTTCGTTAATCAGAAGGGTAAGAGGTTGGGAAAACAGGAATAATCTGATTTTACAGGAAAATTGGAAGGCCTATGTGAGAAATCTTTCAAAACTAGGAAATCTGCATATTTAAATTGTGTAGGAAATGGGAGCACAAATTGTTTTTTAAAAGAAATTCAGGTTTCTATTATATATTTAATATCCCTCTGTGTGTTAGAAAGTGCATTTCAATTCAAAGATTATAAAACGCGAGAAATTCACACATCAGTGAATTGTCTTTTTTTTTTTTTTTAAAGTTTCCATTTTTTCTTTTTTTCCAGAGGTAGCATAATTACCATGTCATTTAGGAAAGATTATAATAGCTGTTCAGTTTTTACCGACTGGTGTAGTAAACAGTTGAATAAACCCATATGGCAGCTCCAAGTGTGCACGTAGGAGAGAGATTCTTACCATTTCCTTCGTGTCTGAATTACCAACCTCACTGATACGACTGAGATCCCCAAACAGGGACCAATTCCAGACTTCTCCACTGATGCAAAAATTTCTCGTATGTCACGTATGAATCAATTAATTTTAATCACGGTGGTTAGCTAATTAATTATTTCTTTGTGCCTATGAAGTATGCATGGAAAACTCGGGGTTATATGCAAGTTACATGCCTCTATTTAAAACAGCCTGTGCATTTGCGTAATACTTCTTTAATAACTGTAAATAATGCCTGGAGTCCCAATCTTACTATCCAAGTCACTATTAAAGATTGAGGCCCCTCCGAGGCTGGCGCGGGTTAAGTGTGACAACACAGAGTATTGTGATAGCCCCGTGGCACTGCCTGTAACGGGACTTTGTGTCTGGTCTCGGCGGTGGCAAATGGAAGGACCGGGCTGTTTTGAAGCGCTCTTTTGAAATACCAGGTTGAGTTAGGGCGGTATGGAGCTGTGGCCCACCGGCGTCCTGAGTGAAGATGAAGCGTTCGAGTAGTGTGCCCTCTGGATAGCTTTGGTATTAAAAAATAAAAGCAATGAAAAGAAGGATTGTTAACTCTCTCCAAATGCCAGCTTGAACAAAGAAAAAGACTCATGCTATTACTCCTAAAATTCACTTACTTCCAGTTATCTTAAAATTTTCATGTTACATAATAGCTTTAAAATACCTTCCGAATGCATTAGACTCTCTAGGTGCTTAGAAAATATTGCAAAATAATAATATGAAATGATCAAGCATTGAGCAGTCCCACTGGAAAGGAGCAGTTGGCCAAAACTGGTGCTTGTGTTCATCTTAACCCTGATGTACGACCAGCCCTCCACCATAATTCTATCAAGAGATGGTAAGTTGCCTAGCAATGTGCTGACTGCAGAGGGTACGTGTTGAGCTAATTCAGTTTTTGTTCTCGTTTTCCTTGAGAGTTCAGCTTAAAGGAGTGATCCTTTCTCCGGCTGCAGCAAGAGCCACTTCTCGGCGGTCTCTCTTGTTCCCCACTCGAGTGTCCCTGGTGATGTCAGGAATTCATTCACCGCCGTACGCGTTTTAGAAGTTTCCAGCTTATTGAGTAACCAAATGTGGTTTCTGCTGATTGTGTTGACTGAATACGTAGGGCCTTTCGAAGAGGCAAGGGTTTTATTTAAAGCAGAGCGTTTAGTTGTATACCATTTTATGGCAGGCAAAGGTCATCTAGGGTAAGCAGCCAGAACAGCGAATTGCCTCGTTGCAGCACCCAGGAAAATGAGACAGAAAGATACGGTAAAAGGTTTTAACAAATTGCTCATAGTTATAAATTTTTAAAGTCGAGGAACTGGTGCTGTGTACGTTTTTAAATTGGAGATAACCATGCTTGTAGGATAAATTGAGTTAAGAACAGAACAAATCAAAATAATGGGGTGGTACTAAAAACCAGGTCGTGCAGCGAGTTGCCGGCACAGCGCGCTGCTGGCGGGGCTCGGCACTGCGCACGCCAAGCTAACGCAGTGTTAGAAACCTGCCGTGTCCCTGCACGGCCGGAGGCATTTCCACCAGGCTTCGTGGTGACCTGTTCTTGCAGGGATGCCCCGCTCCGGCCACAGTCCTCTCCTCCGGTGGACGGGCCCCTGGTTGCGCAGAGGGCTTGATCTGCCCGTGACGCTTCTGGTGACAGCCGGGGAGCAAAAGCCGAAGGGGTTCGTCCGCAGCTGCGGAGCAGGAGGGGGTTCCCCCAGGTCAGCGGGTTGTGCTAACCCAGACGTGTGTCGGTGGGACGGGGGGAGTGGGGCAGAGCTCCAGGAGCCGAGCCCGGCGTCCCCCGGCTGAGCTGCACGGCGGGTGGGGTGGCAGCAGCCCGGAGAGGGCCCTTCTGTCCTCGCCGGATCTCCCTTGCTCCTTAAAGCATCAGTGGCTACAGAAAGACTTTGTTTTTCGGAAAGTTTTCTGTCTGTGGAACTTTCTCTGTGGCAGGGGGGAGGAGAGAAGAAGTAATTTTAACAATGTAATATACTACATAATATGTTTTATAAGCTGGTGTGAGTGCTCCTAAGTATTTTGGTCTTTTTTCATAACACAATGAACCTAATATTGGTAAAAATACAGATCTTAGCTGCCACCATAAAGAGAGGCTAGATTTAATAAACAGTTATGAATGTTGGCAGCTGCCTATCAGATTGTATAACATCGGCTATAGCACATGAAGACAGTGTCAACTTACATTTTATCTCAGAAGTATTTTCAAAGCATTTATTTTGCTTTCTCTTGAGTCCTTAACCTAATTCAAGTTATATAATTGGCGGAATATTTTTCCACACCGCTAATTGGCTGGGTGCCAGCGTGGAAACCATTGTCTGACTTGATGATGATCAGGAATTAACATGACATTTGCGTGGTGGTAATGGAATACATTAGTAATGTAATTCATGACTGTAAGAAAGAGACCATCATCTCCCACCTCTGATCAGCAGGAGGGGCTGGGAGGATGATGAAATGCTCCCAGCAGGCACCTCACAGCAGTGGCTGGCCAATCTCGATGTCAAATTTAGTTTTAAATTCTTCAGACAAAGCTGTAATGCTTACCAATTAATTACTACAAATGTCAATTAAAAATCTACCAAATAATACAGTAAGATTAAATTTCAATTAAAAAAATTACATTTAACAAGGAAGATACAACATTATTTTAATGAATTCTGCTGAAGGTGACAGTTTATCTAGATATATTTATACCGTGTAGGTGGATCTAAATTCATTGGATGATGTTAACCATGTTACTCGGTGTACATTTTAGTTTTGAAAATTATTTCCACTTTGGCTGCGTCCTGGAGGAGATGGGGCATCAAGGGGCATTGCTCGTCACCAGGAGAACAGGGAATTTCATGCCTTCTGAGTACAAAAAGTCTTCTCACACCTAAACCGAGGGCTTTATTGCAGACTCTTACCCTGGCCGAATTAGCGGTATTTTTCATTGCTTCATATTTATGAAACCAAATACAGAAGTTCTATTGCGGTAGTGGAACAAGCCCTGACTTTGGTATGACTATAATGAATGCTTGGGACAATTTTTCAAGTAATCTGTTTTATCATACAAATAATACCCATTATTCTGATAAATCACTTAACAGGAAAAGATTCTGCTGTGTGAAAGGGGTGAACTGTAAGTCCTGAGCAGAGCTTTTATCTACAAGGCTTCACCCTGGTTTAGTAGAGTTTTTGGGTGCATGCTTAAATTTCATCCCTTAGTTGATACTATGGATGCTTAAAGATATTTTTTGAACGAGGAGCGGCACGGTGGCGATGTCGCGTAGCATGACGAAGTGCTGAGTTTGCTGGGATCACAAGTGTGCGTACAACAAACTCTTGTAAAACACTGGCACCTCATCGGATGCGGAGTGTTAACAGTGCAGAGCGGATTTGGTAGCTGGGGTTTCGTGTCACGGTAACTGCGTTTTTATTGAACGGGGCAGCCCTTGGGCTGCTGGAGATGGAGATGCTGGTGGTTTGGGAAGGCGTGAGAGCCTGCGCTCGCTGGCGTGGTCGAGGGGCAGAGCTGGGGGTGTGCAAGCGGCTGTCCTCCTGATATTAAAGCATTTGTGAGCCAAGGCCTCTGAATATGATCTGAAGAACACTTTCTCAGCTTCCTTGAATTTTCTTTCCATGAGCTTTTATTATGTTTTCACACCATCACGTCTAAAATAGGTAAGAGGGAAGACATAATTGAAGAAACAGATTTTATGTGTCAAGCCAGCACTGAGAAAAGTCCCTCTCAGGGACCAGAGGCTCCTTTTCCTTGGCACTGTTGTGTCTGGAGCTGTTGAATTTCAGCAAGTTTTAACTTAAAATATAAAAAAACCCACAACATGCACACAGAAAATCAGAAAAGCCAAACAACTACTCATGGCAGGTTAAAGTAATGACATGCTCTTCAGTAAACGGGCTTTGCTGGTCCCTTGGTTGCTGTTCAGGCTTTGCCCATCGGTGGGTGAACGCAACGAGCATGATCTCTGTCTCGCTGCTGCTGTTCAGGTACCTTTGGGTATTGGTAACAGCTTTACAGGATCATTCCTGCTTCGTGCTATTATCTGATAAAGCTATCATCAGCAGGAGATGGGAGGCAGCCTTTTTTTTCTGTACGGGCCTCAGGAAATGGATGCTGTGGAAGGGTAAGAGCAGCTGAAACGTTTTCTCACCAGTCCTCACAGACAGCAAGGTGATGGAGAGAAAGGTAGAGCAAGGCAGACTCATTTCTTCAGCAGCAGCCAGAAAGCTTTAAATAAGGAGGCAGGGCGGGAAGAGTGGGAGCACGTAACATCTTTCTGCCAGGAGATAATGGCATGAGGAGGTTGTGGGTTTGGGGCACCCACTGGTCAGACAATTAGGTGGCAGCTGGAGCTGCTGCTCTTAAAAACCCATCTTCCCAGGGGCTTTCAGCTCTGCACAGAACCAGTCATTTTCTGACTTGAGCCCCGGGATGAAGCTCTTGCTCCGGTTGTTGTTTGAGAAGCGGTGTATGTGGTATGGTAGGAACTGAGCACCTTCTGTATCCCAGGCGCTGGTGCATTGGGGTGTCCTCTGTGAGGCTTGTGTCCGTCACAAGCACTCATGGTGTTGTCTGTCTCCTCGTTGCGGTGTCCCACACGAAGCCTGTGCCCATCCCGAGCACTTGGGGTGGTGTTCGGTCTCCTCCTGAGTTCTTCCAGGTGAAGATTTCTGCCTTCGATAGGGGAATGCGTTTCTCTTTCTGTAACAGTTGGCCAAACATCTTGAAGGAAGAGTGTCTTTGACTTTGGGGGAAATATTTATATCTCTTTGGGTTGGTTTTTTTTTCCTTAGTGTAGGGTTGTGTCAGCTATATTACATTGAGGGAACACTGAGCCGGGGAAGGAAACTTCAATAAGCTGCTCTCGTATTGCCAGTTTATTCCCGGCTTTCATCCGCTGATTTACATCCCATCTGAAGTAAAAATACCCAGACTTCAGTAGTTTGTTTACCTTTGCTTATATCACTCTGGGGCGACCCGAGGAGATGTAAAAACTGTTCTCACTCTGACATTTGCATGAGCCGCGAGGTAGGGTGAGAGGAGACAGACGCTGCGCAAAGTGAAAAGGCAACAGGGTTTATTAAGTCTTTGTCGTACTGTGGTTTGTAATATTTAGACAAAAGCAAACATCTCCAGGGAGGGCTTATAAAATGAGAGTCTGGAGAAAGCTTTCCGAGCTGATGGCAGATCCCGTGCTCTTTGGGCAGTTGTGGGGTGGTGGGATGCTGGCCGCGGGGAGGGGGCTCCGAGGGCCATTGCGTGGAGCGTGCGTACAGGAGGGTCCTGAAGAGCTGCTTCAGGAGGAGGACGTGGACTTAAAGTACTTGAGCAGGACAAAGTCATTATATTGTCATTGTGATAATGCTCCTGGGGGAAATAGCCTGAAATACTCTTTGTCTTCATTAATACTCCTTCCCAGCAGAGCCTTAAGAGATCATTCTCACTTTTAGATATACAAGGAAACCGAATACAGAGTTGTTTGTCATGAAAATCCCATTTATATACAGCGGCTGTAAAATCCCAGATGCTGAGCAGAGAGAGAGGCTGCTCTGTCATCAGCCAGTCGAGGGGAGAGTTGACTATAAAACCGAGCTGTAACTCCCTCTTGACAGGGGTGTGGTGGTTGTGTCTTCAAACAACTTCAAGAGTCTGCCATGCCAAGCCTTTATGGATTTTGTTCTCACAAGCTAGGCAATAGATAAGTCTGAGCAAGGAGATACGTATAGATACACACACACACACATATGTATATGAAAGGAAGACCTTTGCTCTAGGAAAATATCCATCATTGCCTTTTACAGCACAGTTCAGGATTGCAGTGCAGAGCGTCTGAAGCGTATGGGGTCCTTTTGTTGCGAAGGAGGTGCCGTGGGCCTGGGGCTCCTCTTGACGTCTTGCAAGCGTTCAATATCCCCTTGACTCCGGGGCAGCAGGATGTGACCTTTGCAGAAAGACAGACGGTGTTTCGGGGCTTGATGCTTATTGTTTTCAGCAGAGCTCTACTGGAACCAATAAAGTTGCTGCCACCACTGCTTGGAGCAAAAGTGACTACAGCTGAACAAGAGAGACAAAATTATCAATTAAAAAAGCCAATGCCAAGCCCATTATTTTACTCTTGAAAAAACATCTTGCTTCCTAGTCTCTTTTTTCCCCACATGGAGTGAATCTTTGGGTTATTAATGTTCCGCTGTCATGTTTGTTTAACATATTTTTTTGACAATGCCTTTTTAGGGTCAAAGCCTGAAGTTTTTCTCCATGTGTTTCAGCTAGGCAAAACTCCCAGTGTCTCAATGGGGCCTCTTCCGAAATAAGTGAAGCTGAATTCTTCTCAACTTAATTGGGAATTTCATCTGAATAAACAGGGAAAAGGTCTGGGCTTTGGTTTTTTTTTTTAAAATACCATAAAATCGTGTCCTGCTGAACAGCTAAGTCGCTGCGGGCGGGCTGGCTTTTGCGCCAAATTCGGTGGGCAGAGCCCTGCACGATGGCTCGGTGCTGACCTGATGCCCTGGACCGCCATGACCCACGGTCCCCTGCCTTCCAGCCCAGCCCTGCCTCATCCCTCGCTTTGCCCGGGCCACCGCAAGCACTGGGGCACGGCTCGGCGAGCTAAAGACGGTGTCATTTTCAGAGATCTGGCCTTAACCTGGCATTTCCATGTTTTTGTGGGTTTAAGTCAAACCTTAATACTACTTCAGCGTAATGTTTTCGTGGTTTAATGTTCTTACAGTTTTTTACAGTGTTTCTTTTAAATTCTGTCACTGAAGTGTATGAGAGTTGACAAGTGTAAATATGTAGTTAGACAATTTCAAAAGTGTATTATTTACTGATCGCCCATAATGGCTCCAAAGGAGCCATTATACTCAATCATATCATGTCACTCTGTGGCACTTATTATGATGGTAATACGGATATGCATATTATTTTTTTTTAAAGCATGAGAAGCGTTATTGTGCATGTGTAAAAGCTGTTTTTAATTGTCAGTAACGCTCTCAGCTTTTTTTAATATCAGAAATTTAAACCACCTATGGCTACCAGCCTGCAAAATCGCGATAGCAAAAACCCATGTCTATAGGAGGATGGAAAAAGCCACGCTTGATATTTACAGAAATGTGACTGTGCATCTCCTTAATATGGCTCTTTTATAGCTTTATTAGATCCGAGGGCAACCTAGAACCCTAACCTGAGAGCTTGGCAGGTAAAAGCTTTCCATTTTATCTCTGCAGCTTTCATCTGCTCCTCTAAGCTCTTTCCCTGACTTCCTAATTGTGTTTGCGACATTAGCAAATGCCTGGTCTGAAAATACCGTGCAGTGCAAGCCATGTTAATTCAGAGATCGTTTTTTTTTTTAAGGTGTCACAGAAGATGTCTTTTTCTAGTGCTGGGGTAGAGAAAGAAGGAGAGAAGGCAGAATGAGAACATTGAACCACATAAAATAAAAGAAAGAGACAAGCAGAGAGCTAGGAGTGCTAAATATGCTTCAGCCTTTCAGTAGAGCTGGTTTCAGTAGAGAAAGAGGTAAGAGAGTGTAAGCAGTAGCTTGCTTGCTAGAAAATGTCTTTCGTGGAGAAGATGGGAGGAGAGTTTGAGTTTTAATGACTAGAGGTGAGGAGCTAAGGTGCGAATCTGGCATGGGGTACGACAAATCGATTGCAGAGCAATAATTAGAGAGAGGAGGAGGAATCAGAAGTGTTTCTTAACTTAGAAACGAGGATGTGACTGGCTGCTGGCTGTTGCTACTCAGAGGCAGGTAAAGAAGAAAGGAATCTGTTGAGCACAGTCCTCGCCGCAGAAGACGCAACCAAGGTGGAATCCAATTTGTGGTTGTCGAAGAGAGATGTGGAAGAGGAAAAGCCAACGTTGACCAAGAGCTCTCCACTGTTTGGCAGGGCAGCGGTACCTCTGCGGGAGCTGCAGGGCTGGTCCGGGGGCTGAGTCCTCCCTGTGTGTGTCAGTGGGAGAGGTTCTCCCCGGCGTGGAGCTTGGGCAGGAGAAAGCAAGGAGGTCATTGCTGTTCATGTTTTTATTTCGGTTGCAGAGCGTCAAAGCAGATGACTGCTTTGTCTTTTCTGTTCAGACTTTAGGACTAGTTCTGCTTTGTTGCTCTGTTACCAGGGGAGTTATTTACCCTGCTCTGAATGAAATTGGGCCAATTACTGAATTAGGGTTTTTCCCCCTTATTCTAAAGAACCTTCTGTTGGAAATGCATTTTGCTTTAAATATGGAAGATAAACCATAAGATGCTAGAATGAGCCAATTTTGAGTCGTTCAGGAGTGGAAGGACACATACATGTAATTTTGCAGATCTTGAACTGATAACAGTCAGATTTCCTCGCAACAGTTTTTAAATGAATAAAAGTAACAAGCTTTTTTTAGCCAATTCTGTATTAATTCTAACTTGTCTCTCTTTCTGAAATTGTATTACAACCATTTGTCCTCTTTTGAAATACTGAACAAGAAGCATAAAAGCAAGTAAATACGCTCTTACTATTTCTATCCTTGACCTACATAAACAACTGTATATTCAGGCTCAGGATTGAGTCTTGTATTTGTGAAAAGATTAGGGCAAATTAAGCTTAATTATTTCTTTCGAGATGCTTCCTATTTAGAAAAGTTACTTGTTGAAGTCTCATCACCCAAAATATGAAATATCAGTGCTGTTTCTGCTGGGAACATTAGTTTAATATTCCAAATAAATTGTGTAACTCCTCATTTGTATAAGAGGATGGGATTTATGAAGCTACAGTGCATTTGTACACACACACGCACTAGCACACAACACTTGTTGATGATTCAGAGAAGGAGTAGAGTAATTCAGCTCTTGGACTGCCTCACGTGTGATTGGCTTCCTTTCTGGGGGACTTATTTTAGGGAAAAATCAATGTCAACTGAAAAACATTCCATTCTGAAAAGACAAAAATTCCCCTACTTGTGAAAATGTGTCTTGGCAGCTGATTTAACTTATGATACAAGATTTAACACTTTTCACTAAACATGAATATTTACCATGGCAACAGCTACGTTACGGGCCACATGTTGGAGACTTGCATGTTGTTGCAGAAACTTGTAGCTCGCCACATTTAGTCGAGTCCTTGTTTCCACCGGCAGAAGGATCCCACTCCTGCAGCTGTTTCGGGCACGGACGTCCCGGCGGGGTCGGCGGGCATCCTGCATGCCTCCGGCAAGGTACAGCTAATTGCTCCGTCAGGCGTTTGCTGGTGATCGGCACCGCGGTGCTACATATGGACAAAACACTTGATGATAGAATAGCCCAATAAAAAATAGACGTTCACCACTGATTTGCCTTTCCAGCAGCGGAGTGGGGAGAGCTTTCTAAAAGTCTCGCTTCTCCAGACTCTTTTTCTGCCCCCCCCCCGCATCCCTCCCCATCACCCCCGGACGTAGGCAGATCAAACCCATTTTGGCCACGCAGAGCATCAGGTCTGCCGTGTCCTCCGGCCGGTCTGCCCTCCGCCATGCCCCCGTGCTACTGTCTCGACTCCTTGTCACCTTTCATTTGCGGTGTAGTGGCTTTTCAGGCGATGTTAATTGAATCACGCTCATCAGGGACTTAATAAAAGCGTGACAGCCAGGACGGAGCCCTGGCAGATGGCAGCCCCGGCTGACAAGCGGGGTGCGTGGCTGGGGCTGTGCCGGCGCACCGGAGGCGATGGGGCTGGCTCTTCTGCAGGGGCAGAAAGTTTGTGGCTTTGGAGTTGGGAGAAGAGCAAGCCAACACGAGCAAAGTCAAAGATGGCTTCAGATGATTTAGGTTGCAGTTCAGTGGGGTTTTTTTCCTGAAACAGGACTAGATAATCATTCAGTAAAACCCTAAATTCTAGCTACGAAGGACTAGGCGTAAAACAATAAGAGGATTTAACTTTATAGGTAATCACAAACATCTGCAGGTACCTTGAGTAGGAGCAGTTTCATTTTATTTCAGTTTGCAAGTTAGGAAGAATACAAATTCTCTTGCTTTAGGACAAAGCTAACAAAGGGTTAGACAAAACCCCCTTTTCCCGGAGGTGAAAACTCTCAGTTCAAATGTTTCTTGTACCTTTCTCGGAAGTCTCTGGTCTTGGCCATCGTGAAGGATGGAGGGGCTGAGACCTTTCCTTTTCTGGGCACTGACGGGACCCTTGCCCTTTTCCTTTCATTTTCAATACTCCCATTTAGATGAAACCAGCTATGCAAAGCAGAAGCTAAGCACGCAACCAGGAGCGTAGCCTGTGCCAGGCAGAGTCCTGGCGCAGTGGTGGTTGGGCTGGGGATACTCGCCCCCCTCCCTCCGCCTTGGGCTGTGGTGGCACGGTGGAGGGTGTCCTCTGCCCGGCGGGTGTTGGTGGCACAGTGGTCCCCCGGCGCAGCTGCTGCTCTCGGCCATGAGGCTGGTTTAAATCTTGGCCTTTACTTGGTGCGAATTTGCCAAGCTGCGCTGATCCAGGACTTAAATAATTTGCTTCTCTTTTTAGCACCGTGTCTTTTAAAGGTGTTATATTTGTTTCCATTTTGCGTCAAATTAAAAGTAAATGGTTCTGCTTTGTAGATTTAATAGTGTACAAATACATCTATTTTTAAATCCTTTTAGCCTATGTATTTGTGACTAAGAAAAAAGCAACAGAGTAGGGGCCGCCGATTTTTGTTTTACTTGAATCAAATACCCTATTGGGATTTCAATTATAAGTGAACGTTACACTTGTTTGTTACTAAGGTGACTACGGTGTCAAGGTTATGTGGATGTTGCAGTATTATAAATGCAAAGGTAATGCAAGAAAGAAAAATAGTTGTGTTGGCTAAAATCATCCTATTTCTATAGCATAAAGTTGCACTCTGTCCTACATTTCAATTCTCGTTCTATTAAATTACCTGTTTAATAATTTGAATCCAGTGTTATTTTTATATTATATTGCAAATGTGTGACTGTGAGGTTATTTTTAAGATATATTTATTAAGGGAATGAATACAATAAGACAAGTCATTGCAGCCCACATACAGTTCCTTGACTTCTCATTTTATGATGTTTCAATTGCATATGATTACCGAATGCAAGTTTTAACTTTTATGGGGGTTCATTAGAGATGCAGCTGTGTAGAGAGAAATTCAATAGAATTTGATATTTTTTTTTGAAAGCTCTAAAAGTGTAGTGAGATGGAGCAACTTGATGGAGCATAATTTCAAGCTTCCTACTTTAAGCTTGGATGCACAGTTGTGGGGTCTTCAAGGGCTTAGCTGGGCTGCAGTAGAAATTTGCTGATGATGGGGAGAGGAAGGGCAGTAGCACGAGGTCTGTGTGTCCGGGGTGCGGGAGACTGGAGCATCTCAATGACATTTGCGGGTTTTTTTTCTGGGTAGGACACAGAGAAGAGGTGGTGACTTGGTTGGGGCCAGGACTAGCACGAAATACTTTTTGCTTCCTTGTGAATCGACGTTCTGGTGGAGAAATACGGTTTCAGTGAATCCGTGGTGTTCTCTTCTAATAGAGAATCTAAGTAAAATGAACTCCCCAAAAGCCAATACTGAAAGCAATCTTAGTGAGCAAGTGCTGAGAAAACAAATTTTGGGGCACATTTAAAGGAATAGATGTAGTAAATGAGTAAATCTACCCTGCGGTTAAATGCTGCAGTGCTTTGTGTGAATACTAAACAGGAGCATATCCCATCAAGTATAGTTTAGTTGCATAATTTATAAGCATAATGTGTTTGTTTTTAACGTATAGGATTGTAAACATCTATAACTGAATGATCATGTCTTTTAGTAGGAGGAACCCCCTATTCAAAACTAATTGTAACATTAGCTGTTTATAAAAAACTTGTTTCACAATATAGACTATTTATTTCCAAACATCCACTTCTCATAAGGTTGCAAACCGAGATCCAAAGCAAAGACATCCTTCTCCGGGCATAAGAAGGGGAAGCATTTTTGTCCTCAAATTTTACTCCGTGTTTCTCAGCCTTTGATGTGCTGGTGCGTTGCTCTGCAGCCCTTCCTGCTATCCCAGCTGGCTCCGGCCAGGGCAAGCGTCTCATCTCCGCTTTTGTTGCAGGAGTCTCTCCAATAGCTCCAGCAGCATGTGGACATCATCTCAGCAGTGTGTTTTTCTCTTTGTTTTCCTTCCTTATGGGAAGGGGGAAGATTGGATGGTGACTCCTGTGGGGTGATGTTGCCAGGATGAAACCTGCTGAATGACAAGGGAAGCAGAAGAAGCGGGTGGGGGAGAGTGTATTTCTGCTTTTGGTTGTAATTGGGAGCTTTTTGCTTGGGCTGAGGTCTCTGAACCCCTGGGCAAACGGCTCTGCAAGTGCAGGCATGTGGAGCCCTCCTAGGAGATGGCTTTGCCCGTGCGGCGGCTGCGGTGCTGCGGGGCTCCCGCATCCCCCCTGCTCCCTGCCACCCGTGTCAGGCGAGACGTTCGGCGTGCACGTGGGAGTGAGGATCTTGGGTGACTTGAATGCAAGGCTTCAGAAGTCTCTTCTCTGGTGATTAAAGCCACTGCTGTCCGTGGCGTCCTTGCTTGCTTTCAGTGTTTACTGCTGGTGGCTTCTCTGAGTAGGGACAAGCCTTGTGGGGTGGAAAAGCTGGATTTGCCGTGCCTCAGACTGTGAACTGTCAGCTTATTGGGAGTCTGGTCGTCGCCTGTGGGGAGCGGAGAGGAGGGGAGGGTGGTGGCACGGCATCCGAGTGGAGCGCGGGTGGGTTGGTTTCATTCTGCCATTAGAACATCATCCCCAGAGAAATAGTATTCCTGCGCTGTGCCACCTCCCACAACGAGGAAGAACAGATGAAAAGCAATGAAGCACACAATTACATAATGAAAAACAGTAAAATGTGTCTTCTAATATGTACTACTAGTGACCATATGACTTTATTATAAAAACGAAAAGTAATTACATTTTCAGGTATTGTGCTGTGTGATAAACTCTGGGAAAAAGTGAAGAACAACTTAGAAGGAGAAGACTTCTTGTTTAATATAAACCTCAGACTTTGAAGTGACACATAGCAGGGAATAAATGTCCATCATCTATCAAATGAGGTTTGAACGTTTTAGGTCACACTAGACAAACACTTCTCACCCTAAAGCCTTCTTCTCATCTTCATTCATCAACAACACCTTAAGCTTGTGCCCCTCTTTTTCTTTTCCACTCTCTCAGAAAATAATAATCTACTTGATGCCTACAAATCACTTCTGGCTGGCGTTCGTTAGGCGAGTTATGAGCTATGGCTGCTGCTGCTCCCATCGGCGCTGCCTCCTGCGCAGGGAGAAAAGGGGGTTGGAAGTTTGTGAAGAGGCCGAGGAGGGAGAAGTGCTGCGGGAACGGTTGTTGTAGACACGGGAGGTGGTGAGCAGGAATAGGTGAGAGAAGTAGGAGGAAGATACAACTGGCAACGTGGATTCCTGTATGGCAGATCCCTTTCTTGAACTGTGCTGTGCAGTTTGTGTAGTTCATGTCTTGTTTCTCGCAGTGGTTTGTGCTTGTGGGGTGTAGAGCTGTGCGAGGCAGCGCGACCCAGCCCCTGCAGAAGGGAACGAACACATTCTCTGAGGGTGGTGTTGCTGTATGTGTAAATGCCAACAGCCAGGTCTGGAGCTTTAAAACAGAAAGGTAAACCTCCGTGGCCAAGCTGGGGAGGTTTGTTCTCTTCTGCAGATCCCTCAAGGTGGCCCGGGCTGCCCTGGTGGGTGCTCAGACCCAGCAGCTCATCTTTGATTTGCTTTCTTAGTCCGCAGGCTAACCTGGATCATCGTGCCTGGTAATTTCTTCCTGCTGCCTCCTCTGAGGTCCCTGGCTGTGCTGTGCACGAGCCGTTCAGTCCCCATTTCCTGGTAGGAAACTACCTCTCTTACCCTAATCCTTGTCCAGTAACTCTTAATTTTTGTTCTTATCCTTCTCCCATTTATGGGACTCCTCTTGGGTTAACTTCCCTCCAGTGCACTTTGTCCCCTTGCATTGCTTGCTTGTTGCTTTCTCACCGGTTCTTTTTGCTTTCAAAGATACTTTTCTGGCTCTGTCCCCAACTGCCTGGAAGTGATTTGTTCAGCAGCACAGTCCCCTGGTTTTCAAAGGCTACAGACTGTTTTCCCTCGTTTTCTGCCTTCCTTCCTTCTTTCTGTCATTCTGGGAAACAGTCTGACAGACATGGCTTCTTCACAACCACCAATTAATGTTAATCTGTGTGACTGCAACGGGCACGGGTAGCAGCAAAGATCTCTTTGAAGGCAGAATTTTGTGTGAGTGGAAGTTTCTGTACATCTGGCGAGGAGAACTTGTTGGGAGGGCACAGACAGGCTGGGGGAGAGAAGTCGGCGTTTCAGTTGCACTATAAAAGTTGATTTTTCCCCACCTCCATTTCAAACGTTGCTTCGTCTTGTTCCAGTGTGGGGTTTGGAGGATGGTGATGTGGGCCAGCGTCAGGGAGCGGGGAGGGGTCTGTCACCCACCCAGCCCGTCGCTGGCGTTTTGGAGTCGCCGTCCCGCACTCGGTACCCCCTTGAGGTATTTTGAAGGGTGCTTTGGGTATCATTACCCTTTGAAATTTGTCACAGCCATGTAAAGTCATGGGGGTACGGTTGGCAGTTGGGGGTATGGTTGGCGGTGGGGTGGGCTCCCCACGCTTTGCTCTGCAGCGGGGAGCTCCGGCTGGGCAGGGGGGACCGGCAAACCTGCAGCCTCATTAATGGGGGAAGGAGGATTCACCCGTTTGTAGGAACTGGTCACACATCATGGAGTATCACGAGGTAAGCCAATTTCCTACCCCAATACCTTCCTCTTTTCCACTTCTCTCCTTCACAGTTTGAAAACCATAAATCACTTATTTGAAATGTATTTAAGGAGAAGAATATTTTCCCCTGCATTCCCACTTAATGCTTTGTAGCGAGTATAGTTGGGATCATTCATGTGCTAAAGCAAGAGAAATATCCTTCTTTGATACTGTATCTTCATTTTAGGCAGTTTCCTCTTTTACTCAGTTCTTAGATGATAATTCTGAGTCCTTAGATGCTGCTCATTCTGCTACAAAAAGAAAATGCAAACCAGGATATTTTAATATTTTTAATAATGAGTGTTTACATAATTAGCTCAGTTACTTTGTTCACGTTGACATCTTGTCATTGTGGACCTGTCTTCCTCTCTCTTTTAAAGTACGTTAGTAGTGATGAGAAGCGCAGGGGTCATCCTGGGATCCCGGTCGTGCCAAGCATCTCCCGGTAAGGACGAGGGCTTCTCCCCACTTCGCAGCACCTGCTGCCTCGGGCAGACTCACCAACGTGTGTCCTTGCCCTGTACTCTTAGGGACGCTTATTGGAACCTCACTAAAATACAAGTCTTCAAGAAGTTTTACCCTAAAAATATATATTTTGCATGTAAAATGAAGAACGTGCTTTTCACATGTGGCCCTTAAGGTCTGTACGGGATTGGGTTGTTCGCTGGTCTAGAAATTCTCCTTTGTGAATCAAGACTCTGTTGTCAGGGTGAGTTACTCATCCGACCTGGAATTGCTGTCGTTTGACTTACTTATTTTACAGATTTTGGGGGTACGTGGTTAGGAAAAATGCTGTTCTGCAAAGATGGTTTTTTGGCCATAAAGAAAAAGAGAGTGTGGAGGTTCTGGTGATATTGGCAAAAAACTAAGAGGGTTTTGTTGTCGGTGGTTTTTCTTAGATGAAGCGGCAAGGACGACTGTGTTAAACAGCAGGGTGCCACTGGATGATGGAGAAGCTGAAGGAATGGTGTGTTTTCCTATTATGTCACTGCTTTGGCTTTCTCGTTCTCGTTCCTCTGTTTCTTCAGAAAGGCCCTGCAGCCTGCAGATAACAGAAATTAAATTAGTATTGATATAACATTAGACACTCCTATTAATATTGACAGTCTGTCGATACTGTTGTGCTACTTTTGTAATACGGGATGTTAACGGATAATACTTTAAATAAAAACACACTAATCTCATAATCACTGAACATGTAGCGGGGTCTCGACTCGGCTCACTCCTCCTCCGAGCTCTGCCGTCCCCGTGTTTCACCCTGCCTGCCTGCCTGCAGCTCCCCTTGAAGCCCGCGAGGGTTAGGCACGTCGCTCCCTGCGGGCTCGAGCCTGCGGATGGGGAGGTGTGGCGGGGCAGAGACGATGGGGCAGAGACGATGGCTGCGAGTGGCAAGGCAGGAGGAGTGAGGGGAATCTCCCCATGGCGGCGATGGTGGTGGGGCCGGTCCTGAAGGCAGGTGTGTCCCTTGCACCCAGCTCTGGGAAGCCCTTTGGGGCTGCGGGGATGCCGACCTGGCAGCGGGGTCGGTCCCAAAACAGGGGAGTTTTACTCCCGTGGTTGCTTATGGCTTTTGAGGGGGTGCTGCCCGCCCTTGTTGCGCGTGTCCACAAAGTTTGGTGCAGGAGGCAAGTTGTCCTGGTGCAAGGATGACTTCCAAGTTCTGATGCAAGCCGGCAAGCCACCAAATCGCTGTTGGACCATGCTGGCTGAGCATGCACAGGGTGAGAACACCCGAGGTCAGAGCGGTGCCCTTAATCCGTGGCGCTTGTCTCGATGCTTAGCACGTTTTAGCAGCTCCACATTTCGTATGAACTTTTTTCCTTCTAAGTCTATCATGAAAATCACCATGTTAATCAGAGCTAAAGTTATTTGTTAAATGGTGTAAAAAATATGCATTAAACAATAATGATTACTTTGGTAAACACAGATGTCTTTGTATTATGCAGTGGGTTTTGTACGTGAATTTGTACATGTCTGTGAAATAGAATTTGCCATCTACCTTGAAAAATGGGAAACACAATACATGTTAATTGCTTCTCCCTTAGCCCCCCGCTCCACCTGCTGTGCTGCTGCAATCTGTTGATGTAGTGCTGAAATCCGCCGCGCGCGAGGACGGGCTCGGCGGCGAGCAGGTTGGCGCTTGCAGATGTGTGCCCGTTGTAGGAGGTAGCAGGCAGCAGTCTTAACTTCTGCCTCTTTGTTTTCTAACTAGGAGGATATTTTTAAAAGGGGGAGGGAAAAACCTTTATCTTGCTGAAAAGCATCTAGTGATGATCAGTTATTCACCGCATTATTAATGCTTATTTGGACGTTGCTTGGACTGCTGGATTAAACAGCTTTCCCGTTATGTATTGAATAAAATGAAATACATGTCACAACAGCAGCGCTATGATGCTGACAACCGTCCTTGGCTGTGCATCTCATTAGAAAGATATACATTCTTCTTTGTTGTGTGTCTGTGAATGACAGAAGTTGACAAACATCTTTAAAGAAGTTGCTTTTTGGAGGAAGTTACATTTATGGCGTAGAAACCAAGAAGAAATGGCTTGTTATTGAAGGTAAATAATTATTTCCTACACATGCGTTTTACAAGTCGCCCTCTTCTGCCAGAGAAATTACTTTTTACTTTATTATTCCATATACGTTGAAGGAGATCCTCATCTGGATCACTTACTGTGAGAAAGAAATCCCAGAGGGTTCAAAGTTCAGTTTGTATTGAAACTTGCACTTAAAACAGGATTAAAATCCTTGTATTTCACAGTTTTAAAGGCTGAATTGATTCTCCAAATGCACCACATGAACTCCCAGGGGACAGCTGAATTTTTCCATAATGTTGTTTTTTTGGGGGCAAAGAGTTATTAACTTTGACAGAGGAAAGATACTCGGGAGGAGAAGTACCAGGTAGGGGCTCAGCTTGCTGTCAGCTGAACAGCGATGCTGTACTTTAAAAACACCCATTTTCGAGATGCACGGTATGTTTGCATAATTTATGCCTATCAGCCTGCATTTCTGCAGGTTGCTGGTATCGGCCCAATTTAGCGCTTGCCTAACTTCAGAGCTGGAGCAACGACTCTGCTTGCGGTAACGGTGCGCATGTGCTTGGGGATCTTTGGACCGTTATCGAGAGAACTGAGGAGCAATAAGAAGTTGAGATTATTTTTTATAAAGAATACTTTCCGAATTTAAGAGTGAAGGTGTTCACCATCCTAGCTAAAATAGCTTCTGCCTATTCATAATGAATCAGAAGAGAAGACATTGCATATTCAGCTACATTTGCGTGACTCCCCGGATTTCATAGGCGTTGTATGGGTGCCAAGTCAGTGCCGTGTTGACCCACAGAAACTTGAGAACACGGTTGAGAAAGCAGTGGGAAGAGGCAAGCGTGGACTTGTGGGAGGGAGAAGAGGAGGGGAGGAAGCAGGCTGGAATCCCCTTTTCCCACCGTCCCTCCGCCTCCAACGTGTGATGGAGTGGTGATCGCACAGCCCTCTCCTGAAAACATCTGTACCTGCTGCAAGGAAGCTTTGCTGTCACTGGGGCGTCGTTGGTGATGCATGGTTTAGTTGGTTTTGTTTTTTCTTTTCTTTTTTTCATCTAGACCCATTCACCTTTCAGTATCCTGAAACAGAGAACACAATCTCTGCAAGAAATCATCATTTGGGGAAAACTCTGTAGTCAAGGAGTTCTCAGCTTACACTCACCCTGGTGTCTGAAATTGTTTTACTTCTGTTACAAGTAACACCTAAAATTGCCACTTAACCTCGCAGGCACTTTGTTAAGTCCGTATTTTTGATTGCGGCAGCTGGGGTGGAGTTTCCTTTGAGAATTCAAGGAGTAGGAAGTGGTGTTTGTAGTTTTTTGTTGGGTTTTTTGCTGACTGGTGCTAATGTGTAGGTGGGGATGTGCTGCTGTTTTTGTAATACTTTTATTGTTTATGGAATTGTTAGTTAATTGATGGTAACAATGCCTGGAGCCTGGGAGAGGTATTCTTTTATGTTTGCTCAGATCAGAACAAGTAAATAATTTTGTAACTTAAAAAGAGATTCAAGATTATTCTCCTTAGTTTATTTACCTTGCAGGTTTGCATCTACTATTTCCATACCTTGTTAATCAAGTTTCCCCAAATTAATTAGTGTTATTACTAACAAAAGAACTGATGAGAAGAATGATTTTTTCTTTTTTTAGGATTCAGTAGGGTGTAGCTGGACCTCCCCCCCGACAGACCCGGGAGCTCAGGAGCAGGTGCTGCACCTGAACTTGCTCCTACCTAGTTGGTATGGACTCAAGTCGGTGAGGTCTCAAGTTGACAACGTCCCTTTTTCACTTGCAATAACTTTCCTGTGAAATCTAGAAAGCAGTAGGGTCTCTGATGGGTGAAAATGTATCTTTCAACTCCTGTTAATTGCTTCACGGTTTACTCAGACTAAAATCTACTTGGTAACTTTGTCTTCCACATTTATCCATTGAAATAAAATTCAAACCAGCCCACAAACTAGAGAATGTTTTTTATTTATATGTGGTGTAGTTCCATCTGGTCCACGTTAAGGACCCCAAAAATATATGTGATTAGCTTTATAGTTCACTGCTAAAGGTAGCAAAGCTGGCTTTTAACATTTTTCAAATTTTCAGCTAGCATCTCAAAACATTTGCTGGCATTTCCTGACTGTGATTACCAACCAAAGACTTCCCCAGTTGTCTTTTCACTTTTTAAAGTATGTCGCATAGTTTTCCTGCTTAAAATATCACTGAAGCCTCTGCTGTTCCCTTTATAACTCTTATGCAAACTATCCATCTCTGTCAAGACTGGTCAGTCTCAAATCCCAAAGCTCAATGTTAGGAAACGTCAGATAACATATACCATTAAAGTAGTAAAATTTATGGCTATCGCCAACACTGAGCTCATGCTCAATAAAATGAAATGCCACGCGTTAGAAATAATAGGAAAGGCGAGCTGTGCTGCTTCACAACAATTAAGGAGAGGGTTTAATGTACTTGCCAAAAGCCAGCTCAGAAATGCCCGCTGAGCACACAAGGAAGACTTCACATCGTCAGCTTACACCAGTTTAAATTTCAGGCGTTGGCTAATCAAAGCCCCTTATTCCCACTAAATGAGCGGTTGAGACCTTGGAGAAAAAAAGATAATAAATGTCTTTTGCTACTGCATTTAAGCCAGGTTGTCTTCCTTTGCAGCCCTTTTGCAACAAATGCATGTTTGTATTTGGAGTTACTCCGTGCTGGGACACACCCCGGTGCTCCCAGGAGGTTTTGGTGCAGCCTCAGCACCACCACAACCCCCCAAAAGGTCAAGAGCCCCAGGCTAATGCACTTGTGGGGTTCTTCTGCCCAAGGCTCCGTGGCTGCCTATTCCTGAAATACAATTTTAATAACAATTTTAGCATCTGCAAGTTTTTCTTTTGGTGCTTAGTTCTCCTTCGCCCGCTCGTTCGGCAAAGCCGTGCTGTCGGCTGGCACTAAAGGCCTAGAAAACCGCCCTGTTTTCTGCAGAGATGTGGGGTATTATAGAATTGTTTAGGTTGGAAAAGACCTTTAAGAGCATCAAGCCCAACCTTAGACCTAACCCTGCTAAGTCCACCACTAAACCATGTCCCGAAGCGCCTCATCCACAGGTCTTTTAAATACCTCCAGAGATGGTGACTTCACCACCTCCCGGGCAGCCTCTTCCAGTGTCTGACAGCCCTTTCGGTGAAGAAGTTTTCCTAATATCCAGCCTGAACCTCCCCTGGGGCAACTTGAGGCCATTTCCTCTTGTCCTATCACTTGTCACTTGGGAGAAGAGACCAACACCCCCCTCCCCACAACCCCCTTTCAGGCAGTTGCAGAGAGCGATGAGGTCTCCCCTCAGCCTCCTCTTCTCCAGACTGAACAACCCCAGCTCCCTCAGCCGCTCCTCATCAGACTTGTGCTCCAGACCCCTCACCAGCTCTGTCGCCCTTCTCTGGACACGCTCCAGCACCTCAGTGTCCTTCTTGGAGTGAGGGGCCCAAAACTGAACACAGGATTCGAGGTGCGGCCTCACCAGCGCCGAGTACAGGGGCACAATCCCCTCCCTGCTCCTGCTGCCACACCATTTCTGATACAGGCCAGGATGCCGTTGGCCTTCTTGGCCACCTGGGCACACTGCTGGCTCATCTTCAGCCGGCTGTCAACCAACACCCCCAGGCCCTTAGGTCCTTTTCCGCCGGGGATGCTCTACCTCTTTGCTGCACCTTAATGCTGCTGATGGAGAGAAAACGTAAGCACGAGGTGTGGACTTCATTCTCCGTCCCCTCACGTTAGCAGAAAACGCTCCCAGCATCTACCACGCAGCACCCGCCTTGTGTTAACAGCCTGGGAGGGTGTTTTCCACATACAGTTTTCCCTGTGCGTAGTAGTAATTTGGGGAATTTTTCCTAAAAGGGCAGTATTTAGACGTCGAGGAGGCTGCCTCTTAACCCCCAGTATGTCCAGCAGTGTGTAGCAAGAAGTGCCAGGGATTTTCAGGAGTTGAGCTGAAGGTGTTGTTTGAAGTTAACCATATTTTATTTTCTCAGGCCCTTTCTTGGGACTTAATTTATATAGCGCTGTGATGGGCACGTATAAACACGGCGATCAGGTTACAGCGGGAGTGAAATAGGTAGACTCATTTTCTTCTTCTTTTCTTACAATAAAAATGGAAGAAATTCAGTTGCTTACCCCATAAAATGCACATTTCTGTTACGGATTAGTCTTATTTCGATGAGGCTGTTACTTATACAGTAGTACATTAGCAAAGCGTCCTTTGATTTTTATGTAGCGAATGTTTACGCACCGATTCAGAGAGGGCCAACCGTTACTCCCCGCCAATTCTTAAGGTGGGGTATTTGGGTCAAAAAGCTGGTAGTATGAGATTGGGACGTTTTTGGGATACACACAGGTGCCGGGGAGCGGGTGCGTGCTCGGCCGTGCGGGGACCCCGATAGCTGCGTCCGAGCAGCTCGGCAGCAGCAAGGTGGGTGCAGGGGCCGAATCCTGCGCAGGGCGTAAAGAGGTTTGTAAGTTGCTGGCACCCTTTTACTGCGCCGTCTCTGGAAGAACGCGGGCGGCAGCGGCGGAGCGAAGCAGAAAGCCCGGCAGCGGGATGAAGACATCCTCTGTCCATCTCTGTCTGTGAAGCTGAACTGAAGCCTTCCTGCGCTGCTTAAAATTGTAATTTTGGATAAAAGGCTGTGTAATAACTTGAGAAATGTGTGAGAAGATCTGGTGTTAATGCTGTATAAACCTTCTTTAACTTCAGGAAGCTTAAAATCAAATTTGGCAGAGCTTACAAGGGCAGTGAACGTGGAGCCACTTGACGCCGGTAACTGAGAGAACCGGCTGACAAACCTGCAGTATTTTGATATTTTTATGACGCTATCTAAATTCTTGAAAGTATTTACTTCCTTGTGCGCATGTGTAAAAATACATATTTGACTCTACCTCTATGTTAAAAATTTCAATCTCGTGCTCTGTGCGAAGATTTTTCCGATCTCTTTGGGGAAACCGAATGAGGAGAGTATTACACTGCAATTTAGGTTCTCTGGGTTTCAGTTTTTTAAGAAAAGAGGTAATAAGGTAGGTTAATTGTGGAACTAGGAGGATCCACTGACTCATCTTCTGAATAAAGAAATTCAGATGTGTTGTGACCTCAAGAAAGTGAATTTTTAGAGCAGTTGAAGTTAGAAATCTGGGATAAATTCGGAGATCTGAAAGTCATGGTAACAACCATTTGTAAGAGTGTATCGTGCTCTATAGTAAGATTGCGTAAGGGCGCAGGATGAAGCATCTGATTTTTTTATTTTTTCTTTCCCTTTTGGCGTTCTGTTTGTGACAATTACATGACTCTCTATTAACTGTGTGTGGAAGAAAGCAGTGTTATGAAATGAGGAGAGATTTCCTTCATCTGTTACTCTGTAGGTAATTTTTGTGCTTTTTCCAGTATTTAAGTACCTCTTAACTGCTTGCTGTCCATCTGTATACCATTCGTAGTACTGTAAACTAGTATATGTAGCATGACCTTGTAACTTGCTTTGTTTGTGCATCTGCCAGTACAATATGTTGTCTTTCCTTAAAATGCAAATATGCTCCACGCAGTACAGAGCTCCTTAGTCAATAAATAAATGGAGGTAAAAAACTGTACCTAATACCCATTTAATTTAAATTCATTTTATAAACATAAAGATGCCTTTTAAGAGAAGCTTTAATTCAGACTGGCACCTTGATTTGTGGTTGCCATGGAGAATCAAATCTGTCATTTGACAAGAAAAGTCACCCATTTATGACAGCACTTTATCTTGTCTCTCCAGGGGAAGAAAATGTCAAAAGTGAGAGCAGAAAAAAATAAAGCCTTGAAACACCAGAATTTCTTGATTTCATTTTTATTATTCAGCTATCATATCCTTTCTGATAATAGCAAGTTGGTGAAAATAAATAATGTTCCTACAGTAAAATCAAATATTTCCTATTGGAATGGACAGGGCTCTTTGTGATTGTCAGTGCTGTGAAGTCTGGCAAGAAATAGTGTTATTAGATAAACCCACAGTGCCCAAATCCCATTTTCTTTTCATTACAGTGTCAAAATAATTATACCTGTGTAATTTGGGTAAGAAATTGTAGAATAAGTAAAATGGTCCATTGGAAGAGATTGCTTTAAGCTTGTGTTCATTATAGGGTGGGGTTTTTACATGCTGAAGAAGAAAAAAAAGAGATAAAAAAATTTGTATAATTTCATTTGAATAAAAATGTCTGGTTACTCTTTCATGTTCTTTGCAACCAGAGGAGACGGCAAGTGCTGCGTTCTGTTGGGGTTTTTACGTCCATGCATCTCGTACGAAAGAGTTAAAAGAGGCAGGAGTTTTATCGCTTTTTGATTCTCAGGTGAAAATCTCTGAAGAGTTTCAAAGACATTAGGTAAAACGGATTATTATCTGAATGTTTTTCTGAAGTGTTTTTATTTTGTAGGATTAAGAAATGGTAAGAATCGGGTGTTTTCAGGAATATAATTAGCTATCGCAAGTGTTTACCCGTGTACATTTAATCCGTATAGGCACTAAGTTGCCCCAGGGGAGAAACGCTTACTGTAGCATTGCATTACTTTTTACATAAATCTAAAAAGTGCCGTTGAAATAACGAGACTAAAATAATCCACTCTGCGCCTCTTCCTTGAGACGGCGTTTGTGCCTTTCACAGTATTGCAGGGTTTGATGTGGTTCAGGAGTAATCTTGTATCAATGAGATAGCGTTATAATAGAAAGTCCTTCAGTGGTTTAGTGTAAATATTGGGCTGGAAGGGGAGCTGCTTGCTGGAGCAGTTGTGCCTGCGAGAGATTACAAAAAGGGAGAGAAAGGAAAGGGTCGGAGGCTCTTTTTTTTTTTTTTCCCCCCTGGAAATTGGCTGGCGGTGCTGGATCCATAGCCAAAGCTAGTTGGGATCTGCTGTGAGAAAACAGGCAGCACAATAGTTCCCTATGCCTGCCTTCGTGCGGAGTCTGCAGCCAAATCCTGCTCTTAAATACTTACGTGTAACTCTGCTCGCCTTCACCAGGCGCTTACCGTGCCTGTCCGTAGTAAGTGATGTCTTGTATCCTGGCGTTCTTTAAAAATGTGTGTTGTTGCAAATGTCACCTTAGTGGGGAAATAGCTGCAATTTGGATTTTTTTTTTTTTTTAATTTTATTTTTTAAAACATATTAAAGTCATGTCACAGGATGTGTGCTAGCACGGGCTACCGCAATGTGATAACTTAGGGGGTTTTTTGTGAGACCATCTGGAATAAAAGAGGGTGAATTAAAGATGCTCTCTGGGGTTATGGAATCTTCAAGATATTAAAGGGTCTGATTTCCATAATGCCTGCCTCTCCTTTTGCCCAACTGTTGATATAATCTGCTTGAAAATCGATTTGCTGTCATCATGTAATCAAAGCCTTAATTGCATCATCATTGACTTCAGCATTTTTTGCTGATAGATTTGTGCGACTGATGGTGAAAATGTTGTGAAAAAAGAAAGAAGTGTTTGAAATCATTTCGCTGGATGTGCCGTCTCTTGCATATGGACAACAATTTTCACAAGTACCTAAGTAATCCACGAGTCGCTGAATTTTAGTGAGATGTGAAAGTGTTTTCCTCTGTTTGCAACCCTGAGGCTCGATACCACAAACTCTTTCACTTGCTGAAGTCAGGACTGTTCAAAAAAAGACTGATATTTAGCACGGCCTTGTCCAAACTGTCTTTTACAGTATTTAGGCCACTTCAAATTCTAACTTTCTACAAGTTGTTGTTAAAAAAATAATTAAAAAAAAGGGGTGGTGGGGGCAAAGCTGCTTGTTTGCTGTGAGGTTGTTCCCCGAAGCACTGAATTATCTCCCATAAGCTCTGTCCGAGGGAAGGCCGAATAGAGTTCAAATATTTTTATGAAACAACAAATTGTGAGTAACTCGCCTCTCTAGTTTCCGACGGATGCCGTCTGAAATGGCTGATACCCTGTCCTGAAAATCACAGATGGAAACTTCGTCTCAGCACGGGGCTACGGCAATAATGAAATGAAAGTAGCGGAGTCTCATTTACATGCCAGAAATAGTTCTCGGCAGTTTCCTGTTCAATCTACCAGATTTTCTTGTGTACCTGATGTTGGTTGTTACCCACATTTAAAGGGCAGCGCTTTAGGTTTGACCCTTGGAGAACTGCAAGTAGATGTAGGTGATGCTCTTCCGTTACCCAGGGATGCTGTTTGCTGCAGCGAGTCCCGGTACAGCAATAACTGAAGCAGCAGCGACTGTTTGATGCTGTTTCAACAAAGGTTAACACCTTCCTTTTGGCTTTCGCAGTTCTGTTTAGTCAGAGCAACTGCAGCGCAAGCTTTTCTCAATTGATTTTTTTGCTGATTGATTTAAATTGCATTTTTGTTTTAATAACCTGTTTCAGAAATGTCCTCGATTCCGAGAGCCTGTGATATAAAATGGCAACGCTCGCGTGTTGTTTCTGTAAGGGGGAAGTCAAAGTAAAGGCATACTTTGTAAAAGTGAATCACGTGCTTTGTAAAAGAGAATATATAGCAGGTGCTAATAAGACTGTGTATTGACTGTAAATGCCTTTTAGGGGAGTCTTTGAAAGAGAAGAAAGTGCAGATTACTGGGGAGGATGGAGAACGCTGTCGATCGGGGTGAAAATGTGATGCTTGGCAGTTCCTGTGTATTAGTGCGGCCCCTTCCCCAGCACAACAAATACCGTTTAAATATTTAGCAAAACTGAGATATGCCACTTCTTTTGAATAACATCTGTGACTCTCTCTAAAATTTGGAGGGCCAGAAATTAGGGTGCAGGGTGTGTGGTGAGTCTTCTGAGAGCACCCGTTGAGCTCACCAAGTCTCTGAGGCTGCCCGAGCAAACCCAAACGGGCACGTAATGGACGGGAACGACAGCACAGCTCGTCGCTGTATAACGAGTTCTTCTTTTTTAACGTATGGATGCATATGTATGTGCGTAAGTATTTTTAACAGAGCTGCAGTGTCTCCGTGCAGGCGGTGTGCAGGAGCTGTCAGTAGCGAGGGAAAGCCAGGGCAGCCGTACGGCACTCTGCCGAGCGCGGAGGGTCCTGCCGAGGTGCGGTGGGGGAGGACGAGTCCCGCAGTGCCTGAGCATCCTCCTCGTGCGGTGCCAGGTTGGGTACCGGGGACCTCAGTGGCACCCTGTATGAGCCCCTCCGTACCGTAAAGGGGAAAGTCTTGCTGGCAGAAAAATTTCTGGCGGACATGGGGATTTTTGCAATGGTGATGCCACTGGTTGGCCAGCTTAGCAGCAGGTACCCCAAGATACCCACTACCAGGTACCAGAGGGCAGCGGGTACCCCAAGGAGCAGTGGGAGCTCCTGTTTTCTCGCTGAGCCACACATTGCTTTGGAGTCACTGGAGTCCTCAAGGCACTTTGAGTTGTTTGAGGGCACTGGAGTACTCCTTGCGGTCTCGTCATGGGCGAACCTCAGACTTACGGCTGTTGGAGTGATCTTCTCTTCAGAATCTGGGGTTGATGCCTCCACCCTGCCTCGCCATCAGCAGCTCCCAGTGCCACCCAGCAGCGTGGTGCAACGGCTGGTTATGCTGTTAGTTCTGGGGGTGGAGACTTGGGGGGTGCGTCTCTTGTTGGCCAAAGCTGCATCATGTTGTCTCCTTACTGCACTCTCTGGTTATAGCTGGTTCTTGCTGTTGTTTCAATTCTCACTTAAAGATAGAGCAAAAAATTCTCAAGAAATGACATATATTAAAAAGAGGTGTATGTGAAAACAGCCTTCAAGATGGCATAACCTGGCACGTGAGATTTGGGAAATGATAGAGTTAAGGTGGCATGATCATGTAGTTTTGGGTTTGGTTTTTTTTTATATTTTTTTCTTCCCAAGGAGCCTTGTTTGGCCTTTAGCATGTCATCCAAACCCAAGTGCTCCAAGCTTGCCACGTGGTTCCCTGTTCCTCATTTCTGCATGCCCACCAAGAGACACCTGGGGCCAGTTTTGCAGAAGTGATCTTGGGTTTGCAACCACAGCTGAGGCCAGTTGGGGCTGTCTGTAGCACAACCCCACATGTAGGGGTTGTTAGTATCCATAAAGACCATGAGTCATGGTGGGCTCGGGTTGGTGCCTCGAGTTACTGGGTAACTCAAACCAGCAGCTGCCAATAGCCTCCAGTTTGCTTTGTCTGGGTTTCCCACCAGTGAGATGGTCGTGATGCCGTCAAAATTCTCTGCAAGTGGAGGTGAGGAGACTTTCATTAATGTCACAAACCCTGATACTGCAGTGAGGGAACTGGGGATGTGGTCAAGAGGAGCTTGGTACTGCTGTGTTCAGCTCTGGGTTTGGATAGTATGTGCTAAGTAAGTAGTGTGTGCTACTGGGAGTACAGATTTTATAAGGGTAAAAAGAAATGCTTAATAACTACACATTAGATGAGAATCCTGTGAAAAAAATATGATTGTGTAAGTGAAGACTTCATCGTAATACTCGTTCCAGAGGTGTAAATCAAGATTGCATGTTGATGTTGCCAACTTTGTTGCCTAGTTTTTGCAACCTTAACGTTATTTTAATATAGCTTTGGATGCAATTCTATAAAGGATGTACAGCAATATGTTAACATGCTGTGCCATCCTACATTTAGGGCTTGTAATAAGTCTTTCTTTTTTTTTTTTTTTGTCATCTTTGCCAAAAAAAATAGTGACTTTTGAGCACTGAAGTATGTGTTCATGTTGCTGCGTTTTTATTTGATTCTGGGTCCTGTATGCCCTGTCTTACCATGAGATCTCAAGGCTGTTACTCTGTTCCCTGTGTATCTGGGAGAAGCAGTCAGGGTAGTCTATGCACTTCACCGAGATCCGGGCTCAGGGCAGGGTACGTGGTGGGAAGCGCTGGAGGCAGAAGAGCAAGCACACGAGGTTATAACCACTTAAGTCAGGCTCTTGCAGCTAAAATAGCTAAAATATAAATATTTGCTGGGGGTGGGGGAAGACATACCAGGATTAGATATTCTTGCCTAGGTGTTATAGCTCTGTTTTTTGAGGGGGAGCCTTGTGAAGCTTTATTTTTTCATTGTCTAAGGGAAACAGCAATTCTCATACTATGTGAAGAGTTTCTGATGATAGGGATTTTTTTCTCTAATGGGAAAGATTACATGCATGGAATTGTTTTTTGGGGTGTGGTGGTTTTTTTTTGGTCCTTTCCTCCATTGATGGGCATAGCTACACCACTCTCATCCAAACTGAAATGAAGATGGGAATTTTAATGTCCAAATACACTGGTTCAAGCAGACCCACAGGTGAAGAAATGGATCATATTAGCAGTTTGAAAGCTGTACCCTTGCTGGGGGGTTGGTGTTGTTATTACTGGCATTCTCACCGGTGCTCTGCCCATCTTGGGACAACGCGTTTCAACTCTCTCTGCTTAAGTTTCACTATATATGAAATTAGATAACCTTTACTGACTTTACAGGTTTTGCAACTATTATGTATGCATTCAGGTGTTCCCGGAGTACCAGCACATGGCCCTGCTTCCCTCCTTTCCCCCTTGTTCCAGCGCTGTCAGCTGGATGTGAGCCGTTCCTGAGGATTGGGCAATCCTGATCTTCATTTTCGTAATTAATTGATCGGTGGTCCTGATCGAACAAGTAGGAGCCCTCACTGTCAGTGTCTGGGGGGGTGTCTCCAGGGGTGGTTCAGGGGGATGTTTCCTTCCATAGAAGCTCGCTGACCCCCTGGGATGGGGCAGCGTTTCCCAAGGCAGGAGCTGGCGTTTCCCTCGCGCCCTGGGATGTGCCCGCTCAGGGCTGCCCGCGCTTCTGCTCTCGCAGCCTCAGGGCCTCCTCTGAGTTTCTCGTGCTCCTCTCCATGTGAGGCTGAATTGAATTATCAGGGATAAGGTCCTCCAGAGCAGACCTTTAAAAGTCCTATATAAAGATGCTGCTCTTAAGTAATTCAATATTTCAACTGCTCTGTGCTGGATTGATTGATTGATTAATGGAGGAGTTCATTTAATTAATCTAGGGCTTCACTAAGTCACATGTGTTACAGTAAATACTGCGATGGTGGTGATAAAGGGGGCGGTTGGGAGCCGCAGCTCCTCGCTTGCCTCTCCCATCCCTTTGGCTTTAAAGCGGAGCTACGGGTGCAAAGTCACCATGAATGACTGGGTGCCTGCGCCGGGGCTCGCGCTAGACGAATCTCCTTGGTTTGCTATCTATAGGCTGCTGAATATATTTTGGATGGCAGGCAGACGTGATACTTTGTCACTTCCCACAAGTGTGCATGTGGAGCGAGACGGTTTTTCCCCCCGTAGCCCCAGCACACGCCGGAGTGGTTTGCCTCAAATTTTGGATTCTATAATGTTGATATGTCATTGCATATTGACGGGGATGATATCTGCTGTTCCTGAGCGGGGTTCCTCCGCTGAGTGCCTGCTTATGTTTTGTTTGCTCTTTGCTGGCCAAGTTTGGTCCTTGTGGGGGGCTCAGGGACCTTCCTGACCTGGGGGCTGGTGGACACTTGCACGTGTGTGCTGTCGTGGTGCGTATGAATCCCTGTGTGCCTGCAGCACCCCAGGGAGCTGTGATACTGGCTACAGAGTACCCAAAACCCGCAGGTTCCAGCCCAAAGCCTGGTGTCTTGGCCACGGAAGAGCGGTGCGTGGTGCTGTGAAGCCTGGTCTGCAGTCTGGTGGAGGTTTCATTGCTCCTCACCCGCCTTCCCCAGCCAAAACCCTCGCTCGTCCCCCTTGGTGTCCTTAGCAGATGGAGGTTGTGTTTTCCTCTGAGGGTTTCCGTGTCAGCTGCGAGTACACAAGGCGTTTGGGGATGGGGCTGTCGCGGGGAGCTGCGCAGGAACACCTCTGGAGCTTTGGTGCTCCCGTAATCCAGGTCTCCACTCATGGAGAAACATTAGTCTTGTGCAGAAAGATGTCTTCAGTGGATTTGGGTGGGAAGGGGGTGACTGAAATGGCAGTGGTCCTGGCACCCTAAGATTTGCAACAAATGTTCCCAAATCTGTCATTGTACAATAAATAGACATAAAGGAGACGTGACTGTCCGGCCACCAGCCCGTGGCAGGGACGGGATCTCAAAGCTGCATCTCACGGGCCGTATCCCGGTGCCTGAGCCGGGGGCTCTGCCTCTGTGCTGGAGAAGTGGCAGTCGGTGACTGCGGGATTGGTCACCGCTGTCACATTTCCCTGTCCAGGCTTTGTACAAGTAGATGTAGAAATAGATTAATAGACACACGTATGACGCACACGCAATAATCCACGCTGCTTTTGAACGAAGGCTATTAAAAGATGCTGGACAGCCTTACGACTGTGTTTGCTCCTACATAACCATTGCGTGGGCAGTTGCACAGCAGCTGAGCACGCTTTTTTCTTTTTTTTTGAAAAAGGAATGAAGCCTTGATTCGTGGACAGGCAGTTTTGTGCTGCTGTCATAGGTCGGCGGTTTGTGGTGTGGTTAGCTTGGTTCTCACACCTGTGTGTTGAAAGGTAATGGGGTTCATCTCGAAGAGAGCTTTTTCTCGGCAGGATGTCTAACTATGTGTTGCCTCTGTTTTCTCACTTGCTAGTCTTACAGAATTTAGTCACGGTAGAGTATTTGATGCATAGCCTTTGATAAAAGGCGCTTTTTTTCTGCTTTTTTTCTTTTGATTTTGGTCACTGTTGTAATACTGTGAAATGCTGATGGAAAGCCAAGTGGAAACGATCACTAAACGCCAATGCGATGGGCGATACGTTAACCTGTCGGAGCGTCGCTTGTGCCGCCGGCGGAATTTCGTAGGTGCTGAGAAGGATGCTGCCGCCAGCCGGGGGGGCTTTGGGCGAGTTTGCTGGTACCTGGCTGGGCAGCGTGCGGGTGGACCCCTTCCCTTCGCTTCCCCGCCCTGGTCCTGGCACGGGAGGGAGCCTCTGGACGCTCCCTTTTCCTCCAGCCCCCAGCGAGCGTCGGGTGGAAACCCTGCCCGGCTTTGATGCTATCTCTCCCTCCGGCCGGGCTGTACAGGAGCTAGCGCTAGCAGGAGTTTTTAAGCTATTGGATTTGGAGTCGCTGCATTGTTCATCTGATTTAAATTGTATTTAATTAGCTTTGTGTTTCGTCCTTTTGTTTCCGTGCGAAGATTCGGGGGGAAGAAAAGATAAAAATTGTCTAAATGAAGCTTCATCATTTAAAACACATATAAAACCTCTGTGAGGTGCCTTTTATTCCTCGGTCCTTTATCTTCCCTCACAAGCTTTCCGAGAATGAGTAGTGCATGTTGAGGTTTATCTTTGCTTTTATGTGCAGTAGCCACACGCTTAACATCGAGCGCGTTTGAGTTGCATTTCACAGGGCTTTCGCAATCCCTTTATAAAGGGACTGATCTGCTAACATCACCCTCTTTAGATCTAGCAGGCAGGATGTTCCTCCGTACAATGAAGTGCTCAGAGGCTCTCTTGCCAGACCAGTAAGTGAATGATTTCAAGCCTGGTGGGCAATACTTGTGTCCATGCGTAACGCAGACAGACCACAGTAGTAGGCAGCTGCATGTAATTTTGAACTCCACTCATTGAACTGTAATAAAACAATATAAGCACTGCTTGGGGGAAAGATTGGATGCAGTTATCCTTACACAGGGCTCGGGCATATGAAAGCAGCGCTGGCTGACAAGAGGATTTTGAGATTTGATTTTGATTGAATTGCAGAATTGAACAGGCCAGGAATGTCAGTGGAAGGCTAAATGCCTGTAGTGCCATAAAGTTTTATTCATGTGAGGCTTTCCAATATAAAGTAGATGGATTATTGGAGAAGGTGTCAAGGGACGTGAAATAGAAGTGCCCAAAACATAAAATGTGGGTATAAGGATAAAATTACTTCGTGCTTAGTACATAATTAGCTCACAAAAATATTTTGGGTAGTTGTTTGTTTATTGTTCAACCTTTCTAAAGCTAATTTGTTACACAATAGAATATAATAGTCTTTGGTTTTTACTTCAGATCTCTCTGTGGGTGGAATTCATATTGCTTTTAAGGACAAGTTTAAAAAAAAATTCTGTCTTAATTTTTTTTTAATTAGAAAAGAAGGAGTCTCATTTTAAAAAAAAAAAGGGGGGGGGGGAAGGAAAAGTCCACAGGATAAAAAGGAAAAGAAAAAAAAGGAAAAGTCCACAGGATATGAACACTCAGCAGACACTGAAAACTATTATGCTGAAAAACAAGAGCGGGATGTGTATTCACATACCACAACACACTGACTTATTTCATAGCTCAGTAATGCATACGTAATTAGAGTCACATTTGCATAGGACAGCTGATATCCAAATTTGTATGGCATTAGAGACGGCTTCGCTCGTTTGCAGTGAACTATGAACAATAAATAAAGTTGCACAGAAGACTGGATGTGGGTTAGCAGCAGAGTGCTGCATTTTTGTGCCCAAATTCTTTATCCGTTTACAGACCTCTGTCTCAGTTAACATTTTCCCTAAACATACTCTAAATCGCATATATTATGACTGCAGGAAAATAATCATAGCTTTATGCTACATCCATTCACTTAGAACTATAAAATAAACAGTAAAATGGCCTTCTTATTGCAAGCCCTTTTTTCTGTTTTAAATTGCATTTTTTGGAAGAGGGCTTGTTCTGTTAATCTGGCTTTAACCAAGAACACGAATACCTTTCTGTATGTGTATTTTATAGGGAGGTAGTGTGTGGTGCGTACAAGACTGTCAAACTGGGATCTCAAATTACTATAAAATATAAACTTATGAAATTGTATTTAAAGGTGTATTTAAAGAACAGCATATATCTATATTTTCTGAACGAGTTGCCTGTGAACCGCATGTTCTTCTGTTTCAGTCCCTCCTGGTTGAGCTCACATGTATGTTTAGGCAGTATTTATCCGTAATTGTCTTTTTTTTTTAAGTCCAAAGGAAACACCCAACTGGTTGTTACTGTGTGGATTTCAATTATTGTTTTTGAAATCTTCTGTTGAGAGCCTGGATTTGTAAATTCTTCAGGAAAGAAATGCCACATTCGGTGTTGGTGGTAACTCTCCAGGGATTTGTTAAACTTTTATTTACCACATGTTCTACCTATCATTCCTTCAGGTATTTTGGGTTACTTTGTTGTTATTTAGGTTTGCCAAAACTAAATGTGCTGAGGATTTGCCTAATTGAATAGCAGTTTATTTCTGATGAGTTTCTTTGAAGGAAAAGGATAAAAAAGCTCCCTTCACCCCCCCACTCCCCAATTCATACCGGCTATAGTCCTTGAATTATGTGTGGTAGAGATGCTGTAGTCAATAGAGCGACTTTTCTTTTCTTCCTCCCCCTCCCTCTCCCCCCTCTAGCTGCTGCTTTTTTTTTAACAGGGTTTCACAGCAGACTGTAATGCAAGGGGTTGGTTTTGGGGGGGCTCATGCGGGTATCGTGGGATCCTGGCTGTGAGGATGGGGTGAGGATGCTGGGGCCTTTTTGGAGCTGATGCAGAAGTTGGGAAAGCACTGCTGTGTCCCCCCCCATCCCTGTCCCCCCCCATCCCGAAATAACGCCCTTATCCAGCTCTCAGTCCTTAGGTAGAAGTAACTCTGAGCAGACTCTGGTGTTCCTTCAGAAGGAGGAATGAGTCGCGTGACCTGGCGAATTCAGGATTTTTACTCGTGGGCTTTCCGGTTGATTTTACCGAAACGGCAGCTCCTTCACCGGCAGGCGCAGGCTGAGGATGGGGCTGCCGGGGCTTGCGCCGCCCCGTGCAGCAAAGCCAAAATATTTAGTCACCCCGCAGCAGAGAGCCAAGAACTTTGACCCCAAGATACTAAACCAGATTTTCTGATTTTTTGTTTTTTCGAATTATCTCCTGAGTTTTAGTCGTTTCTTAAAGCTTAAGAAAGAAGTGAGTTTCTTTCTCTTCTGTTCACTTTTTGCATTTTATTGACTGTACAAATTACCTCCTGCTTAATATTTAGGCATTTGTAAGTTATCTAGACCTGCGGGTTAAATAGGCAGGACAAAATGGGTGAGTTTTAGATGGTTATGAAATACTACTTTTATTTAAATTCTGTAATGTTTCATTTGAAAATATTTTTAAAATACAATTTTAAAATGGTAATACTGAAACCTTTGATAAATATATTACGTTTTAAAAGATTAAATACCAAATAATAATCAAGTACATTTTTTCTGTTGACATTTTAAAGAAAATCAGCCCAAAGACCTAACTGAAGTTAGCTCTTTCAGTTGTGTTAGAGGATGTGAAAATTGATAAGCTTTGACCTCTTCTGTAGATGAAGACTTTGGTTTCGGTTTTCATTGGGATGGGGCTGAACAGTTAGTTTCAGTAATTCCTCTGGTGATTCAATAAAAACTGAGAAACTAGTATGGAGCTGAAAAGAGGAAACCTTGTTCTCCATTTCCAATCAAAGAATAAAATAAAGATGTGAAAGGATGAGGTCTAGTACTGCTGAGATCCTAATTTATTCTGTTTTCTTACAACACATCATGTTCAGTAAATGTTTTACATGCATAAATGCATAAAGTTATTATTTATCCAGCATATTTAAGTAACTTTGATTTAATAAATAAAAATGTGTTTTCATTTTGTTGCAGTTCCACTTTTCAACCAAATGAAGATCAATACAGATAAAATTACTAACTAATAAAAATAGTCGTCGTTTCTAACATAGTCATAACCTAAGACTTAAGGATACAAATGAATGTGAAAATAACCTATTCTCTTGCTTAGCAGGGAGAAAAGTTAAGCTTAATGAAAAGATAGTACTTTATTAAGTTGCTAACCAATGAGAATCATTCTTTCAGAAAATAAATATAAAAGTACAACTGTAAAACAAGATTAAAATCAATGATTTAAACCATGTTTCCTGCTTTCTGATATAAACCATGATTAAAATCAGTGATTCAAATCGCTTTGATTTAAATCAAGCTCACGCTCGGGGTGGATTAGCTTGTGGTCACCAGCGTTATCTCTCTGAAGATAAAGGCAGCAAGTCCAAAGTGTCTCCTCGGTCACTCGCCCTCAGCTGCGTGCAAGAAATCCATGCTCAATTAAATGGGCAGGATTCCCATTATCACCCCTCACAGCCCTCGGCTCCTTTCCGAGAGGATCCGTCCAAGTTCGAGGGCTTGTGGCAGGTAAGGTGGAGCCGAGTCCCCTTCTGGAATGGCTTTAACCCATGGGTTATGGAAAAGCAGGAGCTCACACCCCTTCCCGCTGTGCGTCATGTACCCCTCCTGTGCATCCCCGCTGCTTTTTGGCCTCCCTGCTTGCTCCTGGAGGGATTTTCTCGCCGTTCTCAGTTGTGCTCAACTTTCCCCGGCGGCTCGGCTCTCCCCGTGCGCCTCAATCTGTTGGAGGCCTTGGCACAGGCACCGGTTTGCGTTAACTCCCGGAAAGTATTTTTGGCAAATCAGTTCTCTCGGGTAAAGAGCAAGCACTAAGGCTTCTGTTATCCTTCCCTCAAAAGCTCCTGTGCCGAGGCTGTGTCCCTTGCAATGAGCTCTCTTTTTTTGCATGGGAGCCATGGTCACGCTCTCATTCAGACCGTGGTGAAGCCCTACCCTTCCCACCAGCTTTATCACCAGCTCTTTCTGGTTCCCTTCTAGGCATCCTGCAGGAGAGGTAGGAAAAGAATGAGCTCGGATACACAAAATCCTCAGGAAGAGCAAAATAGGCATTTTTTTTGGCCAGAACTTCTTGGCACAGGGGCATCGGTGGGGATCAGTAGAGCCCTGCCTCGGTGGCTGGTGGAGAGGAGCTCGTCTCCTAACAGCGTAGATCACATCTTCCCTTGACAGGGTCTGAGTGTTAAAGAAACCCAGCATAAACCTCGATATGCTTTGGGTCAGAGATGTGAAGTAGAGCAGATTGCATTCAAGTTGGACATAAATTATTTTAAAAGCCCATGAAGATGGGTCAACCGTCCTTGCATTGGTAGAAGTCAGTCTAAGCTTGTATGCTGTAATTGTTTCCATATGAAGGCCGTTTTGAACACGCAGAGTGGAAATCCTTCGCAACGTGTAGAAGTTGAGAAAACACGTGGAATTTATTGTAATAATGTTTCTAGTTGGAAATTCTCAAAATAATTAGCTTGATTTAGCTCTCTCATTTCTGCCTGTATTCCAGACTATGTCCAAGCCTTTTATGGAGTATAAATAGTTCCTTCGAGTAGTGTCGGCAGCCAAATACTCATGCTGTAAGAATAAGGCAGACAGAGACCTTCCACCAGTGCCGGATGAAGTCAGCTCTCCTGAAGGAGGCAGATGTTTTGGCAGAAGAACGTGCCGTGTGTTTCTCGTGTCAACCATCGTAAATTTGTGAGCAGTTGGTTCTTAAACAGAAAGGTTATTTTTTTTCCCCCCTTATATTTAGGGGTAACTAGCAGTGGACTGATCCTATTAGTTAATGGTATTTAGACCATATGACTTATTAAGCTCCACAATTACTAGTGAATGAAGTTAATGTCAGTATGTGTATTTTAACACAGTCGAGTTTCCTCAGCAGGTTTTCCCGGGCTTAATCCATGCTAATTTATTCTTCTTACATTCCGACTGTAGTGACTATCTTGAGACAAATCAGATGAACGGGGTCAGATTTTTAGCTGGCATAAGCTGACACAGTTCCTTAATTCTCCTGCAGTCGGTGGAGCTGTGCTGATTTACGCCAGTCGGGAGTCAAGGCTGGGGTGTCTGCCTAGATGTCTGCCGTGTCGCTTAACCTGGTACTAGCTGGGAACTAAGTTGGAAAAAATCAAATGTGTTCGTACTTATAATATGCTGCGACAGGAAAGCATCCAGGGAAATACTGAAAAATGGGATAAGGGGGCCCAGGCTTGTGTGGGACAGAAGCTGTATGGGCTGTGGGATGCAGCGACGTAGGACTGAGTCCCAGGGAAATGTGATTTATAGAGCTATGAGTTGTAACTGGAAGTCATGCACTGCTGGAAATATTAGTGCATCCACTAAGATATCCACCGCTGATATTTCAGATTTGCTCTGAAACGTTTTAAGATTTCTTTTCATTAAGAATGAACGCTGCTTGAGGTTTTCCTGTACGCATGAAGAGGTATGTAAAATGAATACCTAACCCAAACACAAAATATAGACGTATGGAGCAGGTCATAAGACGGCACGAGAGAGCAAACTTGCTTAATCGGGGTGTGAAGCCCTGTGATCAGTGTTTTGGGATGCATCCCCTTGGGGAAGAAGATGCCCGGTTGTGTTGCGATGTGGGGTTCCTGTTCTTTAAGTTGCTTGCTTGGCCGTGTCTGAACATCACCCTCCAGCGGAGCCTCGTTGGGCTCTCGGAGCCTGGAGGCTTTTCTGACCTTGTGCCTTGGCTGTTACCTATTGATGCGTTCTTCAGCATGTTGGTTCGTTCTTTGCAAATGGCTTTGTGTGGTTCGGTCTTAGCAAGGAGCTACTGCTACCTGTTGGGATGTTCTTATTGTGATACCCGTTTTTTGGGGGTTTTTGGGGGTTTTTTTAGGGTTTTGATTTTTTTCTTTTGTTGTTGGTTGGTTGGTGTAAAATTTGAAACAAAGCCGGGCAGCGTTGCGGAGACCATTCTGAGTTTTCAACTCTGGTGAGATATGAAATACGTCAGCCTCATCAGAGCAATAACTTTATTGTGGTTGCTTTGGGAGGCAGGCCACTAGCTAATTTGTGCGCACTGCGAAGGGTGGGGTGGGTGCATGTGGGTAGCAAGTGATTCTGGCATTTGCTCTTTGCTTTTGAAGTGAGCCCACTTTGGTTCCAAGTTCAGAAATAATACACCCAAGAATAAATAACCACACTAAAACCAGAGATCATTTGAAGAGAACGAAGGCGGCAAACCACACCAGGTAAACTTTGCAAAAGGCGATGCAGAAGTTGTAGCGCTGCTCTTTAATATTCAAGATTTTATCTTGAAGAGTTATCTTTAGAAAAATAAACGTTCTCTTGGAATTGGCGATACAAAACCTGCGGCACTGGCTGCGGTATACTTGTTTCTCCGGAGAGACTGTAGGGAAGAGGGTGATGAGCATCTGAGCAGCTTGAGACCCCCACAGCGTACGTAGGTCTGATGCCGGTTCATTTGCTGAAACAAGCTGAAAACTCTGCAGCAGAGGAAAGCCCTGTCTGGAATAAGATTTCTTTTTTAAAAAATAAAAATAAAAAAAATCAAGCTTCCCCTTTGTGATTTATGATCCCTCTAACAATGCTACTTTCTCAAAGCCATGCATCATACACAAACAATGGGCCACATAGAAAAGCACGCTCCCCGGAGTATTACCAAGCATGTAATTTTGTCTTGAAATTCTTGAGTGAATTGTAAGAACATGACTTCATAGGAACCTTTGAGACATTACGGCTTTTAATAATGCTTTGCTGCTACATGTAATACTTCAGTTTTACTTTTATTAATTAAATTGCTCCTTGTGTGCATGTGCAGCGGGGAGGGGATCCCGTGCATCCCGGCACGCCCGGGCCGGCTGCGGCTGCCAAGGTCTTTTCTCCCCTCCTGAAGGCGAGGGGACTGCGCTCTGCTTCGGTCTGACGGAGGTTCATGAGGGTTTCCCCCAGTTTTCGGCTCCTGGACAAGCGCACCCCTGCAGACTACCCTGTCCCTCCGTCCCTCGGTGCCTGTGGGTGCCGGTTGGCGTGCCCACGAGGGGGTGCGCACGAGAGGCAGCTCCTCTTCTTCTCCATCGTCAGCTCGTTCGAAATACCGTGGGGTGTGCAAGGTTCCCACCCCTCGCAGGGCTCGCATGCACGGATGGAGTTAGCTCCCGCTTGTGCTCCCTTGCCTGGGATCGCTATCCTCTCGCATCTTTGATCTTTCCAAATTTATATATATGTTTTTGTAAGTTTTTGGGAAAATTGAGGTCAAACTTATTTCATCCTGTAATCCCTTCACTGTGTCCCGTCCCCCCACGTACGCTTTATTTTTTTTTTTAGTAGATACATCTTGCTTTATGTAAAACATAGGTGAAGAAACATCTTTGGTAAATCTGAGTTGCCTTTCTGTCTGCAGCAGCAGGGTTTGGATCTGGCTGCTTATCTAATAAAGGGTGGAAGCTGCACTTTTTACAGCTTTTTGTAGCACAGTTTGTGGGCTTGCCCATAATAATACAATTATGAAGGTTAACAGGAAAAAACTGGGTCCAGGAGTGATTCCAGGCAGCTGGCAATGCCGACGAATTGGAAGCGCACCACCAATGAAAACTGCAGTGAAAAGCAAATTAAACCTCATATCTGCCATCTCACTCGCTTTTCTCTGCTTTCCTGTTTGGACTTGAAAGGTGATTGGAGCCAAGGCAGTGACAGTTGACGGAAGTGCTGCAAGGAGAGAGTATTTATTTACAGTGAATCGTGGTGATGCTTGTTCAGGATGCGGTTTCACGCAGGATGTTCTGTCCCCACCCCCGGTTTGATCATTTCTCCAAAAAAAAAAAAGGCAAAGAGAAAAAAAAAAGCTCCTTGATTGTTTGAGGCCACAGCTAATGCTTGGAGAAACGTTGTGCAGCATGCCTGTACTTGGAGCGCGCGGTAATGTGCCGTCGGAGGAAGTTCCTGTATTGGGCACAGAGGCAGCTCGGGACTGACTCCTGCCCAGCTGTGTTCAAACCCAGTGTGGGCCCTACGCCTCGGAACGGGGGAGCGGGCTGGGCTGGGTCCCTGCGCTGCAAGCGATGGCTAACGCAGGCCACCCGCTTCATTGCCAGCAGTGCTGCCAGCTGGCGTGGCTGTAGATTATTTTTTTTTTTCTGGGGGAGAGAGCAGAAGTCACCCCCCTCTGTAAGTCTTAATATGTCAAATCAACGTTAATGTAGAATTCAGTTTGCAGACAGTTACTAGGGTTCGGGATATGTCCCACATTTGGATGGGGAGCTTCCCCCCACTCTTTCTCTGCTGTAATCAAGACTTCAACCCCACGGAAGGTGAAATAACGCTTTGGAAGATCCCCGTCTTGGATGGGTGAATTCCTCATTGGTGAATAACGAATACTGTGCTGGTCCAAGGACACCAAGGGCACCAAGGTCCCCTTGCCACCCCAGCCCGGGAGAAGAGACGCGCGATGCCCGGCTCGCCGGGAGCAGGCGGTTCCCCAGGGACGTCGGTTCAGGTTGGGCGCTCGCCGCGGCTCATCCCAGGCTGCGCAGAACCGGCCGACGAAGCTGCTGGCTGGCTTTACAGCCCTCGTACCTCTCGCTCCCGTATCAGCCCCAGCCACCGATTGGTTTCATACAGCTCCTGACAGGCAGGCAGAGATAGTAACTTCCGTTACGAGCAGACGGGGCTGGTGATTAGATAGGGAGAGTTTCTCTGTCTCATTTTTTTCCAGAGTATAGGGCTTAGGGACGTGCTGTAGCGTATACGCTTTCCTTCATGGGCACTGAGCGGGGAAGCTATTGGAAACGTGAGGGATTGGGGGGAGGAGTGAATATGGGTTTTTTATTTATTTACTTTGACATTTTCTTTTAAACTATTTTTAAGTAGTACATTTTTAGCAGTTTTTCTGTCTGGAAGAAGGAATCTAATGGGGTTTTTTTTCCACTCACAGCTTTTAATTACGTCGTTGCCATCATCGGGCCCTTTCTACAACTCCCACATTGTTCAGCAGACACAGTGAAATGTTTTTAGGAACCTATAAAAGCCAGTAATTTGCATCCAGAGGCCATGGTTGCAGTCGGCATTCAGGCAAGCGAAGCAACTGCCTGGATAACTTTATGGCCGGTACATGTGCTGCATTGTGTAGCGCGCTGCCGGGCTGCAGCCAGAGAGGAGCGAGAGCGTGGCTGCTGCATGCCTGTGCCTCCCGCACAGATTGCATTGCTTGTACCATTTAATTAAGTAATGAAGTCGGTAGGGCTCGTAGCCGGGAATCGAGCTCCCCAAAGGTCCGTCGTGCCAGGGAGCTGAGCTGGAGCCAGCTGCCCGCTGCGTGCCGCCGAGCCTGCCTCCTTCCCCGGCTCTGTGCTGGCTTTTCTCAGCCCTTTCCCCGGCTTTTGCTCCCAGGGGCATGATTTGTGCCTCCTTTCAATGTTGGCCTCCCCTTAGTTATCGTGTGCTGCTTGGAGTTGAACCTTGAGACAAGTTGCATCGTTCTTGGTGGGGGATGCAGCCTCGCAGAGTCACTTGAAAGGGTTCTTGCTGCGGGTGACGACTGGCTTAGCATGGGGCATCGAGGGCTCCCGCGTGTCCACAGCTTTCGGAAAACAGAGGTTTCTGAGGCTAACGAGGGCCTCGTGTTGCAGAAATATGTTAAGGGTTAGGATGAGACTTGCAAAATTGCCAGAGAGAATTTTTTTTTATATCTGTTTGAATTCGGGCAGTCAAAACATCTTAAGCAGCTCTGAAAATGTCACTGTGGAAGATCCTGCTCATGGCAGGTCTAGTTGAATGAAAAAGGCTAAGACGCTCCAGAAAGGCAAAATCATTCTCTCTTTTTAAAGGTGAGAATGACTGTGGTTCGGTATTTGTTGTGTAAAAATTGTAAGTAATTTCTTGCCAAGAAGGAAAGAGCTGCCTGTTGTCAGCGGGCTGTGAAGCCGTGAGATACAGGACCTCAGAGCATTCAGGGGCCAGGGGAGAGGTCTTTAAAAAGTAGGTAAAAAAGCCAAAATACTCACCTCAAAAAAGAAAAAAGAGCAAAAAGACATTTTAATTGAATTGGGTCTGGTTTTTGGGGAGGGGAGGAGGCTACTAGTTCTCGCTAGGCTGAGTTAAACTTGGACTTCCCATCCCTACAGGATTTGCACGCATTTTTATTTTAATGTCGCATGTGTGCATCTTTCAAACTGCCAGTCTTTCCAGGCGGGAGCACAACATTGTTTTTTCGTTACTGCTTTGTACACTTGCGCTTCCCGACCACCATCTATTCTGCCCATTTGAAAGCATAAAGCGCCGCTCCGCTCCTTGAGTGGGAAATAACAGTAAGGATGGCGCGGGGTGTGCGGGATGCCTCTGCCCCCCGCGTGGGTCTTCTATTCCCAAGATTTCCCAGATTCATCTATTTCTGCTCCTTAAGTTATATCAGCATCAACAAAGAAATAAAGCCAGGTCCTTACTTTTAGTACAGACACCATGAACAGGCTATTCAGTGTCTGCTCGGCTCCCAGCAGGCACGTTTCCGCCAGACAGAGGACTTTTTGATTCCCTGTTTTCCTCCTGCATCTAAATAGGCTCTGGTTGGGGGTAGGATGTCTGTTGTCAGATGAGGGGAACCAAATACCCGGTGGGCTCAGGCTCTTCAGTGCTCGTTGGTACTCGCGTGACCTGGGGAAGAGAAGATGCTTTAGTGAGGGTGGGGGGAAATGTTTGTCTCTGGGAGGGTTGACCCATCCCTCTATGCGTGCTGAATTTAGGGGGATGCGGTGCCATGGGTGCGTCTGTCCCACGGGGCTGCCGGAGGAGGATGCTCCTTCAGGAGGAAGGGCGATGGGGGAGACAGTATTCCCTTTGGCCTCAGAAAGTTGTCTGGGAGTCAGAAATGTGCAGGGCTTGTATGTAACCCAGCCAGGTCGTGCCGAAACACGCTCCTTGAAACGGGGCCGGGGTGAGCCGCAGTGACTGACAGTGCCTTCTCCTGCCCAGAGCCTGGATCAAACTGCTTTTCATGGCCTCAAGTGTTTGCCGAAGTGGTTCCCAGCCAAGACAGGAAACTATTTGACTTAGGGTGCTAGAGAGCTCCTCTCATGGTATTTACAGATAAAAGGGGAGGAGTTGAAAACCTTAGTCCATATTCAGCCCAATCTGATAACCTCCAGGGATTTTATTAGTTCAAAGAAGTTTTGGATAGCAAACTTGTGTGCTTAAGTGGAGCTGAAGCCCTAACCCTCGGAGGCATCCAATCTTTAGTAAAACCTTAAAATAACAAAAGCTGCTTGTAAGTCTCTTTTTTCTTTTTTTTTTTTTTTTTTTTTGCTTTTAGTGCTTTAAAACCACTAGGCCATTCTAGAAGTTAATGCTTAAGTAAGAGTATGTCCCTGACCTTTAAAATTAAGTGTCTCTCCCGAGCATTGATGGCACAGAAACCAATTTTGTTCAACAGACTTCAGTCTGTGAGGGGCTAAAAATACAGAAGGTGGATTATATTCAGTAACTAGATGGGCAGAATGTGTTTTATGGGATTAGGTTAGCAAAGCAATAGTAAAACAACTGTTTTCTAAGATACTTCACTAGGTTATCAGATAGCTTAATGCTGCGTCCTGTTGTTGGCTGGAGATCACAAAGACCTCTCTGCAAGCGATGGTTGTGTTGTAGATGGAAACGTCTAAAGCGTGCAAGAAAAGGAGACCCTGTGCAGTTCCTGTCCCCTGGGGTTGGGTATGCCCCGGCAGCTCTCCCGGTGTCGGGTCGGAGCTGCTCCTTGGACAACTTGTGTCCGCAGAGCAGAGCCGTCTCCCACCCTTTCAAATCAGATGGAAACTCCTCCATGCCGTGCTCCTTTCTGCTTCCTCCTAGCTCTTAACTGTCTCCTTTTCCCTTGATTTTTATTTCATCACCACCTCCACTGGCTGTTGGAGACCTTGGGCAAGGTGCGGGTTCCGTTGGAGGCAGTAAAGAGGGTCTGGTAGGACTGTGAGTGCATTGCCAGGTTTTCGGCTGTTTTTTTTTTTTCTGGAGACTCTGCTCCTTTCTTTGCAAGCCTAGAGCTACCTTCTGCTTCAAACAGGCAGATTCAGTCGCTGATTAAAAAGCATTGTTAATTTAGAAGGAAGGCCACATTCTTTCTCAACATCATCATTAATTAAAGACTAGGAAATTGCCAATTCACCCAACATTCACGTCCTTACCAACCTATGCTCACATAATTTATTGCCCAAATATCTTGATGCCCAAGTACGTGCTGAGGCCCGTACACAAAACCTTAGCTCCAATCTCGTATATTTTTTCCTATGCATGATTAAGATGATTGCCTCTTAAAACCTTGAGTATTTTTGGTAAAACACCTTTGTTTTTCTGAGGCTGGATTTCTCGATTGTGCCCAAACATGGACACTGACTGTGGCCGCATCTTTATGAAACTATGTATAATCCTGTGTCTACGGGTGTGAATCATAACCCCCGGATGAAAATAGCTCCTGCAGAGCCCTGTCTCTGGGAGGAGCTAAAAAACCCAAGATACCCAACAGTCCTGTATGTCTCACAATTATAAACTGTTGCAGGTTGAACATAATAAGAAAACAGAGTTTTATGTCGATAAGGGTAATGTAACTATGCAAAACCCACTACAGCTTAGTCACATCATTCATGAGTTACACCATGGCTCCTAACTCATGGCAACGACGAGTGTCTGGCAATCCCCACCATCTGGTGAACTCTGATGTGTATTTGAACAGCACAGTGTGTTAGTGTGCCTATATACAAGACATATTCGCACACAACATATAGTGGCAGGGGAAAGAGAGAGAAATTATGTTTCAGCTGTGAATGACTTATATTTACTCAAGCAGCAAAGAAATAGCTGATAGCTCACGAGTGATCAAAGCTCGTGGTGAGTTATAGAGGTCTTTCCTCACCAGTGAGGAAGATATAGCACATTTCAGCGTGCTGTATATCCTTTTAGTCTAGCACACACATTTTAATGCTTATTTTTATTTTGGCTTAGAGGCCTTTCTCCTTTGCCCAGCAAGTGATTTTTTTTATTATTATTATTTTTTTTTTTCCCCAATCTCTTCTGCCTCTTCTCTGTCTGCTGCTGATGCCAGAGACAGAGCAGATTGGGAAGCCCTTGAACACATTACTGGTTGAACTCGAATGAGATTTTTGTATTGCTTGGTTGCAGGCTCCTGTGATGAGCATAAGGAATTTAGTTTTGATTGACATGATGTACTCTTAAAGCAAAAGTGATCTATCAGTGTTCAGGCACCCGCAACTTGTTTTTTCTTTTATGACAGAGAATAGTTATATTGCAGTTGTGCTGCAGCAATGAAGGTTGAATTGCAGTTTCCCTTTGAATCCTCTGATGGAGGAGGTAGAGAAGAGTGAGTCAAAACGGGGCCATTTTAGGTCACTCCTAACAAGCCGGGCTTGAGGATCTTCTCAGTTTCTGTTGCTCTGACTGTTTTGTGTTCAGCCAGACCTTCCTCTGGTACACCAGCGTTCTCATTCCAGTACAGAATATTTGTACAGATGACACAACCTTATTATATCTTCAGCTTCGGTCGTGCTAAAATGAGTTTTTACAGTTAACACAGCCGAGATCTTATACCACAAAGAGAACTGGTTTGGAGAAAAGATATGATATATCCTGAGCCTGAACGTGTGACATCCTCCCTCCCTCCCTCCTCCTTGTGCTCATCGCTAAATGTGAAACCTCTTCGAAATAAGTTGCTCTCCAAATGAGTTATTATTTGGCCTATGGTCGGTATAGAAGACACGTGAGCATCCTCTGGGAGGAAATATAATTTTATAAATTAACATTCAAACTTGGGAGGGTTGGATTGTGTTTTTTATTCAGCCACTTTGTAGGGCACTGGGCAGGTTAGTTGGCCATTTTCCAGGTCTGGGAAATGGGTATGGTGCTCCTTACCCCTGTCACTGCCTCCTTGTAAGCGTATTGCCTTCTGCCTTGGGGCCTGGGACATCAGTGTGTAAAGAGCCATCGGAATAAAACTGTTTGTTACTAGTAATTTTATTGCTGTTTGTAAACATTTGAATCTGCGCATAACCTTGGAGGGAGAGAGGAGAGATTCAAGCAGGGATCAAAGCAGTTGTAAGAAACTTCTTAAAAAGCTTCAGCATTTTGTGAGTCGTACGTTGCTGAGACATGGTGCCGAGCGTCCTTGCAACTCGCCTGTGCCGTCTTTTTCACACAGAATCACTGAGGTTGGAAAAGACCTGTAAGATCATCAAGTCCAACCATCACCCCAACCCCACCATGCCCACTAAACCATGTCCCGCAGTGCCACGTCCACACGTTCCTTGAACACCTCCAGTGATGGTGACTCCACCACCTCCCTGGGCAGCCTCTTCCAGTGCAAGTTTTCCAACTAGCAAAGCCTTCTGCATAGGTTATTAATGGATAAACGTTGTCATAGTTCCCCTATGAAGTCTGTATGGTTTGTAATGCCTGTTTAAGGGAGATGCAGACTTAGCCTTTCCGATTTCTCACCAGCTCCTTATCCCCAGGGTGGGCTTTCCTCATCTGTGGTCATAGTGGCAGGTCTGTTTGGGGGAGCTCGCTGTGCCGTTTCCCGTGCCCTGCCTGGTGTGGGGGCAACGGGCTGGCCAGAGTTATGGGTTTTGTAGCTTCCCAAGTACAGAAGGAGTAGTTTGGATTAATTTTTTATTTTTATATATATATAAAATTTTTTTTTTCCCCCTGGAAGTGTAGTTATGTGGGGTACTGACAGTACATGCCAAGCTTTAGAGCTCAAAATGAATGATTATATAATTTGTAATTAATGTAGCGAGCATGAAAATAAACATCTGAAGATGGGAATTTTCAAGAAGTGCTTTTAGGACCTTTAGTTTTATATTTTCCATTTATTTGGGAAGATTTGGCTAATTGTTATAGGAGGAAAAAAAGTTGCATTTTCATAGGCAGCGAATGCCTCTCTGCCGGGCATGTCCTTGGTTATCCAAGTCTCCTTTGCATCATTTGCTGAGGGAATAGTGACTGAACATGTTAATGCAATATCCCCCTCTTTGTCACCCTGCTCCTGCGTTTTTTTTCTTCCCAGGTTCCACTCCTGGCACTCTGCAGCTTCCCATTTCTATTTCAGTGTTTCAGGCACTGCTCTGAAACAGATGGATGGCTAGATTTCAACCCCACCTCCCAACTTACACACAGTCCCCATCTCGCACTGCATTCGTGAGCACATACGAGCAACTGGGCGCTTGGTGTTTGCTTTTGCAAAAGTTCATCCCCAAATCAGAGCTTCCCCATTTAGATCAGGTGCTCTACCACAAGCAATTCCCCCCCCCCCCCAAAAAAAAAAATAGCAAAAAAGGGATATTAATGTGTTTGAAGCAGAGGAGGGTGGGGCACACGTGCTTTTCGGAAACGCGCCGTTTCCCAATGCCTATTTTGATGACTTTGAGCAGATTTTGTTTGCAGGTATGCCTGGTACCGTGTGATCGCCCGGGGAGCGATGCGATACGATGAACAAAACCTCAGCTCTACATTTGCCTTTCCTCCTTTGCTTTGCGGCGCCCGGGTTTTGATGTCTTGCTTCTCAGAAGGCTTGACGGTAGTAATAACGGAAACAGCAAAAAATGTCAGCTTGACTACTGTCTGCGTGTCGGCACTAGTCCAGGGAGTTTCAAAGGGATGTTTTATTGATTCTGTAATTGCACAGTAGAATGGACAAACTGAACTGTACCTCAGGGCAAGGAAAGCCCCTGTCTGAACGGCATCTGTTGGATGTATGCGCTGCTGTAATTTGGGCAGGGAGTGCTCGCGGGGCGGTTTGAACCAGGGGACTGAAGTCTTGGCTTAACCCTTTCGTCGTAGGCGATGCAAACTCCTGGTTTTGACTGCTGGTCGCAGCCTGGGAGAAACATCTGCTTTTGGGGGTCCCTTTCAGCGCCGAAGCAGCTCTTTGGGGCTTCGCTGGGATTTTTGCCAGCCTTGCTTTTAATGGGAAATGTGGCCCGTGGTCTTTTCCCTGGTGTTACCCCTCCGAGTAGTCACCTGCTCTGAGATCCTGAACCCTTAGTATAATGACTTGCAACACTGCCTCACTTGCAATATCCACTTCTTAACTGAAAAACTGGTCTTAATCTCTTATGAAATAAGCCTGCGTTTTAATGCTCATGCCTGGGAGCTGGTAACTTCCTCTAGCACGAGCTGATTACTTTCCAAAACTGAAGGAGTGGACTGAGCTGTTTTGCTAAAACAATTGCAAATTAAATTTGTAAACTTTTGCTGTTGCCATATTTTTTCACTGGCATGCTGTCTGTGTGCTGTGTCTTTAATTTGGTGAGAACACAAATCAATTAGGCTAACCTACGGCAATTCAAAAACTGTGGGGAAAAAAATAAAATACACTGTCTTGACTTGATACGTGGGTGCCCAGGGTTTCCGTCCCAATTATTCTCTCTTATTTCTTTTAGCCAGCTAGAGCTGGGTATCCTGCAAAGAGCAGCGCTTCGTCCCCAGGGCAGAGCTCACAAAAACAAGGGGTAGAAAGGCAGCGCGGGAGGAAACACTGTCCGGCCTCCCTCCCTCCCTTGGAAGGACTGTAAGTTTGGCTTCTGGGTTTCACGGTTTCAGCATGAAAGAAAGAAAGAAAGAGCCGGAGCAATGCAGAGCTGGGGACGGGGATGTGCCAGGGATGGGGATGTGCGGGGGACGGGAGGGTGGCAGCGCACCTAGGAGCACCCAGCTGGAGCTGATGCTCCGCAGGCTTCCAGGGGATGCCAGCGGCTTATGAACCAAACCCCGATCTTGGAGTTCCCACCGCTCTTAATTACGGCCACGATGAGGTCATTGTCTTCCCGAAGCTGAATAGGCAGATGGGTCTGAGTTTAGAGGGTGAGGTACTGTTTGTTTTTGGAAGTTGTGCAAACCTTTAATGTGTTGTTTTGAAATCTTGATTTTAAATGTAATGCTCTTTTAAAGCAATTTGCTAGGAAAACCTGCAGCATGGTTTTGTCCTGTACTGGATTTTAGTAGCTTTTAAAGGAAAGTACTTTATTAAAGGAAATAAAATGCGCACTTAACTTTATGATATTTTTTTGTTGACGCTGCTGAACTTCTTTATCTGGAGCCTTGCATGCTGTAATAACATTCATAGACAAAAATAGGCACTTAATTAATATTAAGGACATGGAGCACTCTGCCAGTTCCACCGAATGAAAAGTGAAGCCCATCTTCAGTAATGTGCATTGCAGAAATCAGCTGGGGAAGATTCCCGCATCTGGGATCTGCTCCGTTCCCTTCTGGTGGCTCAGAGGAGTGTAGATTGTATACTCGCAGCCACAGCTGTACGTTGGGGCTCTTGCCAGAGGAAGAGCAGCTTTAGTCTGCATTGGGAGGAGAATGCCAGAGATTTGTTGATTAGCGTGGGGGGGGGAGCACTGCCCAGGGCAGCCGATACGGTGGTCTCAATACATAATTAATCACAAGTACACTCTGATCAAGTCTAAAACTCCCAGCCCTGCGAAAGGAGAAGGAAGATCTTGATTTATCGTATTTGGTGGTACCAATTTTAATCGGGAGGTGAAAGATAGCTTGTCTTTATCTAATTTTATATTAAATTCACAGCCAAGGTATTGGAAGTCTCTAAGATCAGTAGCGCTGAGGTTAGTCTGGACCCGCCGCGGTGTAAGGCGAGGGGCCGGTGAGCGCAGGTGGCATGGCTGTAAGGCTTGTTCTACATCAACCTCCTAATTTGGAGGTAGATTTGATAAGAGTAGAATGGAAATTAAAATATCAGACTATGAACTAATAGCTTAACGTTTGGCTGAGTCTTTAGCACCTTCCTCCCCCAACTCTGACTTTTGTCAGATTGCTCATAATTTCAGTCTCAGTGATCTGGCTCTCTGTTGTCTTTTTTTATAAGAATGGTGAGGTGAGTGTGACTGAAAATACAGAATATGCACTAATATTTCCTGTGCCACATCAGATCACCAAAATGACTAAAGAACATCCTGAACGCTAAAATTCTCAGCACATATTTTCTGTCAACACTAACGCTGAAGTGGAATTGCCCCAGCCAATCAGACATGGGAAAAACACTGACTTACTGACCCAGAAAAAGCCGTATTTCCCAATTTTTGCAGCATCTCCACTCTGGCTGGCAAGGAAAGGTGGCCAGAGTCGGGATCTGCAGTAGCACTGTGCTCGGCAATCCCAAGGGCGCTCCGGGCACATTGATGAGCGTGTTGGGAGAACGGGCGCGGAGTCCTAAGGGCAGTAGCCATGGGAAGCAGGCGTTTTGCCAAAGCTCTGCTGAATATCCCTCTGCCTCGCTGATAGAAATCATTCATGCTTTTTGGCAACGGCTGTTGCAGTAGTATCTGTAGCTGGTTTTGCGATGCCCTGAGTCCATTGATAACTGCTCGCAAAAAATAAGAGGTATAAAAGGCTTGTGGAGTCTACCAAGTAATTGCTTGCTGGGTACTTAACAGCAGCTCAGTAACGTTTTCAAGAGCATCCTAGTCCTGCCTTCAGAAAGGTCTTTGATGGAGAAGTAGTTCTCTGGAGTTGTTTTAATTAACTGTGGGCTCCCGACAGCCTATGACACTTCTGAAAACTGTGCTTGGATGCCCGGGAGGGTGGTGGCCAAGAGCAGCCCGTGGTGTCGGGAGAGCTGCTGCTCCGGTGCCCAGGGCAGGCGCTGGCCCCAGGGAGAGCCGGTGAGGGCTGCGTGGCGTGCAGCGAGAGGGCCCGGCGAGCCGAAGCGTGCCAGAGTCCAGCAAAAAGGAGACCCTGTGCAGTTCCCCAGTTTTTCGGATCTCCTGTTTTCCCTTCTTCATTCCCTTCTCCCTCAGGAGCAGCGCTGCCAGGCAGCCGGCTGCGTGTGCCTTGGTACAAGGGGGGGTTTGGGTGCTCTGAGCCCTCCTTCCCCTGAAACCAGAGGTGACCTTAGAGTGCATCTCCATGCAGTTGCCTTAGCATCCTCATCGCAAGGCATGAGCGTCTCCCTTACTGCACTGGGAGCACTGGCGATAGGGTAGATTGCCAGGCAGCTGGGAGGTATCTCTGTCAGGAACAGAACAGGGTGGTGGCAGCACTAGGGAGGTGATCGTGCCCCTGTACTCGGCTCTGGTGAGGCTGCTCCTCGAATGCTGTGTTCAGTTTTGGGCCCCTCACTCCAAGAAGGACATTGAGGTGCTGGAGCGTGTCCAGAGAAGGGCGACGGAGCTGGTGAGGGGTCTGGAGCACAAGTCTGATGAGGAGCGGCTGAGGGAGCTGGGGGTGTTCAGTCTGGAGAAGAGGAGGCTGAGGGGAGACCTCATCGCTCTCTACAACTACCTGAAAGGGGGTTGTGGGGAGGTGGGTGTTGGTCTCTTCTCCCAAGTGACAAGTGACAGGACGAGGGGAAATGGCCTCAGGTTGTGCCAGGGGAGGTTCAGGCTGGATATTAGGAAAAATGTCTTTCCTGAGAGAGTGGTGAAGCACTGGAAGAGGCTGCCCAGGGAGGTGGTGGAGTCACCATCACTGGAGGTGTTCAAGGAACGTGTGGCCGTGGCACTGCGGGACATGGTTTAGTGGGCATGGTGGGGTTGGGGTGATGGTTGGACTTGATGATCTCGCAGGTCTTTTCCAACCTCAATGATTCTGTGATTCTGTTCTGTGAAGGGTGCCACTTACCGTTGTGAGCAGCATCACCAAAAGCAGCAGAAAGTAATCAGTTTTGGGCCGGGCACCAAGGGTGGTGCTGGACCCTGCCCGCGGGACAGCCGCAGGCATCCGCACCTCTCGGTGCACGGACCTCAGGTAGCTGTTTGAGCTTGCTGCTTTTTTTTTTTCCCCGCTCCCCCCACCCCCCCTTTTTTTAACACCCCATTAATGTAATTATTTCTGTTCCTGGAAATTTCTGTCCGGGATTTGATTGTAAGAGCTGGGTGTTGGGAAGATTAATTTGTCCTTTTGGACTGCAGACCCGTTACTATTTTATAATCATCGACAGTGGTTGTAAGGAGCGAGGAAGGACGCGGTGAAATACAGCGATGCTGACAGTGTAGAAATAGTGCATCTTCTTTCTGTTTGATATTTTGATAGAGACCTTTTATCACTTTAAAAACTGGCTGTGTATCAATACGATATGTTAAAAACAGAAGTAGGAAACTGCAGGCTTTTAATTTGTGCCATTTGAACCTCTTACCTTGGATGAATGCAGTGTGTAAATTATAGTTCCCACGAGGTAAAAATCAGTCAAATGCTACTTAACCTTTACTCTGCCATGTTTCGTGTTACATTGGTGCTTAAGAGAATATGTGCGCGCGCTTTCATCTCGCTACCATGCAAAATCATCCTTAAGGCTCCTGTAACGACACAAAATGTCTTTAAATTCGGATTTAAGGTAAGCAAAACTGCTGCCTACTTAGAGATCTTAGGGCTGAGGTGGTTTCACAAATTTGTTTACCCTTCAAAGGTGGGGAGCTGGAAGAGGTTATTTTTCGTTCAGCACAGCCGCAGCGATTGCTGCTGTTGACAGTGTACCTGGCGGATAACTTAATACCATGGTTTCTATTGTAACTGGTTTATTTGCATGGTTATGCTGGTGCTGGTTATGTTTCTGCTGGGTATTCATGTCTTAGGTTGGTATTTTCTGAAGTTGGTCTCCTGCAAAATATGTTTATTTTTTTTTCTTAGTTGTTTCAGGAAAAAATACTCAGCTATTCGAGCTGTTTAATGTAGAAAGCAACTTCTCTCCATGATAATTTCCTGGTAAAAGAATTTTGTCAACTTTGATGCTTGACACGTAAAATACCTGACCCAGAACCCACTGAATTTCCTAGAAAAAGTTTTCTTTTGGCTTACATATTTGGATCAGGTTTATGGTTCTCAATGAAGCTTGTGCCTAAGACTGCACTTACATAATTTACTAAATGATATTATCGAGAGTCTGAAAAATGTACCTTGCACTATTTAGGGACGCTTAACTCTTCTACTTTCGGAAGAGCAAGTTTTTCATAATAAAAAGCAGAAAGGAAATTCAAGATGTTTTCCCAGTGAACATTTTCATTTGAAAAAAACCACAACAACCCACCAGCGAAAGAAGAAAATTGGGGAAATGAGAAATAATTTTTTTTTTTTCAAAGTAGCAGACTGCGGGGTCTGTACAACATTTGCATTCTGTTAATTCAAGGGTTCCTGCAAAATAAAAAAATAATGGGTTATCTCTTCGTTGGTGAGCTGTAGTGAGTACAGTGGAAACAGATGTGCTGCTGCGCTGGGAACCCGGCTGGCAGCAGACTGCCTCTAGCCAAACAGTAGCTGCAGCGAGAGGGGGGTCTTAAACTCTCGCCCCTGACACCCCTCCTTCTGCCCACCTCCCTCCAGTGGAGACTTAAAAATACTACTTGATTAGAGTTTGAACCCATTTATTTATTTATTTATTTATTTAATTCAAAAGGAAAAAAGGAAATCGAATTCTCTCTAACGTTAAATGGTTGGAAATGCACAAGTCGGCATGGATTGTAATGCTTAAGTTGGCTGCGCTGGCTATCTTATAGATTTCATTCTATACATTTGATACCATATAGAAATATTATTAAATTTCACACTTAACAGGGACAAACAAATCCAAGAAATTTATTTCATATGTTCAGCGTGGTAAAACATGAGCTCGTGGAGGGAGTTTTTGCTTTAAACAAGCTTAGTTTTAATCATAATGATTCATGTATACAGAATCAAATCCCATGTGTTTATTTTAATGCCCTTTTTGCTCATTCATAAGGCAGAATTCCTGCTGATGTCCATGACTGGGAATCTGCAGGTGTTCACCTGAGTAGAAAATAAGTAAAAATGGTGAAAAGACCATAAGAATTGGCGCTTTTTTTTTGTGTAAGTGTGCTTTGAATACATAAAAAAATACTTCAAACCGCCTAGAAGCAGGGAGTGAGAACAGTGTGCTGGATTGCATTTCTCCTCCACAGCCTTTGTATGCTTTGGAGAGTTTTTGCAAACTTTCCGGCTGGTGTATTTTATTCCTAATACGGAGCGCGAGGATTGATCAAACCGCATGCTCCTTCGGGCCAGAAACTTTTCTTGTGGCCAAAAAAAAAAAAGGGAGGGCATGAAAGTAGGAGAAGGACAGGACTGGGAAAGCCTGGAGTATACTGGTACAACCCTTGGGGAACTGTGTTGAGATGCGTATTCTTATTTGTGGAGCGGAGAAGAAAAGTGAAAATTAAATGTAAATAGTTCAGAACTTCTTTGATTTAAAGAGGTTTAACTAAACGTGAGCTCCGTTTAAAAAACAAAATAAAAAATGCTTGTAAAGTGTACGTTTTCAGGGGTTGTGTTAGAAGCAAAAGCCTAGCTGACTCCATGCGGTCGTCAGATGTGTAAATAATGAAACTACAAAGTATTACTTTCACTTGTGGACAGTCCCTAATTTTCCCCCAACCTCTCCAAAAGCCTAAACAAGAATAGAAAGAAGTTTCAAATGTGAAAAAATGAAACTTGGTATTTACTGATGCTTCAAATATGAAAACAGACGGCAATACGGGGAAGTAGCTGGCTCCGGGGAACGGTGCGGGACAGAATCGTCCCTTTCTAGGGCAGCAGCTCAGCCGACCCCCGTGCAGCAGCGAGGATAAACCATTGCCCTCGCCAGCTGGGTTGGTACCGTCTCAGCTCAGGCCACGTCCTGTTCTGCATGGACCGGCGCAGCGCAGGGAGCGTCGGATGATGCGGTCATCAGTGATCTTACTAAAGGACTCGGTAGTTATGGGACATCCTTAATCGTGGGGGACAAGGCAGCAGCTGGCTGAGGGATGGGGACCCAGGAGGTGCCACGAGCATCAGGGCACCCGGAGATCCAGTCCGGGACTGTCGGTCTGTGTCTTTCTGCATTGCTAATAAAGTTTGCAAATGGAAGAATCACCCTCAAAAACTTCGTAGCGAACCACTCACAGGCACTGGTAACAGTAGGAACTGCTGAGCTTGTGGCGATGGGCTCTCTGAGGGGGTACCGGGGTACCGTGCCGGGAGAAAGGTGGTCTGAAAACGCAGTGGGCTGGGAACCGAGTGCTCCGGGTTCCCTGAAAAAGTGACTTTATGAGTTTACTGAAGGTTTTTAAGAACCTTTCATTGGGGATAGTGTAAGAGCATAAAGCATTTTTGGGTGAAGAACAGTCAGTGGATTTTTTTGGAAGAAGCTATACAAGGAAAATTTATTCTTGATTATTTTTTTTTGTCACATGTCTGAAAAAACCCTGTAGCACAATAACTGCTTTAAGCACAGATCAGTGATGAAATGAACAACTTTACTCACACTGTTTTTTCCCTGTAAACGTTTTGTTCCACGTTGTTTGTTGGAGTGCCATTTAGGCTGAGGTTATTTGTAGGCACAGGCTGGATAGTAGTGAAGTTGGGGAATCGTTTGACCTTCTGGTCTGTGTGATCACCAACAGGGTTATTGGTATGACATGGCTTTAGGTGGTTTAGTAACATAAATTTGGCTGGTAATATGAGCTCACTGTATTTTTCAAATATGCTTATTTTCTCTAGCAGTTTCCGAAGTATTACACATAAGTCAGCTATGCAGCTGGACTGGAAATGCCTTCTTGAGCTTTGCAGTTGACTGTGGATTTTTTACGTTAGAAAGCTTGAGAGACTGTATTCTGAATAACGCACCCCCTACGAAGGAATAAGCGTGCTCTAACATTTAAAGAGCCTTTCGACGGCTCGAAGAGAAAGGTTATGGTGACAAAACTACCAGTTCTGTGGCCAGGGCAGTACCTCTCAGCACAGGTATGTAGCCACGTCTGTACAGTAAATGCGACGATCTTTGAGCATCTTGGTTATTTTGGGAAAACGTTCAGACAATACATCAGTCTAGTTTTGAAACAGCTTCAAACATTTTACCACTGAAACCTCTAAAGCAAATGTTACAGAACATGCAGCTTGTCTGTTTATCTTCTCTAAGACTATGTGAAGTCATATGTGAAAAGCGATAAGAATCACAGTATCTCCTTTGGTTGCTCAACATGAGAAGCTGATGAAGAGACAGTCATCTAGAAGACATTCTTCAGAATAGCTGCAGAACAGCTGGGTTTGTTAGGCTGTCTCTGTAGAGAAATGAAGGTGGGATTGTAATCCAAGTAGGTAGGCATGGTTTTTCTTTTTGACCTGGCCTAGCAAAAGTGAGGGCTTTGGTTCAGCTTAGCGGTCAAACCCACGTTTCCAGCGTTCCCGGAGTTTGGTCGCTGCCCTGGGCTGATGTCCGTGCTGCTGTTCCTTTTTCACAGTTGTTGTCCCGGGGGTCGGGCAGGTTCTGTTCCTCGCTGCGTGTCTGGCAGCGATGGGTGGGAGAGCTCACTGGTCCTGAGAGCTGCTGCTCCTCCACCCCGGCAGCTCATCAGCCGTGTGAAATCAAACATGCCCAAAGAAAATTCACCAAAAGGTAGAGGAAAGTTGATTCCTACTCTTTACGTGGTTCCCACGGCAGAATAAAGCCCCTGTACCAGTAAAGCGGTTTTTATGGATGAAGTGGGTTCTGCACAAGCCCCATGGCAGAGCGGGGCAATAGGACACCAATACGTTATTCTCTGTCGCTGCTGTTCAACCAGAGAAGAGACCATCTCCTCTTCTGGGGAGCTATGAGGGTCCACTGAATTCAAGTGAAAAAACATCCTTCTGTTTTTTGGTTTTGCTACCCCTGATAGAGACATAAAGCATCTTTTGTGTATCAGCTCACTTCACTCCTCCTGTGGAGGTACGAATACTAAGGGCTGTGGATAAGACTGAAGTGGAAAAAAGCATGTAAATCATTCTTCGTAACAGAAATACAGAAAACAAATGTTCTCGAGTGCTTGAGTGTGAACTAAACTGAGGACAGAATTCAGGCATAAAGCTGTACTCTCCTTCCCGAGGCAGGGAGAGCTGCGAGGAACGGGGCTGAGAAGCTCCGTGGTCCCACGAGCTTCGCAGAGCACTGGCTGTGTGGAGCAAAGGGCCTTCCGCTGTTCCAGGGACCCAAGGCCAGGCCTGAGCCTGGCATTCAAATTCCCTTTGCCTGTTGTAAAGAGAAGTGGCTTATTCCCCTTATTATGTGTTTTAAATAATAATTTGAAATAGCTAGGCTATTCATTACTGGACTTGCCTTTTTTGACACTTTTGGAGAGGTGGCCTATAAAATATTTTAACATCAACAAGTGTTGCTTTTAAAAAAAAATAATTATAATTATTTATTATTATTATTATTGTGCTACATAAACCAGTTGAACCAATTTCAAATTTACTTCTGCGCTACGCGCTCTGTATTCATGCTCTCGGAGCGGTTGGAACCCCAGCTCGTTCTCCTGTGCATGAGTATGATGGGTTGACGGGCGGTTGCACAGAACAGCGTTGTGGAGGGGTGACTGTCAGCCCCTGACCGTGCGCTGATGTAGTTTTGTGTAACATAGTGGTTGGGAAGAGGTATTCGCAGGACGTCAGGTCGCTGCTCGGCTGCTCCCTTTCCTGGCGGGGACGGAAGAACAGTGATGGAGCTGAGGTTCCCCAAGGAGACCCTTAAATCACGGGGTAATGTGAGGGGTGGGATGTACACAGGCAGCGGGGAAAGAGTATAACCAAGCGGGTGCAGCGAGACAGATAATCCTTGGAGGAGCATCCAGCTGACTGTGATCTTTTCCTTATGCTTTAACCAGCGCTCTGGTGCGCTAAAGCCAATGGGAAGAGCTCGCATGGAGATTTTTCTTGAGGGTTTTTTTTTTCTGGAACTATTTCCCTGGTGTTTATGATCTGACAGCAGTAATGAGTCACTGTATCAAAGTCAGGGCCAGGAAAGGGAAAAAACCTGCATATACCGAATGCTGAATGTCGTGGACTGATGCTGCATATGGCAACACAAATAAAAGTGCTGTATGGTTAATGGTGTGAAATTTGGCTCTGCACCTGTATTCGCAGAACATACGCGCTCTTAAAAATCTTAACAAGTAAGATGATCTGTTATTATTTCATCTGTTGGAGTAAAACGAGAGGAAGAAAAAGATTCTCTTGGTCTTATCCACATGTGTTGAGTTTTGTAGTAACCTCCAAAATGATGGGTTGGGGAAAGATGAATGTTTTCCAGTTCCTGAAGTTCTTAAGTATTGCCTTAGACCTATGATTTACAAGTAGGGATGTCTTTACTTTCTGTTGGCATGGCTGTGAATGTGGTCACTTTTTTTTTGTGTGTGTGTGTGTCCCCCTTTGTTGACAACCAGCTGGCAAAAGTGGATTCAAAATTGGAACGAATACTCCCAGGTGTTACAAGCTCCTCTGATCCCTTTGTCCATATTTAATCTAATCTCAAATTAAATGGATACTATTGATTAGATTCCTTTCAAACGTGTATGGGTTACTCAATGTGTGGCGAAATGTTATTCTTCTCTTGTGTGAGTGGAGCATAAAAGGTGAAAGTATACAATTAATTTGCCTGCACTTTCTTGAAAATTGTATGCTGGATTTCTGTGAACACGCTGTATGGAACAATATTTCAAGCAAATTATTGTTATTTACTGTGGATTTCGCCTGAATATTTAAAGTCAACAATTATGCTTCCTTTTGGTACTTAATGGCTTTTTATTTTTAGAAACCTGGCCAATTCTTTCTCTGAGTTGGTGGCCCTAATGCTGATCTTCAGAAAGCATTAAGTACTGCACAGAGCCTAACTTCATAGCGCTGTTATTTTACCGCATCAACGACTATATACCTTAAGTTTAAAGTGTTGGCAAGTTTGGTGGTGACGCTAGTAGCAAGTTGCAGAGTTCACACCACGGGTGAAAGTCCGTTGCGGGGTAGTTGCTGAAGTTGGATGGGTCGATGGTGGCTTACGTGAGCGATGCTGGTGGTGTTGGCTCCCTCCTTCATGGCTGCAGCCCATGGGGTAGGTACCGCTCTCCGAGGAGAGCAAGGTTTCTAGCCTTGTGAGCAATCTGTTGTAAATCCAGCAAAGGTAGCGATGTCCCCCCCTGCCCTTCCCACAAATGCACAAAGAAAACCCTGAGCTCTTTGCAGGCATGCTGCTTTCTTGGAGCCCCTTTTCCTTCGCGTTTTAATTGAATAGGTGCCATCAGTTGGATGGTCCTTGAGTGATGGAGCGTTGCGTCTTGTGCTAAGAAAATAGAGAGGCCGGCGCAGACGGGGTCCTTGTGTTTTCCTCTGCCTTGCCACTATTATGTGATTTTTTTTATTATTTTTTTTTTTCCAATCCCAGTCATCTCTGGACCTGCATGGCTCGTGCCTGCCCCAAGTACGTGTGAGCTGCTGTGGTGACCATCTCTGGTTAAATATCCCTGCGGCCTGCTTGGGGTCAGCATTGGCCTCTGCCGGGTACTGCCCCACCACATTAAATTCCCTGAAAAAGCTACCAGAGCGGCTGTATTTTGGTGTTGCTATCAGGGTGAGAATCTCTTACCCGTTTTCAAGACAAAAGATGCGAGATCAAGGGTTATTAAGTAGGTATGTGCATTATAATGTATGATTTATCTGCTTAGTATAGACCATCGCCATGGTCACTTAACCGCTGGTTCATTTAGGCTTTTGTTAAATGCATTAATTGGAGGAGGGAGTGTCCTTGATTCATTGCATTGGATTAGACAGGCAAACCTTGAGGTAGTCTTGTCTTTATTTTTTGATAACAGTTATATAATTAAAATTGCGGCTTCTTTCCTGCAAAGAGTTTCTTTCCACACAAGCTCTCTTCTCCTGATGTGCAGAGAACTGTGTTTATGGTGAACTGCAAAACCAGATTCGGTAAGTGAAATCTTTTCTACCTGGAGACTTGATCCATATGCCAGCAACTGGTTTTCCAGGCAAGGAGTGGCATGTCGGATGGTCCAGGAGTCCTGAAAAAGCTCAAGGTGTGTTGCAAGTCAACAAGTAAGACATAAGTGCTGTCTTGAAAGACCTTGGGTTTCGGTTCCCTTTTTGAAGGGTAAAACAGTACATGCAAGGTTGAAAAATATCAGAGCAGTCACCTATATCAGCAAGTAAATTGGAAACCAGTGGTGGTAAGATATTCAAAGAAGCCTGGAAGGTACTGTCCTGGGGACACTGTAGTTTATCTGACCTGTCAGTCAGGTTCACCGGGCAGTTTCAGTCGTGAGGTGGGACGAGCTAAACGGAGAACGGATTTTTCTGTGAGAACGCGACCTTCATTTGAATTCTTCAGTGAAGCCTGGCAAGCGTGAGCGTCAGTGCTTCTCCTGGCTGCTTCTGCAGAAAACAAGAGACAGTTCCTGGGGGTTGGAGTCCAGGTTGAGAAGGAGCTTGGACGGGGCCTTCTGGAGTTTACTTGTGTAGAGGTTTCTTGTGTAAGATACCCAGAGCTCGTGTAGGGCCACGAACACCTTTGCTTCCCACTTTATTTAGTCGTGTTTGAGGGGCTCCAGGGCACTGGAGGAGCAGACTGGGTCATTGCGGTTCCCCTTCTCTCCCTGCAAGAGAGTGCAAGATACAACAAAGCATTTGAAGCTTGGGATGGGGGGTCAATCCGGGGAACACCGTGGAGCTGGCTGTGCTCCTCACTCTGCACCTTCTCCAGTACAGCCCCTCTAGCTCTGGTCCATACGTGGGCTCCTGAGGTAAAAAGGAGAAAAAAGCGGCCCCTCCAAGGGGTAATGTTAAACTATTGTGCTGGGAAATTTAGAAACAATTGATTTCTTTCTGGGGGCCGGGGGTAGTTGTAAGCAGGCTTTCCTTAGCTCCACGTGCATGCTTTTAGACAACAGCTATGGCGTTTTTGGAAATCGTCTGCAGCCTTGCACCTCCGGGTCAGTTAGGCTGTTGCGCCAGGTCAAATGAAAGTCTGTCTTCTCACTTCTTGAAAGTGCTTAAATTTAAGCAAAAGGTCCCCTCAACCCTTGTTAAGGATAAAAATCCAGCCCGCATTTTCCTGTGGAGGCATGTTTCTAACCACTTTATTAGTAACTTAAAGCCGTTTGTCTTGAAATCTTCCTGTTTTGTCCAGTAGTGACTGCTCACTTCGTATTTTTCCAGACAAGACGTTTGTAGGTGGTTCAGAGCAGAACAGGCAGTTTGATCGATTCTGCCCTGCTTTCATACGCTGTTAGTTCTGTTTAAGTTTGCAAAAAATAGAAGAATTTAAGAGAAGGGGGGAAAAAAAAGAACAATACAGCGTTGAAGCATTCCCCCCTTTTTTGCCCCTCATGGTTTAGGTGAAAGACTTTGAAAGAGTAATTCCTCAGTGACTTTCTCCCACCCTTCTTGTAGACCTGTGGGAGATGGGTCCTACCTACGCGCTCTATCCATCAGTAGCGCGTGGTGCAAGTACATAAGGTCTCCTCCCCTGCAGCCAAGCGCTGTTCCCAGGCAGACGGCTCTGCTGGTGTCAGACTATTGAATTTTTCTAGTTTTTTTTTTTTCTTCCCCTCTCTCCTCTCCCATCTTGCCTCAATCCTTTTATCTCGCGATTGCTTATTGCCAAGCCTTGGGACGGTGAGATCCCTAGGAGGTAAGGGTTAATGTTGTTTGTTTGTAGAAGAAGGGTGGGGAGCGCTGCAGCTAGGCTGAGATAAAAGGTACCACCGGGAAGTGGTTTTCTTGGCTGGGTAAGGTAGAAATGCTTTTAGCCTTGTGACCCAGTTGACTGGCTCCAAGCTCCATGCCGCTGCGAGGTAGCGAGCCCAAGGGCAAGGGATGATTCTGTGGTTTTCGGTGTGGAAGAGTTTCCCAGGAGCTAGCGTATAATTTTCACTCAAAGGCTCGTCTTCGTTGTTCACACAAAGAAAGTCCTTTTTGTTCTGGCCCCTCGTCAACAGTCCTCGTCTGAAGTTTCCCCGCAGTGCCCAGGCAGGGCTGCTTGTTTCTGTGGGCCCAAGTCTGGCACCGTAAAACTTGCATGATTTCAAGTTTCTCTCCAAATAAGAGTGAGTATTTTTGTCTGGGTAAGCGCCATGCAATGTCACGTACTCCTCTTCCTTTGGGCAGAGGCATCGTTTTTCTCCCTGGGACTCTGCAAAACACCAGTACTGAATGTGTTTTCACTGCACAGCGCTTGGCGTGAACACAGAATGGGTGAGATACCACCTGAAGCACTTAGCTCGGGGTTTTTTTGGAAGTATAGGAATTGAACTGGGTCATCTTTATATTTGAGTGCGTGCTGTCAGGCCTGCCTGTAGCTCCCTCATCCAGCCTGTACCAGAGCAGGCGTTTAATCCGGGATGCATCTGGATTAATTCGTAGCATCTCTGCTGCGTAATGGTCCACTGTAAGAGGGATGGTTTGGTGGAAAGTTAGCTTCCTCCAGCTGATGCTATCAGCAAGCTATTTGGTCTTTCTAGCCTGAATTTTGCCCTGCTGGAGGTACCTCAGCCAGGTGAGGAGCGGAGCGATGCTCACCAGGATGACGGCTAAAAGTAGGTGAAGTTTTGTAGTCACGGTTAACAGGAAACGGTGGAGACTGTAACAAACCAAGAACGAAAGCAGGAGTGGGTGTTTGGATATCTTGAGAGATGGTTTTCCTTTGGCGGGATGAGGGGGTGGGGGTTACGCCAGGCAGAAGAAGGTTCAAAGACTGAGAGAGAAACTTTCCAGAATGGCACCTGCACGAATTTGGGGCACCGTAGCTCTGGCTGGTATAGAAGAGCTGATGTGATGGTGCTGCGTGTTCATTCAGTGCAGTTCTTTGGGGTCCTTTGTGCAACTGGTTTTCACAAAGGCGGAAGGGAAATTGGGCCTTTCTTTTGGGCAATACAATAACGCTTTCTGAAACGGCATTTTTGTGCGTAAGGGGTGCTTAAGGAGCCTCCCATTTTACACCGCAGGGATTCAGAGGGCTGGTTGCCAAAATACAGCAACCTGCTGGAATTCAGGTCTTTTGGAAAAATGCCCAAACCTGTGTTAGCTTCTGTGGGGGACAACCTCACTTAGTGTTGGAGGGGATAATAATCCTAAAGCGCATGTTGCAGAATGAGGAGTGATTGGTTTGGAAACCCAAATAAACCTCGTTATTGCATTGGTTACACAAATGTAAAGCGACTGGCAATAGAGAACAGCATCCTTTTGGGGGGTTTGCACCTTTCTTGAGCTACGTCTACATTGCTCAGCAACGCACGGCAAAAGCAGCGGCTCTGCAGAGGGAAGCAGCTGGTGCTGTAGACTTGGCATCCTCCCCGTGAGCTTTCCAGGGGTTTTACGCTGGCCCAGACTCGGTCTGGTCCTGGGGATTGAGAGCCCGGTAGCTGCGGGGGCTCAGAGGGATGCTCCTGGAGCCGGTCTGGTTTCATCGGAGAGGAATCCAGTTGATGTTTGCTGAGACCGCTCTGTGATGCGAATTCAAGTGTGTTAAGTGAAGCCTAATGCACTTTGTCCCAAAAGCACTCTCTGGATTTGAACTGAAATGGTAGAGGCACCTTTGAAGCCCGTCAGTGCGGTCGGACTCCGGTCGCTCTTCACGTGTGAATATTCCAGCATCTGAGCTGGTTTAAATGACACCTTTGTTCTGAGCGAACTCTTAAACTTCCCGTGTTTATACTTCAATCGCTTTTAGAAAATTCCTAAATGGTAGAAGAGCTATTTCTATTTGTGGCATGCTGGTTTCCAAGCCATGCAGGGTACAGAGATGAGTTTCCTAAATTCTTTCCAATACCAAAGTTTCTTCCTCACTTTTTCTTTGCTAGCGTAAATGTTCTTCTCTGAGGTCTTTGACGTAATATGTACTTACATTTCAGAAAGAATCACTTTCATGAAAAGTTAAAAAAAATAAATATTATAATCGGCGAAGCATCATAAATAACTTTTATGTCTAAATCAAGCTATTAAAAGCTTTTTTATTTTTAAGTAGATAGGGGAATAAAATAGCTGTATAGTTCATAAAGTGGTATACTATTACTGCCTGCTGTGCCCATGAATTATGCCAGCTTTTTACACTTGTGAAGTAAAAAGCGGATTAGAACTGTGATCAATGTATTATCCTATATTTCTTATTGTGCATTATATTTCCTTTTTGAGAACCTTTGTAGACTAAATGGCTACTAATGACATAATTACAATTGTTTGTCACCGCCATAATGTGTGATTTCCTATCTCATCATGAAGATGTAAGTTAGATAAAGGAGGAGTTTTGGCAGGAAGACAAAGTGCAGTGATTTATTAAAGACCAGATGTGGTTGTTAAAAGCTTTTCTGCAGAAGGCTCAATTGAGTGATGTGAAATAGGAACGAAAGCTCCGAACACCACAGTCAGTGGTTCTTGGTGTGAGTGACACAGTTGCTCATAGGAGCATGACAAATTAGCGGCATGTTTTATTGTTGTGTACAAATTTATGTCTGAATTTAAACAGCATAAAAAGTTCGAAATTGCTTATGCCATTAAAGTGGATGTTTGAAGGAAATAATTATGCTGAAACGGAGTGGATGACTTGAAAACCTTGAATTCCATGAAAACAACTCAAGATCATATTAAGTCAAAAAATCTCAGGTTTTTGAAAGAAGAGGGGTTACTGAGGCGATTGACAACAACAAAAGCAAGTGTGGTGGAATATTAATAAGCCTTGTTTTGATGTAGGCTAGATAGCAATGTAAATCAGCAGAACTCCATCAAAGTCAAGCTGAGGGCTGGGTTGCCTGTATCCCCCCGCAGAGGCTGGTCTTCACGCATCCTCCCGGAACGGGTGGATGCTCCTAAGGAAGGAGGAGCACGCGCAAAGCAGCTGCCGAGCATGGCCTTAACGTCGTGTGCTGGCTGCAGGGTAGTAAGGGGCAAAGCCTAAGAAAGGGCAATTAAGGAGGAAATAATTTGTTCTTTAGCTCTGAACTTTTGCACTGAGCAGCTCGGGTGTGTTTGCAGAGGAGCTGTGGCCAGCCCCTGTCCCACGGGAACGTTGTCACAATGCTTTTCCCGGTCCTTACGCAGCGCTGTCTCTTTGCTTTTTTCATTTTCGTGTCTTGTTGTGCTGTGGCTATGGCTGCTTTCCACCGCCGCGTCGGCAGCGCGCAGACCTCCCACCAGCACAGGTCCTCCTCGGGGCCTCGCGCTTGCAGGAGCTGTTTCAGACTGCGTGCACCGTTGTTTCAGACTTGGGGCCAAGTGCTGCCTCTGGTTAATTGTCTGTACTAGCTTATTACCTGTTTTGAGGCATGGCTGGCTTTGGTCTACTTGCAACTGCAATTGTGATGTACATCTATTTGTGTGTTAGATATAATACTGTTAATTATCGATAGTGCTTAACATTAATAATTGTGAAGAGCTGAACAGTGATGGGGGACTTCTGAAGGCAGAAGAACACCTTTCCTTGTCTCTTGTTGCTCTCAGGTATTACTCTGATCTAAACTCACAGAAGTCACGATATTCAGGCTGGGAGACAGAATGATAGCTTCGATACCTCTTTTGCCCTTATTTATTTTAGGGGTCTTTACACGTACTCTGTCGTCTTGTCTCTTGCTTAGGCATGTCTTGCGTCTTGCTTGCTAGACGTGGCAGGTGGTTGATAGGAGGTGGGGAGGGAACAAGAGGAATGAATGTTCAGCCAACGCCTTCTGATAAGCATCTGAAATGCTTATATATATGTGTCTCGTGGTCTGGGAATTGTGCTGAAATTTCATGGAATTGGTTTTATGTGAAGAGTCCAGTGCTGCTCTTGGTTAGGCACTTTCCTGGTTTTGCAGCTTACTGTGATGCTGGTACAGCCGGTACAGCACAGGAAGTTTGGAAAGAATATTAAAATAGAATAAAACATAATGCAACCTTTTTATGAATCTCTCATCAGATTTTGTCCTAAGATTTTTGAATGTATTTTTTTAATCGTTATTTTATCTGAACTGGTAAGCCCATCCCCTTTTATGAATAGAGTTTAAGCTAACTTTGAATTTCCTGTCTTCCTGTTTAATCCAGACCTTTATCATTGCTAGCAGGCTAGGAAAAATACTATTGTCTCAGTCTGGGATAACCAAAAGTCCAGTTTGAACACATTCAATTTAATGTCTTTAACGCAGCATTTTTCAAATGAATTTTTGTTTCCTTCTGTCCTTTGCGTTTGGTTTTTTCCCTGCTCCCAACACAAGCAGAATGTTGTCACTTTCCAAATGAAATGCCTTTTCCCTTTTCTCCTGCATCCTCTTTTAAGGCCCCCTTGCTTTCCTCTCCCCTAGAAATCCATCGCATTGCTACAGGCATCACAGAACCGTTGTCGAAACTCCATGCTTGGCTTTTTAGTGATAGAAATCAAGCTGAAATACCAGTTCTGGATTGCCTTGCACTGTCGAACAATGGCAGAACTGATTCGTGTGGGGAAGTCTATGCTAAGAGAGTACAACTAATATTTCTTTGCTACATATGAGACTTCTGCCTCCTTGACTTTGGTTGTCCTCAGGTGAATGGGCAGTCAGAACAACTGATTTAAAGACACGGAGGTCAAGGCAGCATTGTGTAAGGTCTCTGGTGGCTTCTTGTATTGGGTGTCTTGGGTGTTGCAGTATCTTCTAGCACAGTCAGCTGGAGGCATCTCAGTCCTGGGATTCAAAAGGGCAGGGGTCAGACAAACCTTCCTCTCTTCTTAGTCACGTTCACCAGAAAATGTCTTTTCTAAGGGATGGAGATCTTAGCAAGATGAGAGAAGTTCCTTTTGACGTGAAAGATAGCAGAAAGGAGTCAGTGGTATTTGGGAAGCTCTCAGTGAGCAAAAGGAACGAGGTGTCCACAAAAAAGTGGATTGTCTTCTTTTGGATATAGCTGTCCTGTAGTCAGCAAGGCATTGTCCCTCACCGGAGGTGGAGAGAATCCGCCTGAGGAGATGCAAGTGGAAGCTTCTGCTTCACTGGTGTAGAGGAGGAGGCTGTTGGACCGCCTTGTGTTGCTGGAAAAGCCCAAGAGGCCATGGTGCTCCTCCTAAGCAGAGGGACCACGGATGAGTAACATAGGAAGAGGTGTGGTCCTCTCTTTGGGCAGGAGAAAGGGAACTGGCCATTTTGGTACCTCCAGCAGGAACTTCCTACTGGAACAGAAATGCTCACTCTCGTAGTGCCATGTGTTATCTCTGGGGTGGGTGGGTGGGTTCGGGTAGGATATCCCAGACCTCCTGGACAAACCCCAAATCTCAAAAACTTCAGTAGTCTTGTAAAAAAGATGAGTTTGGTGACTCTTGGTGCTCCTTCCAGTATCACAGAACTTTCACTTTTCTTATTTCACCTGACGTGAGAAGAGATGGTAAGAAAATGCTGCAAGTGGGAGGAGTGGGGCCGTCACAGCTGGAAACAGAGCGTTGCAGACACCCCTGAAATGTTGAACCCCAGACAATAGCTGCATAGAATTAATAAGGTTGGGTGAGAGTTTCTTTTTTGGGCAAAATTTTCCTGAGAATGGTCATCTTGTAGTGTTCTCACCGCTTGTTTTGGCTTTTTCCTTTTTTTTTGGTGTCCACTTCTGTGAATTTGGTAACATGTTTTGTGTGTAGAGCTGCTCAGCCGCACTGAAGTGATTCTGTATAATTTGTATTCATTGTTAATTTTAGTAACTGCACTGAGATTTGAATTACGCTAATCAACTTTTCTTGTAATTTGTATAATTTACATACTGTACACACACTGCAAATGCAGGACTCTGATGCAAAACAAAGTTTAATTAGTGTAACAGGGCTACATCAGCTTTCCAAGTGATTGATTTCTGAGCATGGAAGAGATCTGCAGCAACAGATCAGGGCACTAAAATGTTCAGTGTTAGCGTAGGCTCCCGATGGGCTTGAGACGAGTATAACCAGGGCAATTATTCGTAACCAGCACCGTTAATCCATCAGTTGACCCGCCTTCCCCAAATATTTGACTTGTGCGTAAGGAGGCACTGAGAAGTTTATGGATGTCTTGGTTTCTCTGGTGGCTTACGTAGCTGTCCATTGATGGGAGAAGGGGGTTGGAAGATGCTTCTCCTTGAGCACGGTGTTTGTGCTCTGCTCCGGTCCTCCTGCCCAGTCCCCGCAGTGTATCCCACCTTACAGATGTTTCTCTTGCTCCGTGGAACCAAGTTCCCCTCCTGAAGGACTCGTGGCCATTGGTGTTCAAGATCAAGAACAGAGTACCATTTTGGAGACAGAGTTTGAAATCTGATTATTTTTGAAACACTGAGTTATTTGTGGTTCCTGCCTTTTAACCTAAAATCACTCGCTTGGTACTTGAGATTTTACTTCCTTAGTTTTAAAAGTCTGTTTCTTTCTCTGGTTGTCTTATGGGAAGACTTCTGCAGTGAAATGAAGAGGAGACAGGCTGGTTACATAAAGACAATGAAACTGTTCCTTTGGCAAAATTTTGGCTAGAAAACAAAAAACTTGGGGCAAGAAAAAAACAATTTTGCCTTTCTTGGTTGAATGCGCTTCAGTTCCTGCGATCTTGGATGGCACTTACAAGAAATAAGAATCTATTGAGCTTTACATTGAGTTCTGAATTTTTTTTTATTTTTTTTAAAGGAGTATTGAACTTTTAGAGCAAATAGGTTTTTCTTAAAAAAAGAAGTCCTTAGCTGAATTAACAGATGCAAAACTGGTGAGAGAATAATAAATCTGAGAAAATGCTTGAGCTGGGGTGAGAATTGCTGTCGGTCCGAACCGTGCCTGGCTGTTAGACTGTCATTTCTACAGCCAGTTTGCTGCTAACTAGAAAGTCTCATCTGCGTGCTGGCTTTACCTTTGCACAGTAGCTGTCCAGTTGAGCTCCGTGAGATGATCTCCAGGTGTAAAGCCCAGCCTGCTCATAAATCTCTGCAGACCCAGGGCTTTATTTTGTATCTGCTCGGGCACCGTGGGTCTCCTCCTCGGGAACGCTCTCACCGGGTCGGTTATGACTTGGGAACTCCACTCTGTCATCCTTTCAGGGCTGTTAATAGCAGGGATAGGTTTTAGTGTCGATTTTTGTAGGCATTATGTTAATACCATTGTTAGCTAATTAGCATCCGTCGTAGGTTTGTATATGACATTGGATGGGCAAGTGTAAATGAAATGGACTCTGAACGTTTTATGAGGTGTTACTGAGAAACTACTTCGCTCATCATTACTTAAAAGCCAGAGATTTGGCCTTAGGTATTACATCATGTGCAAACCAGTAGACAAAAATGGTGATCAATTTTTTATTATAATAAAGTTTTAATACGAGGCATTTTTAGCTATGTGTCATGAATATATGAGTCATGTATTTCACACCAAACCGAACCTATTATGATTATATTTCTACTTCAAGGGGTTTTCGGTATTTAAATACTAAATTTAATTCTATGGTTAAAAATGATTCATATTCAAATCTATTTTTATGCTTTATAATTAAATAAGAAAATATTGCTTGTACCTACACTTTTACTCTTCTGGGTCGTATTATAATTATTTCTTTAATTTGACCCATAAAAACAGTCCATTTCTTCATTAGTAAATTACAAGGATATCGCAACAGAAAAATGAGTTTTGAAGGTGTCTTACCATATCTAATGGGAATTTCAGTTTGGGATTTTCTCATTTCTTTCATTTGTTCCTTTTGTAAAACATGAAGATACTTTCTAGGTAAATTAATCCCTTCAAAGGAGCAAAATAACTTACTTTTCGGAAAGGGTTATTAGAGACTTATTCTTTATAATCTTAAATACCACTTGTGTTAGGCTGAACAATGCATGGGAAAATTATGCTAGTTTGGAAAAAAAAAAGGTGGGGGGGAAGAATGATTACCAACCAAAGCCAAGTATATTAAAATTATGTGATCATGGAAAAGGGAGCTTTCTATTGGGAAAAACGTGATCTAGATTCCCATGAAATTTCTAAGTTTAAGTATTTTTGTAAATTAGGTTGTTCCTAGTTAAACAGGTGGCTCTAAAGGCTGGTTTCACTGTTGTTTTAATCATAGTTTAGTTACCATGGAGAAATATGCAAGTTAGCATTTATACACAGAAGTGAAATTTATGCTGCATAGATAATAGCCTAAATTTAGCATGACTTAAGTTTACCACTTCCTTAAGAAAAAAGATATACATGTTTTATTATTATACTATCACACTATCAAGAAGTTAATGTCTTTAAAATACTTGAAGATTTAAAAGTCAAATTTTTTTGTCCTGAAATGAACACTGTTGCTGTTTTCTCAATTTTTGAGCTCTAGCTTGATTCCCCCCCCCCTTCCCATTTTTTTGGGTTGATATCTCAATTTTTAGTTTTAGATGAGTTCCGTGCGTGGTATAGAGCTGGTTTTAAGCGCGCGACTGGCGCGCTGCAGTTCAGCGCAGGACTTTGCGGGAGGGAAATCTTCGTTGAACAATTTATTGAGGCATTTCAGCAGTTTGACCCAGAGTTTATCAGAATGGAGTTTTCTGTTACTGAACTGAAACAATACCGGGAGAGGGAAGAAAGCGGCGAGAAATCATAACCTCGCGTCTTAGAGAATAAAGCCCGTCCTGACTTAGCTGAGCCTCGTGAGCAAGCGGAGATGCCGAGTGTCTTTGGCTGACCTGGAGAGCTTTTTCCTCTCACCCAGCCACCCTTCCTAATTTACCATTTATTTATTTTTTGCCCTGTGTTTTTAAGTTTAGCAGTCCTGTCTGTAGGACCTCGCGGCAGAGCGAAGTTTTCAAGGACGAACGTAGTAAGAGTAGCGTGATCCAACAGGAGGTCCCCCAGCACACAGAGTGCAGCAGATCCCTTTCAACACCAGCTGTTCTCACAGATATAGATTGCTGCAGTGAAATTTTCTTAATATAATTCAGGAAGCTCTAGAGAATTCTCCAAAACAACTGTGCCAACAAGGAAAATGTTGAATTTTTCATCAGCTGCCCAACGCTGAGAGTTAGTGGGCAATCCGTTCATTCATGACCAGATGTTCAGTGTAGTAACGCTCTGCAGTTAACTTGAACCTTGTGGCCTGTTTACCGGCGCTGGCAAGGACGTTGGCAGCAGCCCGGCGCTGGAGGATTGCGGCCCGAGAAGGTGCGAGATCCGCCTGCGTGTCCGTGGCTGCCTGGTTTTCCACCAGCGTCCAGACAAGGTAGGGGAGCGATGGAGGAGGGAGACGACGCAGCATCAATCATGGCAGGGGCCTGGCGAGAAGCATCGTTATTTCACAGCTCTGTTATCAGAGAAGAGCTGACAAATTTTTATCTTCCCTTCTTCGAGAGGAAAGATTAGCTTTTTCTTTCCGTGCGCGGGGGGCTAATGCTTAATGCTGTGTGTCGTAACTTTTTTTTTTTACCCTTTTTTGTGGCAAAATTATGGGAAGGCAGGTGACTGCTAACTTTGCACAGCTGTGTGTGTGTGCATTGAGGTGGGTAAGGTCAGGGTGGTGGTAACTCCACGTCAGCCCCGTCTTGAGCTCAGCTGAAGCGTGAGGGTTGACTCCTGAGTAGACTCATCCATTCCCTCAAGCTCATGGTTTCTTTCATAAAGATGCATTTATGCCTTATGCCATTTCAGTGTGTTGTGTTAGGCACTAGTACACAGAAAAAAATAGTATTGAGTAGGAGTTCTGGAATAAACAGTGTGATTTTCTACTTTGAAAAGGATTCTTCCTTTAAATGATTAACTGTGTTTGATTCTGGGTATGCCAGCTGGCTAGGAGAGGGAAGGCAGGATTTGATAATGTTTAGTTTTTTCTTAGATGTTACATGAATCTTAATTCCTTCCTTCATTGTACTTCAAAATAACGTAACTATTGATTTCAAAGTGGAATCGTCGATGAAACTGCTATTATCTTAACGCTGTCACAATAGCCGCGCTTTCTCAGGTTTCTTTTATGAGCAAGGGGAAAAAAATCCCTTTTCTGTAAATGCAATAGTTCAGGCTTTTAACTTTCAGGCATGCTCTCGAGGAGGAAAGATCTCTCATATACATATTTTTGAAAACGATAGCACTTCTAATACTGCGTGCAGCAGACAGACCAGATGGGGATGCCACTACCTGCGCTTACCCCGAAGAAAGAGTTGTTTCCCAGCTCCGCACAACTACTCGTGCGAGCAAACGCACGCCCGTCTTGCGTAACAGTAGCGTGACCGTCACCGGCCGTGGTAGGACACCCGTCTAACTGTCATCTTCGTTAGAGCTGAGCCCTCCCAGCAATTATGTTTGCTTTGGCACAGCTTTCTGGCTCTAATTTGTCAAGTTGCAGTGAAACCCTCCCTTTGCATTTCCTGCTCGGGGAGAGGAACCTTGCTGCATATTGTGTTCAGCCCTGGAAATTCATCTTTATTGTGCTTACGAAGTTGAGCTTGACCTGTCCTCTTAAAGGGCAGGGGAAAGTTTTGCAAACAAGCCCCCAGGCTTGTCCGCTTAGAAACAGCAACAAGAAAATGCCCTAAATGATAAACTAGAGGATTAAAATGAGGGTAAATTAAAGTTCATTTCTTTCTCTCTCTCTCTTTTTTTTTTTAAAGGAAGGATGGCAGAATAATAGTCTTGTTTCCATTGATGATAACTTGCTGATAGAAAAATGAGAACAAGTTTACAGTAGCTTTGACATTAGTTACCTTTATTCAGCGTGCTCCAGCTGCATTGAGCCCTCAGGAAGCCTTCACCATGCACACAGTTTGTTCTTGGGTGTGAAAGCAAACAGTATTTGAGTTGGCAGTAACTTCCCTTTTAGAGAAGTTTGCTGCCTCGGCAAGAAACCGCAGCGTGAGCTTTCTGCTGTTGAATGTTTCCACTGGCAGGATGGCCTTTTTCCACATTTCCTTGGTTTAAGGAAACAGATTTTGAACTTTTTTTTAAGACAAAATGCCAACATTTAACAGCTGGAGTTAGCATATAATTTATGGGTTTCACTTTTATGCTGTTTCGGATATATAAAAATTAAAAAATCTGCAATTATTCTGAAGCTATGCGAGTTCTTGCAAAAGAGTGATTAAAAAGTCGAACCTCTGTTAGGAGGACTTCAAGAAAGTCATTGTTACCTAAACAGTTAATTACTCTCTTTAATGACTTTTAATTGTTATAATTCACTTACGTTATTACACCTACCATATAGGTGATACGTAAGGAACTCCTTTGTTTCCCCCCTTTGATTAACGAGGAGGAGTTTGCGCAGTTGAAGCGCTTCATATATTTATTTTTTAAATTATTCTTGCACGCGAGCTTGTTCATCTTCCCTCTCCTGTGCGAGCCTTCCCGCTGCCGCAGCTCCGTTTGGAATATCGACGCAGGTACAGCAGACAGAGGCTTCAAAGCTGCGCCTTGCCAAGTTGCTACTCGCTAGCGAGAAGGGCTCTTAAATCTGGCAATAAAGCTATCCAGATGCTGAATGGACCCGGATTCGCCTCCGTTTGCTCCCTTTTGGGATGGCCTCTTCCCAGCTGAAACTCAGTGTACACTGCTCAACCTTTAAAAAGCCTCATATTGGCTACAAATTTCAGATCCCAAACTCAGTAGCTACAATCAGAAACAGATCAGATGCAGGAAATTAATGCAGTCAGCCAATAAATTACGGAGCAACAGTCGCCATAAGTGCTGTGGTATTTGTGCTCTGTCAGTGCGGGGATACTCGTCGTGTTTTGCTGAACGTCGCTCAGCTAACATCTGTATAAACACCGGGAATACAGCATGGGTCTTGAAAAAGCAGATTGGCCCAAAGGAGGCTTCGCTGAAGGAATTTCCCTGGTTTCGCAAGCTGGAAAAGAGGGGAGGGGGGAAGGAGGGGGGAAATGAGAAAGTAAATATATTATGTACAATGCTGTTCATATTAAAATCACTTAATTTGTATTTTAGATTTAGGGGCAAAAATATGTTGTAATGATGAACAGCGGCGTTTGAGAAACGTATATTTTTTATTTTCAGAGACAGTAGCCGTTTGTCATTTTTATCTGTGTGACTTGTAGACTTGATTGGATTTATTATGTATGCTGCATGTTTATGGCGTTTTTATTGTACGCTGTTAATTTGTTGTAACTGCTGCCACTTTCTTGCCAAGGACCCCTTGAAAGCAAGTATGTGTCAACAGTTACCTTCCAGTTTAATAAACTTAATGCTACTTCTCTTAAGTTTTGTAGAGGCCATGGGTGCGCCGTGTTCATGGTGAGCTTTTTAACCCTGTGGCATCAACTTTCTTCGGCTACAGCTCAGGCGCAGCCCTGCAGCATGCGTCTTCGAAGTTAAAACACTGTCTTTTCGTTATCTTTATGTTTTATTATAATAAAGCAATGGTAGTGTACAGTTACGGTCGCTGTAGTCTATGGCAAAGAGAGAAAAAGGCAAAAATATCTCCTGCTTGCTTTAAGTAAGCAGGCCAATCGGCTTTCGAAATAAAATAGAAAAGGACTTTTAAATATGATGCTAATGGTGAGAAATTAGCTGATACTTTTTTATATTTTTGAAACCCAGAAACACTGATGAATTATCCAAACAGGATTAAAGTGTAGTTATTGGTAATAAAGCTGAACATATTTATATGATGAGGATTAAGCAAGATGAGACTTCGTTTTCCTGGAAAGATGCAAAGACAAAAATAATCCTAAGAAAAAATAATGTGCTGTGGATCTATATCTTTAAGGCACAGCTGGAGGTAGAATTAGAACAGTGATTTAAAGGTGCTTTGTGGTAAAATAGTGGATAAAGTTAATACATTTTATTTTCATCATTTCATTTACTTGACTTCATTATTGCCTGCTGCTGAACCTCCCTGATGATGCCTATTCCGTGAGGTCAGCTGCGTTACTAACTTTCTCAATAACGAGGTGGAAGCATGCTCTGGAGAATGAGCAAGGGTTCTTCGAATGAATGGAAGCTGCTATATACTACTTCTTTTGTTGTGACCATGGCAGTGTGGTTCTCAAGACTATGACATTGAGCAGTGCGTGGCGTGTAGCCCTCAAAGGGTGCTCTTGGTGAGGTACGGGCTCCTTCTCGCCATGAGTGTTGCGATTTGGTGGGACCGGGTTTGTAAGATGGCTGCATTTTAACGACTGTGAAAGTCGTCATAAACTAGAATAAGCCACACTTGAAGACAGTGCAGTCTTAGTGTGTACGGCTGCGATGTCTCTTCAAACCTGCAGATCGTATCGTGTCCTGCAAGAGCCCTGCACTGAAATCCTCCGCCGCCGGAAAGGTCGTGCAAGTTTTGCTTTTGGCGTTGATGAAACCTGTCTATTTTCCCTCTTCATGTCTAAAGACTAGTTTGCTCAACAGTGGCCGTACAAGGCAAACTTGAGATAGTGTTCAACTAGTTTCATTTGTGGTATGAGCTGGGTTTTGTGAGCTCTGCCCATGTTTTGTCTCGGCATTATTGTATTCACCTCCCGTTCCACCTTGCCCATCACCGTGTGCATATTTCATATGGTAATGGGTGCCCATATGCGTACTTGGAAATAGCACCTGCTTTTTCCAGAGTCACAGCACTACCGAGGGAGATTACCTGATTGTAATCCTGGTTATATTAAAAGGTGATGTAATGCTGATGGGGCCGTACAGCGTGGATTCAGAAGGAGAAAAAACCCTCGCTGGGTGATTTTGATACGCATTAAAAATAGCCCATATTACTAATATGTGCATTTGCACTAGCATGTGTGTCCTCTGCCATACTTTGACTAAGTTTTCTGCACTCGTACATGAAGAGCGGAATTTCATCTGTGACAATGTAAAAAACCCTGACTTTTTTCCTCCTTTCTTGCTTTTTTTTTTGTCCATTTCCTCTAGCAATAGTTGTAGTTCCGATAATTACAGGCGCTCTTCTTGGGCACTGTTTAATAAAAGATGTTTTCTGCATTTATAGTATGGGCAGAGATGCTTTGGTGTGCTTTGATGAATCAGTGTGCAGACAGAAACACAATTCGTTGACTAAACAGATTACAAGAAGTAGTTTATCTGAAGAGGGGATGTTCCCGGTGGGATGAGAGGACCTGAATCTGTGCTCAGCTTTAAAAGACGGGGCTGTAATGTCTCCCTCTCTGCCCTGGTATGTACAGGGGAGAGTTAACGCCTGACTTTGTACTTAGCTGGTTTGTATTGCAGTAGAAAAAAAGACTTGTGCGGTTCTGTGATTGCTTCCCCAATTAAGTGATATTTTATGTGTAGGTGACTTGTTTCATACCTGGCTTCTTCCGCATTTAGTTCCATTATTTGTGTTGGCAGGAATGTACCTTTTGAGTCTTTAGAAACATCAAGTTGTACAGGGTCCCATCCGGAGCCCATCGGATGGAGGGAATTAAAGCACCACCTTGCACTCGGCGGGCCAGTGATCAAGCCCACGCGGTTTAAAATGTTTTTTGGGTTTTTTTTTGCTCTTGGGTTCATCCCGTGAATCTGCGAAGGGATGATTTCTCCTCCTGAGCTCCCTCTGGGTGTTTGCAGCAGGGCCCCCGTGCCTTGGTGGTGCGGTGCTTCTCTCCCTTTCCCTGGTGCCAGACCCTAATTCTCTGCTTCGTGAGATGTTATCCCACCGAACCAAACCCAGGACAGATAAACTGAGAAAACAGGTCTCACGTAAAACATACAACTAACAAACATTTTTTGTTTAGTGCTTCCCCGCCCTCATGTTTAATTGTATGAATTAAATGTCGCGTCAGTCTGCCTGAGGTGTTGGCATCCTATTCAAATTTCAATTACCACCATTAAAGTATATTTACGCAGTGCACGAATATAGGGAGAACGTATTTATAGCAATGTTTTATTGCTAGTTACGTCCTAGAAAAATAACACTGAAGTGCTGAATCGCTAAGTTTAAGCAAGTTTTAAGTTGAAGGAAAATTTCTTTTCTCAGGCGGTACAAGTCCTAGGCGGAACGGAACAGCAATGAATTGTATCACCGCTCAGCTCATGTCTGTGTGACTGTACAGCAGTATTAATATATTGTTACTGGAACGACCTAAATAATTAATTGTAAGAAAACAACATAGTTAAGACTCAGGAGGGGAGCAAAGGGGAGAGGTGCGAGACTGAATTTTCTCACTGCCTGAAAACACCATTTGCAAAGATTTTGCAAAACCCTCTTTAGCTACTGCTAGGAAGAATATAATTGAACAGAGGCTGGAATTACACTTCTGAAAGAATAAGCTTTTCTGTATATTAAACACTTCATACAGTAAAACAATGCTATACCTGATGAATAATTAAAGTACTGAAAAAAAATATTTCTCCATGTATAACTTAATTATATGTGTGAAGCATTTTTACCCTTATGAAAAAATGCAAGGAATGACTTTTGTTTTCATCTCCATTCATTATGAGAGGGGCTCTTTCTGTAAAATACAAAGTGATCTGGAGCTTCGTGAACTTCACAGTTGCTTTCCAGGGTTGTCCTACATGACCCTTAAAGTGTTGGTGATAGATTCAAGTGTGGTTTTGGGTGGTTTTTTTTTTTTTGGTCTAAAGCAATGAGAAGAGAGTGCAAATGGTAGTGCTGCTTCCTTGTGTATACAAGACAGGGTTTGTGAGAGAGAGGATTAAAAGATTTCAGTATTTCATATAATGAGAAAATAGTTTTTAGGTTTCTGTGAGAGTATATGAACTTCAAGATAAAGTCGCAGCCGCTCTGAAGTATTCTTTTCTTCCTTACTCTCTTACATGAAGGTGTTTTAAGTTTTTCTAAATCTTGCTAAGATAGAAGCTTTTCCAACTTGCCTCTTCAAGCCACACTAGACCCACCATCCAACAAGCTCAAGATGTTCTTGAGGCTCTTGCACCAGCAGTGCAAGAACGTCTGGACCAGAGGTAGGTATTGACATTATCTCCAGCAACTAGGACTTGTGATTCCTGCGAGTGACCGCGGGGCGTTGTGGGGAGCTCAGGTTCACCAGCGTGGTTGTTTTACAGGTGTCCTGCAGTTACCGGGTGTTTCTTTCTCTTGCGACAGGAGCGTGGGCTGGGAAGGGTCTTTCGACTCATCCCATCCCAGTCCCTCGTTGCGCTCCTGTATCCAGCGCTGCTGCGCCTGGATGGCTTTCCCTGTCCAAGTGAGAGGTTGGCAGCTGCTCTGCTCAACCAAGAGCCAACACTTTGTAGCCTGTTGAATCCTTCAAATGTGTATCTCTCACAGAAAGCACTCTTTTTCTTTCCTTATTTTTTTTTTTCCCCAGTTCAGTCAAATGTCAGGTTTTGTTTCTCACCTCCACGTAATAAAATCAAAAGTATTAGTAATAGAAGAACCTGTAGAACAGAGAGGTTTTTCTCCTGTCTGCAGTTTCATCCCTGGGTGTGAAAGGAGCTGGGATCACGTTTCTCCTGGCAGGTGCCTCGCTGGGGTCCTGGGTGCGGGAAGCGAGGAAGGGGAGAGTGCACGAGGGCCGGGGGGGGTGCACCCTGGATGCGGCTCGGTCATGCCGATGAAACCCATAGTGTTGTCCATCAGTTCGTTGGGCAGGGAGGTCTGGCTGTGTCACTAGCTGCACCGGGGAGCTGGGTGGTGAGCCCCGCTGGTGCCCCACCGCTATGTCCAAGGATGCCCTAAACAAGCAGTCTCTTGTGAAACGGGTAAGGAAACAGCTGGAAAAACATCCTTGTGGATTTTTTTTTAGCCCATCCTTTTCAGGAGCGCGTATGTCCCAATGTGTGTCTTGTCCTCTGCAGCGGAGCAACGACTGCTATGAAGTGGGTTGCATCTGGCTAAGAAGAAATAGGTTAATGTTCTCCTATGGGTTTTTTTGGGGACCTTCTTCCTCTGAAAGTACTTTTCTGAATTTCTTTGAATTAAAGGTGGGAGGAGATCTGTTTAGCTTTGACATTCATTCCTTGGTACTCATCGCACAAGCTTTCATTTTTTGTTTGGGAGGATTTAAGAGGTCTTTTCTGGAGTATATAGTGGTTACTGCAATGGAATTACCTCTAGTGCAGAGGCAGAGCTATTCAAAAATACGTTCAGCCAGCAGGTCCTTACTGCATTCCCAAGGGTTCCTTTGGCAATGAAGATGATTTCGGAATAGTGTCTGGGTTTTCTTCTTCAAAGGTTACTGAGGATACAGTATGTAAGAATAAGGATAGGAAATTCTTAACTATGGCATTACAGGTTGGATACCCTTGCTTCTAAATCACTTGGGTTTGGTATGTGGATGCTTGTGGTGTTTTCTTACTCTTTGCTAGTCTTTCTGTGCAAACAGATTTACATTGTATTTGGGATTATTTCAAACCATAAACTGTTTAGGACATTTTCATGTGAAAACAGTAGCAGTAGCAATCCGAGCTGGAAGCAGGTATTAATCCTGCTGCTTGATAACCCAGGGAAGGTCTTGGTAAAACCACTGAAGGTTTCTGGTTTGGTTTTAGGCACTTCAGTCAAGAATGTGTTTTTATTTTCCCCAGGCCCAAGTGTATCGTCTGAATGTATTGTGTACTTAGGAATATTTTACTTATTTAGCACTAATATTGACAATATTTACTTTGTTCCTGCTAGTTTGCATTTACCTTTGCACGCGGGTCTTTGACTTCTCCTTTACGTCATTGCGTGCTCGGATGGCTTCATCTAGAGACAAAGTCACCAGAGCATTTGAAGTGATAGAAAATTTTCGAGCATCTTCTCAGTGATGCTACTGGTTTTCATTTTCCAAGAGCAGTGCAACCCTTCACTCCAGGTTGATATATCTGACACGTTGGAGGGGAATTTCTGAAAAGAAAACGGTTTTCAGGGATATTTTATTCTTGAGCTGTAAGCAAACATTGACATGAAAGTCTTGGGCCTTTCTAGCTGAGGTGTGACAGATCTCTACAAAGTTCTGTACTGCTCCTGGAAGATAATGTGAATTTTCTTTTATCAGTTTTTAGAGTTCCCTGGTCCTGCTAGAGGACGTCTGTTGGGGCAGGGGTCTAGTTGAAGCTGAAGGTGAGTCCATACATTTTCTAGATGACAGAATACGCAGAGTCGGGAGTTTTCCGTCCCTTTCTTTTTTTATGAGCAGAACAGTTTGCTGAGCAGACACGTGTTTTAATGATAGCAAACTAAATTTACACATTGTACAGTGGTATTTTGCTACATTAATTACGTTGTCAAATGTAATAGGTAATTACCACATCAAATCACCTTCGTATGTTGCATGGAGGCATAACTTGCTAAATTATTTAAAAAAACAAACAAACAAAATCCCAGAAGCCCAAGGGCAACATCACCACAAACCTGTCTCTTTCTCTTCTAAAAGAAAACACTTCTCTATGTGAAGGCAGGAGCTTCGCTAACTTCAGCCGGCGTCTGCCCTGGGTGATGGCAACGGCTGCTCCGTCGCCCCAGCGTGGTGTTTGTCCTGGGGCTGGTCACTAGGTACCCCGTGCCCCTCCCCGCCGGCTGTCTGGGGGCAAACTGGAAAGCAGGGGAGTTTTGTCAGGGAGGGGAGACCCTCTTGTATAACTCCTGATCCTCTTGGGGAATTGGTTTTTAGACTCTTACTTTAAACGTGCTTGTTGCCTTTTGTCCTGTGGTGACCAAAGAAGGATGAGAAAGGGTGGCAAGTGGAGGTGATGCCTTTTGAAGAGGCGTCAAGAAGATGATTCTTTAACCAATATCTCTTCCTCTTATGCCCTTAACTCATACGTACACTTCAGTCCTTTTCCTCCAGGGTATCTCTGTGGGATTTCACAGGACCAGTAATCACCAGCTCCTTTTTTGACAGCTTGCTTGTTCAGATGAAGCAATCCTTCCTGCTCTTCTATCTGGTGCCTCTTGCAGTTGTACTTTGTCGTCTTCACCGGGCTGTGATCCGGCAGTCGGTGTGCCTGGAAGGATGCGTAGAGGGTTGTGAGTGGCCGCTGATTGTTTGGATCGGCACAGTGAAACCATTACTTACTTTATTTTACCTAGCGATTTATGCCTAGCCTGAAGCTAGGGGTTTTTTAGTGAATTCATACGTAGATTTTTGCCCAGTCTCGGCCACGCTGGAAGGAGCACTTCTTCCATGTGACCAACGGTAGTATGAGAGAAGGAAGAAAAATAGTAAGCTTTGGTTGTTATTTCTTATCCAATAGTTCGCTAAATGGCATTTCTGATAAAACTCTGCAATAGACTTGTGAAACTATTTTAGTGCTCTAATGTGCAGAGAGCATGTGCCCCAGGGAGGTACCCACAGGCACCAGAAGCAGAGCGGTGCAAGTCCTTGACTTCTCTTGCCATCGCAGAAAGGGAGGTGGGGGAAAGGGGGGAGAGGCTGCGTGTAGGTGCAGTTGTGAGTGAGCAGAGAGACGCGGAGGCTTGAGCGTGTTGAGTTCGATTCTGAGTGATTATGGTCCTGACATTGCTTTTGCCAACCCCAATGTCACCAATTTTAGAGACCGAAGTAAGTCCCAGTCTGTTCCCGTGTGTTTCGTACAGTTCGGTTAGCGGCTTGCTTTGCAGAGAAGTTATAATGCTTGAGATCCTCTTGCTTTGCCTTCTTTGAGACCTACGGAGGGTCTTCAAGGCGGGTTGGTGGGGCGAGCTGGCCGCAGAGAGCCCCTGTCCGTGGCCCAGGGAGCCATGTTCTGGTCATCCAGCCATCTCGTGTGGAAACTTCGCCAGAGCACCGGGATCAGGGAGGTTTGTGATCTGAATCGGTCCCGAGAGCCACTCCTCGTCCCGACAGAGGGTGAGTCTCTCCTCTGTTAGTGTTCTCGTAGGGAATGGCATCCTTTGTGCCTCGCCTACCTCTGAGTCATCTTCAGAGGCAGAGGGAGATGGCAGGGAAAGGAGGGGACTTCCTCGCCGGTGCTCCTGGCCACCCAGGCTGGCCTGGCACCCTCACCGCAGCTTCTCTCTAGCCTCGGGGCAGACCCCCGCCATCTGCAGTGGGACCCATCGGGATTGCAGGGCTGCTGCCATTCTCCAGCTGCAGACCCGGGGCGGGGGGGTGGCGGGGGGGCAGCAGGAGGGCTCCCGCCTCCTTTTCTGAAGTTGTGTGTGACATTATTTTTTTTTTTTTATTTTAATTCTTTGGTGGCTGTTGCTTCCTCTTGCCCAAGATTTCTTAGCCAGCGCTCAGGGAGAACTTGCCTTAAACGGGAAGTGTAACCGAATCCATTGCAAATTAGCAGTTAAACTGACAGAAGGACGTTGGAGTTTTTGGTTGTTGCATTTTAAAGTTGGCCAAGTCATGCTGTGGATATAAAAGGATTGTTCTTCACACTCCGGCATGCTGGGCGAGGAGGCTACTGCAGCGTGTCCACACAACGTGGCTGAACGTGGCATAATCTGGTTTGAAATAAACTTCATGACTCTCTTCTCCTCCTCTGTCTGAATTAATACTGGGGGTTCATGAGAACAGAGTGCAAAATGCATCATGTCTTCATTTTTCCAACAGCTGGCACACAGAGATGCTGTTGTTTAGGAGAAGGCCACTCACCAGTCCATCCCCAGCCATGTGGAAAATGTTAGCGGTGCCGTATCTTGGATACGGTACCTCTATTTTCCAAAGGGATGAACGCTGTTAAGTGTATCTTTCTGTGGGAGCTGAGCCTCCGTTTATGATTCTGGGATCTCTTTTTTTTGACCTTTTCTTTCCTGCTGGGTGCTGACAGGTATTTCTGGGGTAGGTGCCAGGGTTGTTCTCTCGCTAATGATTCATGTGCCCTTTGCATGTTGCGCTGCAAAATGACATGCAACAGCGTGTACCCAGTATTTATGTTACATTGGTTTGGCTCTCCAAACATGTACTTTCGCTTTCATCTCGGAAGTTGTGCCACTCTAATAGATTTGTGGTGCTGCAGTTGGTAAAAGTGATTTCAAAGATTAATTTCTGGAATATTTGGGGCCACGAGCGAAGGGCCCGGTGCTCTGCTGCGTCATGGTTTCTGAAGGTCGCACGTGCTGCTGGGGGATCTGCAGCGCTTTGCAGAAGGACCCCGGTTCTGGGCGGAGGGGATGCTCGGGCGCTTGGCTCTGGGCGTGACGGACACAGCAGCCCCTTTGCTCTTCCCCCCCCCCCGCCCCGTGAAAAAGGGGTGATGAACCATAACAACGCGAGATCCGTAGGCATCAGACTCCATGTAAATGAAACCCCTCCTAAATCCAGATAGTTATCAGCGCGAGTCAGCGATAAGCACGCTGGTGAGCGGCCAGGAGGGCGAAGGCAGGGGGAGGAGGTAGGGCCCCGGCCCTGTGCAGATGGGCTGGGGTTCAGCCCTGAGCCCGCTCCGGTCTGTGCCGCGGGACCCCCCCAACCCTGGATTGCCAATATGTTCCAAATACAGTTGCGGCTTTTCCAGCGCAGATGCGGCGTACGAGGGGAGACCACTGATTGAATTCCTGTAGACCACTAGAGAGCTATTAACCGGTAATGGCTTTCAAACTGTCCTGGGGTGGTAGTGGAGCACGTGTCTCCTTCACCTTTGTGTATAACGCTTTCGAGTTTATTACGTTTTTCTAAATGACTCAGTAGCATGTGCTCGGCTTTGGGTGGCCCACTTGAAACGCTCTTAGAAGGGTTTGCTTTTCAGAAAGAGCTAAGTGTTATCCTTAGAAATTCAGGCTCTTTTACAAGGGTAGTAATGTATCTTCAGTCCGTACATCTAACGTATGACATAAGCCGCTAGGTCGGTTGCCCTCGCTGTGGATTGCGGTTCTGCAGTGCTGCAGAGGCTTTTGAAAATTACAGAATTGTAAATACGGTGTAGGTACAAAGCTGAAGTACGCTCCGCAGTCTGTGCTGGATCAGGACCTAAAGCGAGGAATAAATGTCGATTCTGGAAAACACTGCTCAACTTCTCTTACTCTTCTTTATTTTCTGTTTCTACATCCAGATAGTTCAGCGATACGCAAGGCTCTTAGGAGCTTTCAAAGTTCGTATTGAGGAATCAGCTCTAACAATGTAATCTAGAAAGAGCAGGCACTTTTTTTACAACCTGTGATTTGGCTGGTGCAAGTTTCTGGTCTAGAAAATGTCATTTCTCCTAAGAGAAAGAAAAGAAAATACCTTCCGAGCCACCCTTTGTCCACAGAATTTATGTCCTGACTGATGCAGACAGTAAAACCCCATGAAGATGTATATGTTGTTTAAGAAGTACTATTAAAAATTAATCCAATTTTCTATTCTTCTGGTGTAAATAAATGACAAAAAACCCAGCTTGAAACCAAAATGGCCACTTTCTGAGTTTTATGCGGAATAAAAGGCTGTTTATCCTTTCTTCTTTATTTTAAGCTGCGGTTTTACTATTCAAGAAACAAATTCTAATCAGCCACCGTATCAGACAAATGGGAGCTTTAGTGAGCGGTTCGTATGTTGGAAGGGAGCACTAAGATTCTCATTATAGTGCATGTCTGAATAATTAGTAGGACCGCTCTGCACTTTTTTTGGCAATAAGAAGAAACTTGCTTTTCACTGCAGCGACAGGCTGACAGGAGCATCTAGCAGTTCGGTCATTAGTGTGCGCCTGCCATCAATGTCATGTTACGGTGTCAAATTAGTTAGTGCCCCCTCCGGAGCCAAGCTGGACCTGCAAATTATCCTCCTACGTCCCAGGAAGCCGTGTTTGCTAAACCTCAGATCAAATGGGAACAAATGATTAACATGGCTCATAAATTAACTAGTTTACAGGCTTATAACTTTTTACAAGTAGATAATAAAGACAGAAGTTTTAGGGCTGTGTTATGCTTAGTTCAAAGCTGTGATGATTTGGGTTTTGTTTTTTTTCTCTTTGCTTATTTGTTGTAGATACGTTTGCTTTTCTCTTATGGAAGGGGGGAAAAAAATTGTATACGGCCGAGGCATAATGTTTAGAAAATCTAGTGTCCTAAAGGAAGCAAATGTAAATCCACTGAAAACAATATAATTAAGTTTGTTATCTCATTGCCCGATAAGTCGCTGACAATAGTCTTTCTTCTTGTAGTGGCAGTTGTTCGTTAATGAGTTCACCAATTAAGTTTGAAAGATTACAGCCTTTGCCAAGAGGATTTATCTGTTAAAAGCATTATATTTTTTGTGATACATTCTTACCGTATTGTAAGCCTCTTTGTTAAAGAGGTATAAGACTACCTCTTAAACACATTAAATCCTATTATAGGCCCAAAAATAATTTTACAATCTGTTTACACATTAGCATCTACAAAACGGTAACAAATCTGTCCAGAGATGTCTGTTTTGAGAATAGGATGCTAACAGATAGTGCACTCTCTTGAAGCTGGATTGCCCTTGTGAAACGAGTGCTTTTTTGCTGGAGAATAATTGTTTTATAATGATTTATGACTATGCAAATAATATTCTTTTTATATCTCCTCCTTTTTAAATCTCTCTTCAGCTGAGTTTTTTCAACCAATGCAGAAATAGTACAGAATTTTTAGTGCTCTTTTACAGCTTTTGAATCTAGAATAAACTAAAAAGAGTAAGTTTTGTGCTTTCTATATATTAGTCTCACTCACCCACGTGCAAGCTACTGCTGCCTCTCTTTTGTACCTTCAAGGGGGTGAGTAAGCCTTGATATCAGAGATCAAATCAGCATTTTGGAAAGGGCCTAGCATGCAAAAACGTGCAAAATATATCTATTCATAAGAAAACGTCTGAAAATGCCAGAGGTTATGCTCAGTTTATCTGTCAGCAAATTTAACTTAAAGTAGGTGGTAGTCAATTTAGTAAATACTTTACTAATATTGTAACTATAAAGAATCATGAATGCAGCCTCAGCATCCTGACCCGTACACGTTTTAATGACTTTGCTAGGGAAACACACGCTGTATTGCAGATTAGCAATAACGTTTAAAATGCAAGTAATTTCTGCAAGAAGGTTTGCTTGTACACAGTCATATTGAAAAAAAGGAGAGAAAATTGCACTCTTTAGTTAAACCTGAGAAAGAGAACTTTTTTCGTTGTTGATTATGTATCCAGTGCATTTGGGCAAATCCTGTTCGGAGTATTACTCGTGTAAATCTGTTAACTTTATCATGGATAATACCGTGACATGAATTTTTTCTGAAGTTCCTGTGCCTCTTTGCTGTGTCCTCCCCGTTATCGTCCAGCGTGCTCGTTACAGTCTTTTACATGCATCTGAAGAAAGGGGCAAGAGCGATTTCGTACATCGGCGTTGCCTTAAAGTTTGTTAACCTGCATTCCCTGTTGCCACACGCCTGCAGACCCCCTCCTGGGACAAAACCCTCTCCCGCCAGCCTTGCCCGTTCCCCAGAGGATGCCCCAGCCTCCAGAAGTGGCAGCGCTGCAGCAGAGCCCGAAGCAGAGCAGCACGGGCAAGGCAAGGATATTTGCTAACATGATTAACCAAACCCATTCTTTGCCTCCCCAGTTTCAATCCTGCCTTAATGATACTCATCGCTTTCTTAAATACAAAGAGCCTGCCGTGAGCTGATAGCGCATAGCCGAACAGTTAATAAACGCGATGCATCGCCAAAGCATTGCGCCGGATGCCCTAAATCAGTAGGGCCACCCCAGATCTGGTAGCGGGGGCTCTGGTCCACATCACCTTGGAAAATTTAAACCTCTGAGGTTCCAGAAGCGGAGCTAAAGTTGGGACTTTGTATTTAACCAGCCGCCTTATTGTGGTTTAGATATTACAGCATGGGAAATAAGACCACCCACTACCTCACACGTGCTGTGTACACTGCTGCCCTGCACGTGGCATCTAGAGAAATAATGAAATTATACCTGTGGGGTAGTGCTACTCGGTGCCTGTTTAACAAGACAAAATTACACACGCAGTTGTGAAAAGAAGCGTGAATTGAGTATGCTATGAATTGCTTAATTGTTGAGAAAAACATACGAGGTCTTGTCACGGCTTTGGCCGTTGTCAGAATCAAGCTTACGGTGGTACTTAAAAAATGTAGTGCTTTCTTTTCTCCCTCCTTAGTGCAGCTGGTACTTGTGAGAAACGCTGCTGGATGTTTCTGTGCGTTTTTGCTGACTGGAGGTTGATCTGGAGCGCAGTGGGGTTTTGCCCATCGCATCGGTGGCTGCTGAACTATGTCCCAAGCAGCCCTCTTCAGTCTGCAATTCCTGAGGATGCTGCTGTAGTCCCAAATCAGACTTCCCCTTCCGTTCCAAACCCCCTTAACTTCTTCTGTCTTTGCTCCCCTCCTTACCTTCACCCAACCACATAATTGCTTTATATTGCTTTAACACACCAATCTGTGAAACTGCTCCATTTTCTCGGTTATTGGGCTATTTTCCTTGTTCTTTTGCGATAGAAGTCCTTAGAGATTGTGCCTTTTGCACAATAGCAGATTTATGTTTAAGGAGACTGGCAGTCCTTGGAGAATGGGAAGTCTCATGTCTTTATCCTCAGCTGATGATACTGAAGAGAGGATTTCTAGTACGAGTAGGCTTGGATGTAGGCATGTAAAAATGATGCCAAAAGCCCATTTGATCTAAATATATGTATTTGCAACGGGGTGGGGGTGGGGGAATGCTGATTCTGATACTGAGCACTGCAGTCTGCTTTGTGTTCTAACCTAAGTGTAGCAAGCTGGCTTAAATCATCAAATATTTTTGAACTCTGCATGGAGGCGGATGTTGTCTTACAGAGTGAAGGGAAAGCTGACATGTACTGGCATGCTCGGAGCAGACTTTATAGCACTGAATAAAGATCACGTCGTATTTAAATCACAACAGGACAAACCACCCAACCTTGCCTACCCTTGGGAGTGGGGAACACCCCTGGCACTTCCTTTTGGGGTGGGAAAGCTCCCTTCCAGATACGTCCCAGGTACTGATAAGGAACTTGGAAGCTTTAGTTAAACTGAGTTAATCAGGTTTGTTTTCATTTTATGGTACATGTTGATGTGTTTGCAGTGACACCCTCTACTATTTTTTCTTTCCATGCTGCTTAAAAAGAAGAAACAAGAAAACAATGTCCTATTTGCAGTGAACAGGAGCTTCAGGGTATAGCATGGAAAATGAGTTAGAATTTCTGTCCTGAGGAGAAAAACGTACAAATTTTGTGCTGTGATTTTTGATACTGAATTATTAGGTTCTGTTTTTATTAAAGCAAAATACATATATTTTACAAGAATAAGTGTTATATTTATAAACACTTCCCTGGCTCTACGAGCTCTTGTTCACCTTACAAAAAAAATCCTGTTCATGCTGCAATAAAAACACATACATTTAATTCTTAAGCAGCGAGTTTGTGCCTTTTACTCTTAATTCACAAAGAAAGTTTGGCTTAACAGAAACCTGCAGTTCCTTTCAAGGCAGCTGCATGAATTTACATAGAAAATACAAACTGGCACAAGGAATAAACTCCTTAAGCCTGGAAAGGAGTCCGCTCAGGATCCCTATACAGGGATACCTCCTTCAGAGATGTTACAGTGTGAGCACTGTGCATTTTCCTGTGCTGTCTTTTTAGTTTTCTTGGAGCAGTTTTATCTCTGCTTTTGGGAAGTTAAAGATGCAGCAAATGTGGCAGAAACTTCTTTGGGGGGAACGATGCTCTATCCAGGTTTGAGACTGCAGGCAGGCATGCCTCCTAGTTACGTAGTGGATAATTAATCCGCCTGTTTGAAAATAGTATTTCTATGCGGACATCCACGGGAAGGGTTAAGAGAAATAGAGCAGTATTTCAGGTTTGATGGCCTCCATGCTGGTGCTGGTGTGGGCTGGGGAGCCCTGTGCAGAAGGCTCTGTTTCTGCTGGTGTTGACGCAGCTCGTGCAGGTCAGGATCAGGGCTGGCTGGGACCCAGCTGCTGTGCCAAGGGGAGGGTGAGGGAAAGGCACGGTCTGGACTTGAACCTTCTTCCCCCCGTGCTCTCCAGCTGTGTTTGGCGAGGGTGACAGCAAGGCTGCAGGTGGGCACGAAGGGGGTACTTTATGCCACCGGGAAGCGGCGCGGTGTCCCCAGGCGGTGGGTGGGATCCGAGGTGGCCGAGCAGCCCCTGCCCAGCTCCCTGTGCTGACGGTTACACATTTTCCAAAGAGCTGGCAGCAAACCTTCAGCTGCTGGCAAGCTTGCGTGCTGCCTTCACCGCTAGCTTTGGTCTGACCACAGGCATGAAGAAAATGGAGATCGGGGATGAGCCAACAGCTGGAGAAACCTTGGGTAGTCCTTCTGTAACCATGGGCAGGAGCGTGCTGCCCATGATTTGTGAATTCATCTGCTTTGGAAACCTCCTGAGTGTGACTGTAGCTATATTAACGCAGGGATGCGCTTTCCAAGTTGAAGAGTTAGTGTGACCTTTGGTGGGCTCAACTGAATGAGTACAGAGATTACGAAGAAGCAAACCCATTGCTAAACTGAATGTCTCAACTGAATAATCCTTCAGCTGGCGTGCAGGACTTGGACAGCCAGCAGCAAGGGAGCCTGTACCGAAAATTTCAGGCTAACTTACTTCGGGTTAACTGGTATGACAGAATGATGAATGCTGAGGTTTTGTGATGCAGCAATTGCACGAATGTTGAAATGTTAATGGTGTGGGCTCAGCTGCCTCGGGCTGGACGTGCCGTCCCTCGGATGCGGCTGCCCCAGCAGCTGCTGACCAAGGGACAGGAGCTTGGCAAAGGCACCGTGGCTGCTGGGAAGGAGCTGAAGTATGTGCTCAAGGCTGTCCTGCCCCCTGGTAAAAATGGCTTCTAGCTTTCTTTTCCGTTCTTAGCGTACTAACATACCCCAGGGCGGTCCGTCGTCGTTCTCCTACTTGTTTGTGGGCACCACGCTCTGCCTTCGCGTGCAATGAACGTGGAGGAGCAGGGTTACGTAGTCCCGTGTGTTTTGGCCCAAGCGCCTTGACTTTGCAGATGAACACATGGGGCCATGCCGTGGTGCTGGGAGCGAGAATTTACTTTCCCCATCTCTGCAGTGGGAACAGTGTTCTGAAGAGAGGTCGGGGCCGCGTGTATAAGAGGCATGTGCAATTTAGTAAGTCAGCTACGTGGGGTGGTGTTACGTGCGCTGTTCCATAGGCTGCTGCCTATTCCCAGTTTTGAAAAATCAAGTCCTGGGTAATTTGCCCAAAGAGATGGAGGGGTAGAAGCAGACCTTGGGCCTCCTGATTTCTCTGCATTTACTTCAACCACGAGATCACGTTTCCCACCAATTTCGCACGTATGAACGCATGGGTTTGAACACACAAAATTGTAGACACAAATTTAGATGCTGTCTTGAGGCACCTTTGGTCCTTTCTTCTGTTGTTTCCCACATTTGGGGCCTTAGGGGAGGTATGATGAGATCTGATCAGCAGTAAGTCTGTTAATTATAACTCCTAAATGAGAGCATCAGTGCAGAAGCATCACTTTCTGATTTGGATTAAAAAGCCCTTCATCTCAACAAAGCACAGTCGGTGCGGATGATAGCAGAGTGCACTGAAATACATTAGATCAAAGTGATGCATTTCATGTGTGATGCCAGAATGGCTAATGAATTACTTTAGCCTAAGATTTATTACCCACTACTTAGCTCTTGCAACTTACTACCCAAAGCTATGAATTTACTTGTAAACTCACCTGCTATTTTATCTTTCTGTTCCACCAAGAGGCTGCCGGTATGAGGTGTCTAACCTTAAATATAATCCAGCCTGGTGTGGTCCTTCCTTAAATTCTGAACTTGGTAGAAGTTCATTCGCAGGGGTGGAACTGAACTTGGGGGCTTCGATCCAGAGAGCTCATAGTTCGCTGGCTGTGTCCTGTGCCGCTGTCCCCAGGTGTATTTGCAGAGGAGGGTAAAAGATAATGTCTCACTCTTGGCTCTCCTCTCTTCTCCCCCTGCTCTGTCCTCCTTCAGCCGCCCTCCCTCTCAGCTCCCCGTGTCAAGGACCTCTCCCAAGATACCTCCGGTTTGTTTTTCCTTGTCGGAAAGGTCTCCATGTGTCCCCGGGATAACGAGAAGATGCTGAGGAGTATTGCGCAGAGCTTGCTGAACAGCTTCTGGCTGTCTCTCTGCTTTTGACAAGAGGTTTTGGGGGGCTGCAGACCCACGATATGCGCTAAGCTGTGGGTAGGATGGGTTTTTGCTGCTTTTGTTGTTACTGCGCCAAGGTTACGTTGTGCACGAACAAATCCAGGCTTCTGGAAAATGTTCAGGCTGTAGATTTAAGGGCAGGAGATGCTGAGAGAATCCACCTGGTTTGTTATGAAGCCATGAAAGGTAGGAGGGCCATCTGAGAACGGGGTTATCGGGACTACCTCTTGTGTCCAAATTCCTTTATACCAGGAGTCATTAGCTAGTGGTGTGGCTATGTACGTAACACGGGTTTCCATAGTTGTCTTCAGTGGCAAATTGTCTAAAAATAGGGTAAGACAAAGCACCTATGTCTGCTGGGTTGGAAGTCTGACACAAGTAGGTGAAGTGGCCTGGCTGTACACAAAGATACAGGAACAACTATTTTTGCCTTCAAGACTTTGGGCAGAAAATAACTCGGTCCTACCAAAGCTAGGACAGCTGGTGCATAAAAGTGTGTGGTGTTTTGTAATGAATTGGAAATGGCATTACTGCAATATATATAATAACATGGAGATAGTGCAGTATGGTGTGAGGAACTTGTGTAGAATATATAAAATGTCATGGTTTTCACATACATTGTGGAAAAGAGAAAATAACTTCAAGTGTAAAGGATATGGAAATTCAGTGAATAAACATCAGTGCATTCGAGGATTTTTCATGCAACAAGCTAGATTTATCTTTCACTATAAACATCAATGACTGCAGTTACATGAGGAGGTCTGGGTGTGCAAGAAAATCTACTTTTCAATAGATCTCTGTTTCCTTAAACTTAAACAATCGAACATTAGAAGATCTAAACTCTGATTCATTTCTCATTTGTATCAGTTTCATCCAGGACACCTCCTGAGATTTGAAAAGAGCTGTGCTGTTTAACACCCGAGTAAGCGAAAAACAGGTTCATTTTCCTGTTTGAGATCAACAACGTTTCAACAGCATGTTTCTTAACAAGCAAAATGAACTAGAACTCTCGAAACACTGGGTTCACTTTGGGCAATAATTCACTAGGGCTGTGCAACTTGTAAACACGTTGAGAAATTGCCCTTCCAGATCTAACCGGGGGCGGGTTGGAAGTACGAAGGAGATCCAACATTTCTTGAAAAGCTAGGATTTCTTTTCCTTCTTTCTTTCTTTCTTTTCAAGCAAGAAAGCTCTCATGAAATGCAGGTGCAGCTCTAACTGACATCTAGGCAATGGATGACTCAAGGAAGAAATTATCTTCCAGTGCAGAAGCAGATGTGATGCTCTTACCTATCCCATTGCATGGGAGAAGACTTGGAAACCTGGAAGCGCGAGACCACCTTCATGGAATATCACATATTCCACTATTTTTGTTAGCGCATGTGTTCACAAACTACGTCCACATGGTATAATACTCCAGAGACATATAGCATAACATGATGCAGTTTACTCCTAAGTCAGGTCTCTGTTGTATGGCCTAAAAGCTTTGTAAGAATTCAGCAGCAATATCAAGAAAAACCAATATAAGTGGTCCATTAATGAATAGGTCCTTGAGTGTCAGGAAGCAGACGTTGTTGGAAACTTGGGTAATATTACTGTTGGGTTTTATTAATTAAATATAGCTATTAATATGACCTTGGATTTAAACACAATGACCTCTTTTGTGAGTATGATTAGCAGATGTTTACCATAATTCTTCACTCCGTGAAAAATGCTTGTTGCACCCAATAAAAACAACCATATTTACTTTGCTAAATCAAATATTTGGAACTTGGGTCTTACTTCATATATCATGGCTCCAGTGTCTTAGACTTTCCAAGTTTAAGGTTGAGAGCCCTTGGAGTAACATATGTGGTAGATCTCTGAGTACAATGACCTATTGTATTAGTGAGCGCTCCCCCCCGCCTTCTTTGGCATTGTATCTTCTACAGTGAAACCAGTGTGCTCTACCAGCCTCTGGATTTTATTTTTACAGAAGTGTGGGGAGAACATTTTTCAGTCCACAAGGTTTTCTGTATTTTATCCGTTACTTGCGGGCAACTTCCTTTCCAGAAGAACTGCAGCAATGGAAGCAGGAAACACAATTCCAGTTCTTAAAATAAAGCTGGAAGTTGTTCTCCTTTTCAATAGCATCTCACCTAATTTTAGACTTTTAAAAGTCTGTTTTCCAATAATTTTCCTTTTCTCCTCCGAAATCCAGAGTTTGGAAGCGATAAGTCCCGTTAACAATCCAGGTCGTCCCCCCCAAATTGCCACCTGCTGCCCTTGAACTGCGGCAGGTATTTTCTGTACGAGCGTTGTTTCCTAGCTGCTGGGGTCAGTTTTAGTAGCGGGTCTGCTGCCTGCTTGCCTGCATTGCCGAAAGGAAATAGCAAGGGAACAAAACTATGCTTTTCTTGGGAAACCACTCCCTTTGGAATGGAGAGATATGGCTTGCCACTTTTATTTTGTTTCCCCCTCCAAAGTAAGCAACAACATTGCAAGGATCAGGGCCAGCGAGAAAAGAATATTATTTAAAAGGCGTCATCTATCTAGCCAGTGTGTTTCAGGAAAAGGAGTCTCCTGCTTCATATTTTAAGGAGTGTAATAAAAATAGCAATTGGTTTAAGAAAGGGGCTGATGGACCGGAGAAAGTGACAGCAGCAGCACAGGGAAATAGTACTCCATTTATCTGAGCGTGCTAGCACATTGATAACGCTCCTCTCCGCAGTAGGTGCTATCAAATCGGAGACAATTTGTATCCCCGGCGTGGCAGGTTACTTACATGGTAACAAGTCTCCCCGACATTACTGCAGATCATCATTAACTACCTACTGCTGTTTGTTTGCCGTTACCTGCTAGACGATGTTGGTGAGTCATGGAGTATCGTTTATGTATCTTGCCCAGTTTAGGGACCTACTGCTTCTGAAAAGCCACTCAGCCTGGGATCTCTTCCCTCGTTTCGTTTTACATGGGGAAAAAAAGCGAGGAAAAAAAATTTACTGGTTGCAGCTTCCCTCTTGATTTAACATGAGCAAAATGAAGGTGTGTAGCATACGTTTAGCAGGCTGTGATGAGGAGCAGCAGTGGGGATACGCAGAAGAAAGGGACAGAAGTAGTAAGGAAGAAGGATGGGCTCTTCTTCTCGATCCTCAGATCTGATGTTGGCAGGGGTGTGGGCGTGTAAGGATCATCCAGATAAGGATTAACGGCTCTCGGTGGGATATCCTGCTTTCTGAAGATCTTTAATCAGTTGGACTGGCATCCTTTAAGCACATTTCTTACTTGATTATCTTTCTCGGCGTGTTTCGGTTTCCTTTTCCTTTGTTCAGTAATATTTGTAATTACCGTCTGTTTATTAAAGCGTGAGATCCTTTTCAGCTTGCACCCTGAAGGCTCTTTTTTACTTCTGCCAGTTTTTAAAGTTTTATTTGGTGACTTTGCTAGCCCGATTTGTTTTCTTTCAGTAGCATCTTTCAGCCCTTTACTGAAAATACGGGGTCAGATCATCACTTTACAAGTCTTTGGAAGCCAATTTCAAAATCTCCATTGAAGCCAGTGCCTCTTGGGACTTGTAGGTGACAGTATGCCCAATTATATCTATCCTAAATAGTTGCAGGTTAGGTCACTCAGGAGGGAAGGCTATAATTTTGTATGAAAGCATAGTTTGGTGAAACCGTGATATCAGCACAACTATTATAAAACATGAAGTGCTTTGTGTTCTCCCTTATAAAATGTGTAATTTCTACCCATTATCAGTATTATTACAAAAGTCCTTGCAGTGAACTTGTCTTTTGATAGGCAGAAGCTTGTCTTTGCTAGGAACGAATACAGTGAAGTGTAACTTCTCTTTTAAAGGAGAATAAATAACACGAGTGAAGTTTACTAGAACACAATAAAGCCGTTTCCAGGAAAGCTGCTGCAGAGGCAGCTAGGACATGCTGAAGATTTATACTTGGGGTGAACACGTGCAAGTACCGTAATGGTGCTGTAGAGAACGTTGGAGTAAAATATTTGATCATGAGATACATCTAAAGAAGATACATGGTTTAGTTTTCTTACTAGCTTTCAGATTACAGGAAGACAGTTAAATGAAGGTTCCTTTAAACCTATGGATGAATAAATCATCGTGGCTGGGAGGAGGTCAGATCTGGCACGGCTGCTTCTTTCCTAGACAGAGCAAATTTTGACTGCCCACCAACCCACCAGATAGTTCAGTTTGTGGATTCGGGGACAAGCACCAGGAGAAGGGAGAAGGTGAGAAACGAAAAGTTGGTCTCAACAACATTGTACAACTCACTGTGCAGCTGCTACCACGAGAAGGGTTTTAAAACCAAAGTATGGCTTATCCTGGCTAGGTGTGCAATTGTTTTGAACTAATTCAATCAAGATTCAGGAGATGATAGTGAAAGAAAGCAAAAAAAAAAAGGGGGGGGGAGATCAATAAAAAGGGTGGAGAAGCAGCTGTGATTAAGAAAAAAGATTACCGTTGATTTATTGATTCAGTCTTCAGCTTGCCATCTCAATCAGGGGGTTTTTTTTGGTAATGTTATTAATATTTATACTTTAGTACCATGTGCCAATTAGAGTAGAATGTACTTAAGTCTCCAGGCCCGAAAATCTTAGGTCCCCCATAGCACAAAGCCTTTGCATCGCACCCTTTGGAAAGAGAAACTTAAGTCTGAGAGCCTGGTGCAGAGCACAGAAAAAGGCCTGTTCTCTTTTCAAGGCAAGAAGCAGTTTTTGTGGTTGCCCTTCCTGGGAGTGTCAGAGAAAGATGGTTGCAGAAGCATGTTCCTAAGCTTTTGAGTTTTGAGGGAAGTCGCCCTGGCCAAGCCTATCTTCTCCTGCATCTAGTGAGAAATGTTCCTCAAGCTCACGTTGAAGCTCTCCTTTTCGCTGTAGAAAACTGAGTTTTGGGGCTCTTTCATCTTCAGGCAATGTTTTATGGTGCTGGTGTCTGTTTGCTGGGTCTGGGCTCCAAGTTAGCACGACACCTTGGTGTAGGGTCTTACTCTGCAACGAGCAGCATGAACTACGGGAGCTCTCGAGGTCTTCCCTTCATCGTGAGCTGGGAACGGGATAGTTGAAGACTTATTTTTTTTCTGCGTAGAGGGAAACATGAGAACTCATTGTTGTGAAGCGGCAGAACTGAGTCACCAAGGGTTTAGTCAAAGAAGAAACACAACTCATCAGTGCAAACCAGAATAAAAAACGTGCTTTCTTCATTACTCATTATACCACAACAAGAATCAAAATCACTCAAAAATTGTTGTAACAGCTATATGTTGCTTAAATAAAATAGTCTGGAAAGGATAGATTTTGTGGGAATCGCTTCTGATTTATGCAATGCAATATGCGAAGCCGGCTTGCTGTGAATTTTTTTTTTTCCAGTTATGTACAATTATGTTAGCTTTAGTCAAAGAACTTTGAATTACTTACACCATTCCATAGCGCTTGCATGGTACCTCTGGGTGTCACTGAATGAGTTGTGGCCATTTGAGCGTACCGCTTTTGCAAACAACCCAGTGGGGAAAATTAATTTAAAAATTCCTTGTATATCTGGATGCTTAATTTTTAGAGCTGCACTGTGTTCTGAGTTGTTTTGCTGTATTTGCAGCATAAATCCTATTTTTTAAGGCAAACAGTGAGCAGTTCTATTTTGCTTTTGTAGTGTAAAAAGATTTACCCTATGGTTTACTGGGGGTGGGGGGGCTGAGTTCAACCTATCGTGTCAAATGCAGTCCTTCCGCTTCCTTTCCTGCTTCCATATGGGTAGCCAATGGGGTCAAGATTGGGTCTTGAAATCAGCGTGGTATAACACATCGCCGCACATGTTAGCCTGCTTCAAAACCCACGCTGTGCCGCCCTGCCCACCAGCCTCTGAGACAGAGCCACGTTACCCTTATGGTCCACAAGTGATGGAGCCACCAAACCTTGGGCTGGTTGGGATCACGGGGACAACTCGATGCGCACGTCGGCTGTCAGCTCTTGAGAGCAACTGAAGCTTTGAGGTCAGGCGTGAGCACACATGAATATTTGGTAACCACGTCTTTGTGAACGGCCACCTCGCCGGCCTCTGTAATGGGCTTTTTTGCCCATGGAGCTGCGCCAAGTGTGTTTTCTCTGTTCAGTCGCTCACAAGCTGCCCTTTAGGATTATTAGAGGGAGGGATTTATTAGTTTCTCCTATTTAAGAAGGTTTAATTGGTTCCTGTAATATTTCATGTTTTAAGTAGAGGAAAGGCACAAAATGGCTCCTGAGGAAAACGGAGCCAGCTCGAAGGGAGAAGCCCTTCTTCTGTACCATGAGAAGCCTTCTTAAAAGCAAAAAAAAGGACAGAAAAGTCTTGTCCGTTCTCAGTGTCTGTCTAATTTTGGGTTTTGGCTTTTTTTTTGCATATAACGACTACCTCGCAGCAGTTGGAATTCTGTATGAATTTTCTTGGTGTGAACCCCTGGGTAGGGCAACAAATATAACATGAAAAGATCTTGGCCAGTTCTTTCTGCAAAATGCAAACCCGTGTTGCCTGCGTTGGTTTGTGCTGGGGCCAGTACTGGCAAGCCCTCCGCCGTTGTGTTGGTGCAATGGCCAAAGCTCTCTTGGCAGGCTGTGCATCGGGGGCTTAGAAAGCCTGATTAAATAATAGAAATACTTTTTGTACTATTTTTCAGAAAGACCCTAACTTTGTGCACCATCAGTTCAACACATTTGGACTTCAAATTCAGTTAATCTTGCAATGGTTGTAAAAGAAATGTACTCTATTTAGTAAATCTGTGTCTTAGAAAAGACAATAATTGATATTTAACCATACAAAATAAATAGCTGTATAAAAATGAGCTCCCCCCCCCCCCGGAAAAGCAATAGAACCTATAAAATTTACTTCTTTTTAAATCTTTGCCGGCTGTCTTGCAGCTGCTGGAAAAGTGGCTTTGCGTTCGCAGAGCTTGGTACACAAATAAAGGAGTAAATAAAAGGGTTTGCTGACACAAGCGTCGTGAGGTACGCGCAACATGTGAGTGGAAAACTGGTTCAAGAAGGCACATCACTTTGTTTGCCAATTTGAGTATCCCGGGCAAACCTAGGAGGGATGGAAAGCAGTAATGATTTTTTTTTTTTCTTTTTTTTTTTAGTGTGAATGTTTTTAAAACATTGCTGACAGTGTCAAGGAAGAAGTACAGAGGAAGAAAAGCAGAAATAAATGCGTGACTGGAAAGGTGCATCAGAATACAGTAATTATATAAGCTTTATTTTTGTTGCCTTTGATGCCAGTATAAGTATGTGAAAACTAATGCACTGCAGAGGACAGGTTTGTGGTTGAAATACACTTGATAGATTTTGACAAATTAAACAGTTGTAAAGACGTTTGGAAGTTTTCCAGATCTTTACTGTTATTTATGTCACTGAACTAAAAAATCAGTGGTTAATTTGCAGTTCTTATAATTTTTATGATACTTATGTTGTTGTAAATTTAGCAGCGTGCGGCATCAACTCAGCGGGATACATTTTATGTTGTCAGCTACCTTTTGACATCATAATAGATTTCAGTTGCCAAAGCTTCAGGGGGAGAGAGTGAGAATAAAATGTAAGAGCGTGCTGCGCGAGCGCTTGAATCAAACCCAGGTAGGAGAGGAGCCGGTCTGCGGGGCGGCCGCTGAAGCCAGGCTTGGTCCTTGGGGGATGGCGGGGATGCTCCGGAGTCCTCATGCCCGTGGCGATAAATGTGTTTTAAGTGGTAAGGATGGATAAGATGCTGATAGGATTGGGCCCCGCAGTATCGTTGACGGGCCTTTGAAGTCTGGGCGGCTGCTTATGGCTGATAACGGTGGCAGTGCTGAGCTCCTCAGGTCTCGTCCCACCACGCGGACCTTCTCCTGACCTTGTGTACCAACAGCGCCCGGTGCGGGCTGTGGCTAAAAGGCAGCAGGTTGAGATCTGGTCTTCCAGCAATTGTCAAGCTCACGTCTGTCTCAGTGTGTAACCTGGTTTTGGGGGGCTATCCACCCCCAAATTACTTCTGCTAGCGACTTTCTCCGTACACGGTGGTCCACGGTATGTTTCTGGGGTAAATACAAGATAGAGAGAGGCCAAGTAAGTCTCTGGCATGCTGCGGTCGGACGTGGGAGCAGCTTTTGTCCTGCGGGATGGTGTCGATCAAAAAGAGAAGGCTCAAACAGGAGTTTTACAGAGTGCCTCTCATACCTGAATTCGTACATTTTGCAAGCTTTTTATAGAGACTTCTTGCAATTTTTTTTTTTATAGAGACTCTCTAGTCTCTCTATTTGTAGAGACTTTTACTCTATTGTCTCCTACCCTGGAAGAGGGAAAGACACCTGAAGTTTAGGTGGCTTAAAGAAGCGATGTAGTTGTTTCCCTCTTGGGAGGCTTATTTTAGTGGGTTAAAATGATGTTTTTAATCTGAGGAGCAAGACCTGCCTCGGGAACGTGTGACACGTGAAATGGACTCTTTATAAAAGCGTAGCTGTGCCCTTCCCATCTTCCTCTTCTTTCAACATCTGCCCTTTGCCTCCTAAGCCTGAAAATGGGAGAATTCATCAACGGTTGTTTCCTCAGTGTTTGTGGCATTAGCCACGTTTCTCAAGGGCGTTTCACGTGCTCTTTCCACTCTAATGGGATTGTCCATTGAGTTCAGCTCCGTCACGTTGGGGATCCATCCGCACAGATAGCTGATTAAGCTGAACTTTCCTCATCCGTAGGTAATCCCAAAATACGCAAATTGTTAGCGTGAGATTGGTTTTCTAACGTTTTTGGGCTTATAATTAAGCGCTTTGTAGTTGTCCTCCCCCTCTACCTCCCTCCTCATCGGAGTCTTTTAGCTGTGCTGACTTCAGCTCTCCCATTCCCTTTTTCTTTCTTGAGCATTTTTTTTTTCCCCTCTTCTTTTCCCTGGAGGTAGTTTTATGTCTGACTCTTTCTCTGGGTACCGCTTCAAAGCTGCATGACTTAGAGTAGATTTTGAGCACAAAGAAAATTCATGAGAAGAGCATCGCGCCGCTCATTGTCTATTGCTGGGTCTTGCTCGCCAAGATCGCAGTGACCAACGCTGGAGCGAGCGTGGACGTAGCTTTGGGGAAAAGGCACGCGTTTACTCTTGGCTTATTTTTACCATCCCCATCTTTTGGTAAAGGAGAGATTGGAGATGGGACAACTGAGGGGGCTCCATTTGCAAATGAGATGATGAGGTGTTGGTGTGAGCACCGAGGAGCTGAGCAGGAGCACGCCGTTCGCTCGGGCAGCCACGGCCCCGCGCAGATGCCTGCACCGCGTTCCTTCGGTGCTCTTCAGGTGGAAGATGCTGCTCTTGCGTCTTGGAAGAACATGATCAAATTTCCATTTTGCTTCGCAGCAGCAGACTAGTATGTTAGTCTGTGTTCGCTGGCTAGACTTACTGTGGCTAATGTTTGCCAGATTCTTCTATTACATATTAAAATAAGATCTTATGAGTGGGTTTTATTTTTGTGCGTGTTTCAAAAAACTAGGCCAGCCCTAACAAGCACATTTTTGTGTTTTTGTTTTTGCATTTTGTCATTTTACATATTGAAAAATGGAATGCAAAAAAAAAAGCCTGCTAACATCAAAAAGAAATAAAGCTTTGCGTTACTCTGCATAAGTGTTAAAATCTGACTGATACTTTGTATATACAGACTTTGTTTTTATGGTGTTTCCTTTCCCCACCCAAAGATCACAAGATGCTACGATAAAAATTAATGCCCTTTTAGTAGGTGCTTTTCTTTTCTGAACTTGGCCTAAACAGGGTCACGCAGTGCTTTTGTAACTAATAAATGTGGCAAGATTTAGGTACAAATAATAGGCAGACATTAATTTGTTGGGGCAGAAACTTCTAAAAGAAAATGCAGAGCATTTCTCCCTCCTTAAATCCAGCTATTTCAATATCATAAAGTTTTTATTTTAACCATCAGGAGAGTAGCCCTGTTTGAAGAATTCAGCTTTAAAAAATGTCTTTGTAAATTGAGATTTTAGGACTACCTATTTGGAGGACGTTCCGTATGATAAATGACCCTTATAAGACAAAAAAAAAAAAAGTAATTTTGCATGTCTGCTTCCTAGGATGTGTGATAATAATAAATGAACATTTTATATATCATTATATATATATCATGGCAGAACAAAAATCAGAAGATATATTATTCATTATTCCTGTTACTTTATATTTAAAAGGCAAAGGTTTTTGCTTTTTTGCCAAAACAACGGCTACAGAATATATTTGTAATAATCCCCGCAAATATGAAGGGTGGAGAGATCTTCCAGGTCGTTAGCACCGGAGAAAATAGAGATGCCTTTAATTGTATTCATTTGAACATTAATACATTAATGCTGAGATTTAAGTACTGTTACTATTAAAAATTAAACTGGAGGGGCAGTGTGCAGATCATATGCTTTAGTGTAAGTTGTCAGGTGCAGTGTTTGCATATTTAGCCTGCCATTCCAACACTAAAATGGATGTTTGAGACTGGATTTGGCTTTCTGAGGGATGCTTTTTTATACCTTCCCCCCCAGTTTCATTCCTGGCAGTAGCATTTCTTTTCACGGATGCATTTGCACCACCTGAGCAACAGTTGCACTGATTAAAGTCAGAGGAGGATGAGGAGTAACTTGTTTGCCGTCCTGAAGCCCTCTTGTTCTTCTCCCCATCCTCCCCCCGCCGTGTCCGCGGCTATTTTGCAATATGCAGCCCCCTCCGAGCACCGCCTGCGGAACTGGAGTAGCTCTGGCATGTAGATTTCCCAGTGGGAGAACTTGTGTGGATGGTAATTTTAATGAGACCTGATTTAAGCAGTAGAATAGATCCATAAAACTAATACAAGCAGACTTTCAAGAGCTCTACTGTTTGTCAGGGTAGTGAATTTTAGAGGTGCATCCATTGCCTTGGTAAAGAATATTATAATCTTGAAAACTTAACCTGTATTAATTCAGATTGTTTCTATGCAAAGTACTATTGAGAACTTCTCGAATCCAGGGCAGGCCAAATATAGACTTATTTATTTTTGAGGCTCAACTTTCGTCCAAAAACCGGGCTGGAACCACAGGACCTGAAAGCTGTGCTCTATATGAATGAATGCAGAGCCTGTACGAGTGCACACAGCTGCGCCTCAGCTGTGACAAACCCTTAGCTTTGCTTTTTTCCCCTTCATTTAAGGCCACCGTTTGGTCCATACGTATTTCAGCCTCTCCCATGTTGTCACACCTAGTTATATACGGCAGTAACGCGCTTCTCTTCTGTCCTGCGGATACGGGCGTTGCACCCATCTCAGAACCTGAATGCCACTTCAAGTAATACACTTGGTCCACAGCTTTTATTTTTCATCCTGGTGCTCAGGAGCGTCTCTTGCTGTTGTTGGAAATTGCGTAGTTCGGCTTGGACTTATTAAACTGTTTTCTTTCCCCTCCTCTCCTCCCCAGCCCCTTCCCTCCATCCTGTTTGGTTTGGGGTTTGGGTTTTTTTCCCAACTAGTTTTTTTCACTGCAGTTCTCTCAAATGGCAGTGAGAAAGCGAGCAGGTGGGGGAAACTCAGGGCAGGAGCTCGAGGTGGGAATGGGAAGAGCCTGGAGCACATTGGCGCAGGCTGGGGAGGCCCAGCAAGCAGCAGCGAAGAAGGGGGAAGGAGGGAAGAGGATCACGGGGGGAGAAATGGGGGAAAAAGCGAGCAGGGAGGGATGGAGGCAGAGGGCAAGGAGAGGGAGGCCAGGGATTCAGCGTGCAGGCTGAGCGGAGGGATGCTCTAGGCCGTGGGAGGGGGACCCCGGCTCTCCCACCCGCTTCCCGGGCTCGGGCAACCCACCGACTGCAGGATCGCAGGCGGAAAGGCGGTGTCTTCTGCCAGAGCCAGCGGTAGCGGTGACATGCGTTTAAATGGGGGAAAAGTTTATTTGCTTTTTCTCGCAGGATATGCTAAGTGATTTTGCAGTTTGAGTGGAGTGGCATTATTGCACTTAGCTCTGCATTTATTAAATAAATTTGTTCTCCAACTCAAGTGTTAAGTGTGTATTATGAAACCTCAGAGCCAATCTTAGTGGTTGCAGTGTGCAAATATTTTTAAAATTATGTAATTAAACAGGGCTTGGGCTGCAATGTCCACTGAAGTGATTTATTAATTGAATGGTTTGATTAAATTTAATGTTATTTTAGTTTATCCAGAAAGGCTTGGTATCTGTTTCACAGATAGGGACATCTTGGGGGGCTGTCAGTGATGGTTCAGAGGTCCTTCGAAGGAATCTTTAGCACCCAATTAAATATTAACCAAGAAGATGTGACTTGTTCTTTCTCTGTCCCTGAAACTGTGTTTTGACATCTAAGGCTGGTGATAAAAATTTGCTCGGCAGAATCGCTTGCAATGCACTCTATTTATCACTAGATTATTTCTGAATTAATCACGCTAAAAATCTTTCCATTGTAATTGTGCCGGGGCTCAGTGCTGTACGATGTGTGTAAATAAAAAATGCCCTTTTAATTTCACGTTCACTGGATCTAGCCGCTGTTGCAGCCAAACTGTATCTGTTTCAGTAGAATGTCATTTTAAAGGTATTGTGGTTACTGAGCGGCAGCTGTGATTGAAAAGTATGTAAACTAATCTTTGGTTGCTGGTGTCATTTTTATATTCTTATGTCAGAACACAAGAAGGCTGCTTTAAATTTGTCTTTCACTGTGTATTAATTTTCAAGTCTAATTTTTCTTGGGTTAAAGCATATACTGCATTCTCTACTACGCATTACCATTCAGTGCCAAAGTAAATGGCTACTTGTGAAAAAGTACAAAATTAGTTCCTGCTTGATTACTGTAAAATACATATTTATTTTCATAGGGAGAGTTTTTATTACCAGTGCATAAAGTACCATTATCCTGCATGGTATCGGTGACTTAGAAGACGAAGTAATCAAGCACCATGTGTTTATTACTGTGAAGAGCAGCAAGTTTTAGAGCTGTGCCTTGCTTTCCCAAAACCAAGAGGGAAGGTGCAAGGGGTTTTGTTTCTTGTGTTGTTTTTTCTTTTTCTTCTAGGCTTGCACTATGCAAGTTGTTCCTGCTCTTTTAAATGCAGACCATTTAAAATTAAATCCTCGGTTAATATGTCTGCATAAGAACTTCTTTGTCTCCTGATGCCCAACCATTGAAAATTAAATGTGGTTGCGGATAAGTATTTATTCATACCATACCTCACACCTGATCTTGTGTCAGTATGACATCATCTTTGCCACAAAGATTTCTAGTGGTTTAAAAATGTTCCGTTGTGAAATAAGTGGGAGAGGTAGAAAAGGGGCAAGGAAGGCAACAAAAATAAACTACTAGTGGGATTTGATGTTTTGCCAATTAAAAAAAAATAAAAAAAATCATATGCTGAGGTCCACATGCTGCCTTTGATCCGTACACAGGACTTCCATTTGTGCTGGTGGCTGTTCAGCCTGCGGAGGGAAGGCTGTATATGACTTAATTTGTATGTTGTGGGAAGTACATTTTCCTAGCATGTGGTCTAGCTTACTTGAAGAATCTGAAATGCGTTATAAATGTAAATGCTGTGTTTAAGTAAAACTTCATTATGTTTTGGTGGTTTCCAAAAATGCACAGGATTTGACCTTAAAGTGTTATTTCAAGGTGTTATGATGTATGAGCTAGACTTTGTAGTCTTCTAAATTAAATCTTTGAACATGTTATTATTGTATTTTGGCATCGGCAAGATGTAGTTCTCAGCTATTTTCTGTCACAGCCTTCATTTTTCTAACAAGAGGAACGAGACAGGGCCAGATTCTTCTGTAAGAGGCGTGTGCGGGATGGGGATTACCCTGCGTTAACCATGGTGTAACCAAGGATGGGTCTGCCCTTCCCATCCGAGTCCAAGGTCATGACGACTCCTTGTCTGGGGCTCACCATCGGGATGGAGCCGGGGCTCCCGCAGAAACGTGGGCGCAGCCACCACCCACTGCCGCTCCCCTTGACTGTCGCAGAGCCCCCGTAGGATGTGGCGAAGGGTTTAGCATTTGGATCCAAATCTGGTTCATATATAAAAGGGGTTGTGTTTCTGTTTGGAAAATATGAGCCCCTTTTACGTAGCCCAGGTGTGGATTAGCTCTCTAAACCATTCCCCCATTCCTGTGTTTGTGGGAGAGTGTTTTCAGTTCTTACAAAGAGGCTGTACAAGTCAAGCCATAGAAACAGCACCAGCAATCCAAAAATGGATTAAAAAAAAAAATTAACAAAGTGTTTGTGATCTCAGGTTGATCGTCTGGATGTAGGAGCAGACATAACCGCTATACGTACGCTTATTTCCAAAGAAAATAGTTGCAAAACATTTCCACCTATGCCATGAGTGCTCAGGGCTTGTATTTCTTCTTCCCTACGTAACAACCATACGGTCGCACTACAGGAGGGCAAGAAGCACTGCTGGCCCTGGGGCACCATCCACGCCATGGCGTGCATCCCCCCGGGCAGCTCCCAGGCACGGGGAGGGTGCAGCCAGCCAGACACGGCCATGGGGAGAGGCAGGGTTTGGGCTGGGGTATGTTGTTGTAGAAAAGTCGATTAAGAATAAGAGCTCTGAGTCAGCGCCCGGGGCCGCGGCCGTCGGTCGCCGAAACGCTGGAGAGAGACCGTCTTTGAAGTGTTGTTTTTGGTACCGGTTTCACGTCGCGCGCTCGCGGTATGAATCACGATGGTTACGCGGGTGATTTTTCCCTCAAGAACGAAGCCAACTCCAAACAATCGTGGGGCCGCCCTTTTGGTCCCTTCGCGTGGCTGTCTGGCTGTCTGTCCATCCCGGGGTGGTCTTCCACCGCATGCTTGTGGTGGGAAGGGACAGCGGCTGTGCAGCCAACGCACATTGGAGGCTCGTCCGCCATCCGTGGCCAGGAGCTCTCTGTTCTCCTCCTCCTTCGTGAGCAGGCTGGCTCCTGGATAGGGGGCAGCCTGAAATAATTGCTGCAAACATTTGAAATCCTAGATGGAATAAGACACGTAGGATATCCCGCTTCCCCTCCGCAGTTCCTTCCCTGCATCCCAAATGGGGCGATGCTTAGAAACGCATCCAACCTCGAGTTCAAAACAGATCGCTTACCCGTGTTTCTTGAACAGCTAATTTTGCTGGCACATTATTATTCACCCTCTGCTATTTTCACACTGTGACACAAAACTAGAGAGAAGAAGAGATTGAAATTTTGACCGGTACGTTATCCTGATACCTGAGACGCCGTGTCGATATGAGAGTATCTTTACCACAAGGACTTTCTTGGTGGTTTTAGAGATCCCCGTGTGAATAAGTAGAAAGAGCAGAACTAATAGCTCAAGAAGCAAAAATATTTTTTTCTTAAAGAAATTGATTAACATGCAAATATGTACTGTATGCATATTAAATATCATTCCAAAATGTGATGGGCAGGAAGCATAAGTGATGCCATTTGGTTTTGTGGCATCAGTGTGGGTTGATTAAGGGGGTGGGGATAAATTTTGGGGATTATTGATATAGCATGAGTAGAGCCAGATGGTTGTATTACACATCTTTTGTGTTCTTGTTTGCTTCTTAAAGCAGTTGCAGAATTTTGCCCTGGGCAAAATTTACTCTTTGCTCGTATGTTCCCCTGTGAATTTACTTTTGACAAAGTACTTCACAAAGAGGGGAAACGCTGTGCTTTGTGCCCGCAAACTCATCTCTTCCCTTCGCGTTTGTGAAGCCAACAGCCCTCTACTTAAGAAATATTTTTTTAACTGGTGAAATAAATTAGCAGTGGGTGCAAGTTCAGTGCGTGTGTGTTGTGTATCGCTACCCCTCGGTATGCGATACCGATTTACGGTGCGTGTCGTTTTTTTAAATTTTCCTTGCAGTGTTTTGGAGAAGAAACTGTGGAAATGGCAACCAGTTCATTTTAATGCGATACTTATGTAGTATTATTCCATTAAAGAAGTGTTGTCTTAAAGATTAATGAGCTAATTTTTCCACTACTTTTTTTTTTAAGTTTTGAGATTGTGGTGTACCTGATTCATGTGATCAAAAACACATACTTTGTGGTATTCAGGTTGAGTGGGAGAAGGCTGTGCTAGGTAGGTGGTTCTTCACTGGGTGTTTGTGACATTTGTTGGAACTGCTTATCACCGGAACCACCAAAATTTACATGTATTTGTTATTTCCCTTTGAAAGCAAATTTTTATTTCCCATAAAAAGATGAGTTTTTGTAAAGGCTTTGTAAGAAAGAATTTGTCTTACTTGTGCCTCACATCAGTTTTTGGTGGGTGTAACTCCATTGACTCAGCTGAGGTTACTCCTAATTTACATTGCTGTAGGCCCCTGGATGACGAGGTCCCTCTACATCTAGCAATTATAGTGGAAACAGTCGTGCTTGTAAATACGTTTTGTCCTCTGCCTTTGTCCCCGCGTGAAACGGCGTGCCTGCAGAAGGCGAGGGGGCTCGCCTCGCTCGCGGCGGCAGGGCTTTTATTGGGGACCAGTTCGTGCAGCCGCTGACTTGCCGTCCCCATGCTTGCATCCCCTCTCCGGGCAAGGCCGACCCCCGTGGTTTGCCCAGCCTGCGAGCAGCAGCTTCGGGCCCTTTTTTTTGGAACCAGTACTTAGGCAGAAATGGGGAACGGGCAGCTCTGACGGTATTGAAATCTCTGACTAGCTTAGTCGCAAGTCTGAGGCCGAAGCAACTTGCTCCTCATAATGATGCCATTGTGCTCATCCTATCTGATCAGTTCTTGAAATGTTTTAGTAAGTCTATCTTACAACATTGTAAGAAGATAATCAGCTGCCTTAGAAGGTCCCCATCTGGAGTATAGAGTTCTTTTACTGAAAGATGTTTTGCCTTTCCGAGATAGCTCTCGCATTTCATCATCTGTTGTGCAGAGATGAAGTGCATATGAAAAGTCAGTGACTCTGAATCCATCTGTTGTTATTATTTTCCACTGATAATTGGCTTGAACAATGAAATGTCTGTGTCTGTAGCCTTTGAAACTGTACACCCTGTTTATTTTCTGGAGGTCTTGCTCCACTCTCACCCTCCCTCCCCCCTTTTTTTTTTGTTTTGTTTTATTTTGGGGTTTTTTGTTTAATTTTTCTCTCAAGCTCATAACTAGTGGAGCTTGCATGAAGATGACATCTTTGACTTCGTGCATCAGTATGTGTCACTCAGCATCTACGGCTTGCCTGCCAATTTTTGTCAGGGTCCTATGTCTGTTCTGTGTGAGTATAGAGTAGGCTTACAGCAGGAAGGCTGGCAGATCCAGAGTTCATAGATATCTCACCTGAAATGTAGGATTTATTTCACTTTCTCTATTAAAATATTAATTTAGAGCCCAGTATCTAATACCTATGGAATTAGATACTACCTGTAATTGTATAGTATGTTCAGTTGCATCCAGTTTTGCACGATGCAGGGTATTAATATTGGATTCCACTAACAGCAGTTCCATTAGCTTGCTCAACCAGTATGAGATATATATGAGCAGGGAGGCATAACTACCAGCCAGAACTGCCAAAACAGTCATTAGAAGCTCCATTGGGATGGACAAAGGCTTTTACACAGTGATATACTGATTAAATTTTGTTCTATGGTTTATTTGCATCAAGGTTAGATCACTATCATCTATGTGAACCGTATTATCTGACACCTTATTTGGAAGGTCATTTCAGTGCAAAACCAGTGAGTGATACGGGGGCTCTAAGATTCCTTGCAGGATTCTTTCGTGGAGGATTTTTGTCCTGTTAGGCTGGACTAGCTCATGTTAGCAATTTTATTGTGCTTTAACGTCATGAGTTTATCCAAGGAAAAGCAAAAACTCCCTCCATACTGTACGAGCGCTCAGTGGAACTGAACACGCTTGACCCATATTAAAACCGTGAGTTATACCCAGTCTCCCTTGAAATAATCTGTGGCACATGCTTGAGAATCCAGTAAATATGTGTTGCATCTTTTCAAGCCCAAAATCTTCCCGTGTCTGCCTGCGCGTAAGCGCTCTTTCAGAATGAAATTTCGGTGCCGGACGCAGTCGTGTCGTCCACGTTACCCTGTAGTCTGGAGCACGGGAGAGTAAGGCAGAGGAGTATAATCTTATTTGTGTTTCAATGGCAATCATTTAATACTGCAAGTTATTAAAAAATAATTAAATTACCAAAACCAACATGTAGCTGGGACTCACAATAAGAGGTCAATGTGATTTGACTCCTTAAGTTAGGAAGGGACACTGGTGAATTCCAATTGCTTTAAAATTGTGCTGCCTCGTTTTATTTCTGGTACGGAAGGATAAACGAGACTGAAAAATAATTTATTTCTCTAGAAGCAAGAGTAAATCACAGTATATAATTATGTGTGTTCGATGATAATAATAAATGCTTAGAGGTGCTTGGTGGTTATCACAGTCTCTAATTTAGTTGTTTCTTGAAGTAAATATAGTTTGGAGGGGTCGTTTTATGAGAGCAGTATTTTGAAAATAATGTTTTTAAGGGAAACTTCAGATACTTCTTCCTTTTCCCCAAATAAACTAGTAAATAGGTGTGCATTATGGCAGTGATTCATAACAGCTAAAAATAGGTCTGTGTGTGGAATCTTTTACATAGTAAACAAAACGGGACAGTATGAGCAAATTCAGATGTAATCTGTCAACTCAACCAGAAGTCTCTGTATTAATTTTAAATCCTCGTTAAGAAAAGACCAGGCCAGGAATGTGTCTGATTCCAGTACAGTTAATGAAAATGAATTTTACAGGTGGCGTTTGGTCGTGTTTCTTCTGCTCTGGCGAGATGGGTGGCTGAGCCAAAGCGGGCATAGCACACGATTCAGCTCTTTGCCAGAGCAATGCTTAGATTAGAAACGAACGTTTGGCATTGAATCGTTGGTGCTGTTGTTATTTACTATTATACGAGCAAAGCGTTCGGTGCTATGATTTGATCTGGTTTTGTAGCTCCTACCCCCTTAAAGAAGCTGTGTAGCTTGTCAGAGATCAGGACAGGTAGAATGCACAGCAGGCGTCTGATTTGAGCCAGTTACTCATTTGCTGAGTGTTTGTGTTTATGCAAAGGGGCCTCTTCCTGCATATTTAATCTAGAGTAAGGCAGTGGCTTTTGTTGTGTTTAGACCACATACCTTCAGTCCTTCCTTACACTGCAGCCAGTGTTGAAGCACAGAAAGGCTGGATAGTCAAAAGTGCTTTCGTGTTTTCAAACTCTCAACTTTTCTGCAGTTGGTTGGGAATTACTGTACTGCTCTAAGCCTTTTTCTTCCTCATTAATGGGTAAGTTTGCACTCCGGTAGAATACGGTACTTTTGATTCTGTTCCATTTTATAAATGCACAAAATGTTTGTTTGTTTGTTTTTAATTGTCCAAACCTCCCTAAGCAAACCTGGTCCGCTGAGGGAGTTTGTTGCAGGGAATTAGATCGAGAATACAGGTGTTTCTGGAATATACTTCTGAATAAAGTACTAACTGCTGCGTTGCAATAGGCAGGTATTTGCGGGGGGCGGCAGGGGGGTGCGTGTGGAATGAGTTCGCTGTTATTATTCTTGGTACTAACAAATCCTGTTTTGTAACTATCCTGAGGAGAATGCTTCCATTGTTAGCGAAAAGCTTTCAAACGGTGTGCAACGCAGAACTGCAAAAGCAGCAGCAAAAAAAAAAAAAAAAAGGAAAGAAAAAAGAAGGAGCGGGGGGGGGGGGAACCCAACCAACCCTCTGGTCTTTATTGTTTCCTTCGCAAGGGTCCTCACTAGAATGTCTGCGCTGTAATAGGAAGGTTTTTCTTATGTGGAAATCGAATCGTCTCTTCATTGATATTAATAGCACACTGGAGATGTTAGCCATGATGCAGAGTACCAGAACTGTAGGGTAGGAAACCTGATATTGCAGGGGGAAAAAATGACAGTCCTATTGCTCCTCAGTGTGGGAGACATCCCTCCCTGAGAGCGGAGTTTGCATAATGGCATCCTGCCTTAACTATTTACTTAGAGGTATTTTAATCTCGGGCTCTTTCTTTCAGCATAGGCGTAATTACCGTCGCTCGCTCTTGCACTTACTGACTGCGCCGCTCGGTTTCTGATTCAGGCTGGACAAATTAGTTTTAAAAATGACTTTTGAGAAAATCCGTGCGGTGTGCCTGCACAATGTATATCCTGTATATGGAAGGTAGGCTGTATTAGGAGAACCTCGGAGTCCAACCGGGGGGAATTGGTATCAAAAATTACAGAAAAGATGACAAAGGGCACGTCTTCAAAGCCAGACGGTTGTAGTAGAGACAGCGTTTGGAGAAATGTGGAAAATGTGCAGCGAGGCCAGAAGTAGTAGTTTTGGTTACCAATTAACTATTTCCTTCGTTTGAGTAACTCCTCTCAAACAGAAGAGTGTGCTGTTCCACCACATGTTGGAAAGTGGGAGAATCTGAATAAAATTTCATCAACCTTATTAAAATATGTAGGGACTTTGGTCTTCTTGGGCACAAATCAGCCTACAGACTCAGAGGCTTTTATTAACAATGAGACTGCTGAGGGTTTTTAATAACAAAATTACAAATACCGTATCTAATTGTTAAGTGTATTACTTTTATGCACCGGGTAGGGAAAAAAAAAAAAAACCCCACAAAAAACTTTTTATGAGGAAAAGTACCTCAGTCAAAGCACCTTGTGTGATTAGCGCTATTGTATTCTTAAATTTTGATTGATAGAGATAATAGTTTTCACTTAAAAATACAGACAGGTACTTTAACTTTCCATGACAATAGCTATTTGCATTTCTTTTATCTTTTTGTTTAACGTTTGTGGGGGTTGGGACGGATTTGATTATTAACTCTTATTGCACACCGAGGTAAATGCTAAAACAAAGCTTTTGTTAAAGCTTCAAAGGTAAAACAGCAAATATTGTTTTTAGGCTTCAATATTTAAAGGCTGTTAGAGGATACCTCGAAAATATTTCCACATGACCGTGACCAGGAGTGGCCCTCGCTCCTCAGGTAAGAGCCCGGCGCCCGGGCCGCCGGCGCTGCCCCCGCCGAGGGGCTGGGGCGGGCTCGGGGGGCGGCGGGGCGGGCGGGGCGGGGGAAGCTGCCAGGGCTGCGGGGGGTCGAGGCGAAGCGGCCCCTCCAGCCCACGGGTCACGGCGCGGCGGGGCGGGGGAGGGGCTGGCGGAAATTCCCCTCCGCGAAGTGCGGGAGAAGCGCCGGCCTTCCCGCGGCCCGCCGGGCGGAGGCCTGCACGAGTCTCCTAGTCCCGAAAAGTAACGGGTCCGGTGGCTCGGCGGGGAGGCCGGCGAGCGGTGCCGTGAGCCCTGCGCCTGCCGCCGGTGCTCCGCGGGGCTCGGGGAAGGGATGTGCCTCCCGTGGCTTTAACGGGGTGCGGTCAGGTGCCGAGAGGAGGGTTGCAGGGCGGGGGTAAAACGGTTAGGGCTGGCATCGGGGCGGGAGAGTTACTCTGAGGAACGGGGAAGACCTGGCGAGCGCCACAGAGGCGGCAGCGTTTGATCTCCTGGCTCTCGGCGTCAGTGAGATGGCCTCTCCCCGTTTGGTTGGGCCTTTGACAGGTTGGATGCTTTCTGGGAGCGTGTTACGGTCTCTACGTCTGATGAATTCGGTGAGGGCCAGCTCCCGCGCGCGGAGCGAGCCGTGTGAGGCAAATAACCCGTCCCTCATTACAAGACGCAGGACTTACAGTCGCGGTTCAGAGTCTGTGTCGGAAGCGAGCTGTTCCTAACTTCTCTGTTGACTGTACCCGCAGTTCCTATAAGAGCTATTAAAAAGCGGGGGAGGAATGGATTGTGATTAGTTTTGTAGCATTGGCTTCCATCGAGTGATTCTTTTCCAAGGTTACGGTGGACATGAAAGGCGATATCATTTTGAAAGAGAAGATGTGCTGTGCATACCTTTGTCCCCGTGCTGTTACTTATTTTTATCTTACTTCATTTCTGTTTAGAATAAATAACAAGCACCAGCCGGAGGGTCTGAACAGCCTGCTAATGACTGAAAATGAAAATACAGTGTGATTTGCTCCCTCCTTCCACCGAGGAGCAGCAAGGTAGCGAGCATTAATATCCCTGCGTTTTGGCCTGTACCAAATCCATTCCCCCCTCTTCAGGGCGAGGTGGAAGAAGTGCACTTAGTCTCTCGCAGTTTTACTGTTCACCTGCATTTCACTTTCCGAGGAGGCGATAATGACTCCTGGTATAGGAAAATCTGCTGTACCGGGCCTCCTGAGATTTAATACACGCTGCACGGTAAAAAGTAGCCACCTTGACAACGGTCAGAAAAAATACTTCTCCCTCAGATTATTTAAAACACTTAGTCTGATATCTTTTTTTAGGTTGCTGCACACCTCTTTAAAAAAAAATAAATAGGTACAACAAAACTGAAGAGATGACTATTGACCGTCCTGAAAGCACTTGTACATATGACTTGCGTGCATTAGTGCGAGTAACTCAACCGAGTGCACTGGGTGAGAAAAGTAACCCGTATGCAGGATTGGGCCCACAGGCAGGCCTGGTACCAGATGTTGCTCTTCACGATCAGTGTGCACCCTCTATTTTCAGCATTAGCAAAACACCAAATGAAAAACGTATTTTTCTTTTTTCTTTTTTCCTCTTGCAAATGTACAGTTGACAAAATCATTGACTGCATCTATTCCTGCGCAGGACAAGAAAATAATAATTATGGCAATAGTAGGACATATTTCAGCCTGTGTGCAGCTGAATGTGACTCAGGGAGTTTTGAAGGGAAAGAAACAGCTGTATTAGATGGCTATGTTTCACTTTATTTACAAAAAAATTGCTGCACAGAAGTGCTTGCTTTGATGATCAAGTTTTGATATTTTAAATCGTTCAGGAAGCCTTGTAGTAAATATTTTTAATCAGACACATTAACTATATTTCAGCTGGTCTTATATAAGAAAAAAAATGTATCGAAATAAAATTTCAGAAACAATTTTTTGTTGTGCTATCGGGGGGGTGCATGTTCTTGCCTTTTTTTTTTTTTTATAAAAAGTGTGCTTTCTAGGTAGCAAAGGGGAGATTCCTTTGCTGCTTTAGCTTTCCAATAATGAATTGTAGGCTTCTCAGGGCTGGGACGCTGGCAAAAAAATGTACATACATAGTTCTAAGCAGGGGAGCAGCTCAACTGGTGTTCTACTTTTCTGTGTAAAATTACTCACAGCCAGTTTGTGTGGGATCACGGTCTTCGTTAATGTATTTTTGGCTATACCCAAGGCTCTTCTTATTTAGATATTAATAAAAATGATACTGTTTTAAGGAGAATTTCATTCTGCAGTGCTCTCTATTTCTGCATGTTCTTTATATTGCTGGTTAAATGTGGCTTCGCAGTAATCACTTGGAGTTAGGGCTCCGTCCTGCAGCCTCCCCGAAATGACCTCCCTGCCCTGGAGGAGGAGACCACTAAACGGGATAAGCGTTGTGGGATCAAAAGAGTTACGAGGTCCATCCCAACAGCAGGTATAATGGCAAAGCCTCTGATCTTTTTGTCTGGTCCCTTGGTACCAGGTAAATAGGTAGGACCTGATCCAGAGCAATAGGGGGGCTTTCTGTTAAAGTCAACTGAAAAGGTTGTGGCACTGGCTCAGGTCCTGATCTTTTTAGGATTATTACCAGTTGTCCTTCCAAAATCCCGCTGAAAACAGCTGTTTTTAAAAGTAGCCTTGTATCCAAGGACTTCAAAATGTGTTACAAAAGTGTTTACCCATCTCGCTGATGGGTAAACTGAGGCGCTTGGTGAGCAAACCCAACGTTTACGGGGATACCCAGTAAAATCTGAGCAGTGCGCGTAGTTTTGCACGGGCTGTTCCCCCTGTGGGATGTTGGTTGAGCCGAGAGGACGGCATCACGGGCGCTTGGAGACCTTCCCTCCGCTCCTGAGACAGCAGGACCACTGCTGCTCACAAAGTGGATTTTTGTTTGTGGTTTGGTTTTCTATTTTAATCATCTCCTCGGGGGAAAATATGAGTGTTGTGAAGTGTCTTGCTTTGGTAGGATGGGATTTTTTCTTTGTTCGCTCCGCACGCACACTTACGGTGTTGATGGTACTTTGTGTTTATCTTGAAGACAGCATGATGGAAGGAATGTGTGTTGCCTACATCAATTCGCTCACCCATATAAACATTTGCAGGAGGAAAGTCTGTATTTGTGTTTCTACGTTTTGAGATACTCAACTTTTCGACTATTAATGAGAAATTTTCACAGGTGGGAACAGCTGTCTCTGCTGCTCATTTTAACTTCAATGGATGATTAGGGGACTGGAACATCTTTCTTGTGAGGAAAGGCTGAGGGACTGGGGTCTTTTTAGTCCGGAGAAGAGAAGACTGAGGGGGGATCTTATCGATGCTTATCAGTACTGAAGGGGTGGGTGCCAGGAGGATGGGGCCAGGCTTTTTTCGGCGGTGCCCTGTGACAGGACAAGAGGTGACGGGCACAAACTTGGCCATAGGAAGTTCCACCTAAGCACGAGGAGGAACTTCTTTCCTTTGAGGGAGGCAGAGCACAGAACAGGCTGCCCAGAGAGGCTGTGGAGTCTCCTTCTCTGGAGATGTTCAGAACTCGCCTGGATGCGTTCCTGTGCACCCTGCTCTGGGTGACCCTGCTCTGGGGGGGGGGGGGTGGACTGGGTGATCCCCAGAGGTCCCTTCCAACCCCTGCCATTCTGCCATTCTGTACATTATCCAAATTTTTGAAAGCCAGGTAGCATATAGCAAGACTTAGATAACCAGAAGTGAAAGCAGTCCAGATTTCAATCAGGGAGTAATTTGTGAGAAGAGCTGAAGTCCTCCTCAGCCCTCCGCATGTGTTGCCCTCGCAGACCCCGTTGGTCTCCCACCAGCTGACGGTGGGCCAGCGTTACTGGGTTTCCTTGGAGCGTGTTCAGTTCATATATGACAAATGTGTTTAGAAAACGTTACCTGCCTTTTACAGCACTGCCAGAAGAGATATTGTGTGCACATTTTATGCAAACGTGTGATTTTCAGCAGTTTCCTTAAAAAATACATTTTAAGATGGTTCATTTGCTATCATGAAGAGTCAGGGTAGAAATGAAGTCTGCTTGCAAAATACTGCCAAAATAAGGATCTGACTGCCAAATACCCAGAAAATTTATAAAACAGATAAATATGAAAAGAGGTTTAAAGTGTCAAAGGCAAGATAACCCCTGCAGCAAAGCAGGATAAAAGCCTTTATTGTTGCTAATCTAAGAGCACATCGTATGTCAGAGGTCATGTATTTTACATAAAAGATGTATTGTTTTACATACTCTCAGGAAGGTGAGACCTGACCTATTATGATGGAGTAGCGTTATGTCCTTTACAGTGCAGAATCAGGAATGTCTTACACATGTCCCCCAGCGAAGTACACGGGGCTTCCTATACAGCAAACACGTACACGTTTTGGCCCCTGATCTTCCGGTACCTCATTAAAAGAACTGTGAAAAGCTTCTCACTCAAAACATATAAAATAAAATGCCAGTGAGCAACAGATAAAACCAATATTCGTTTCATCTCAAGGTAACCTTTTTTTTTTCTGGCTAAAAATAATCAGGTTTCAATGGTAAAGAAGTAATGCCTCATTGTGAAAACATTTTTCCTTCCAAAACAAATGGCAAATGAGTTACATTTTCTTTTGAAAGAACTTAATGAAGATTCTGATTTTTCCCAGAGGTTGATATTTTACTACTTCAGTAAAAAGCTTCACCTACTAATGTAAATAGCATAACTTACCATTTGATGAGTTTCACTAACACCCCCAAAACTTCGCATCAGTGTGTGAAATTTGTGAAATGGAGTTTCACGTAGCTCTATCTTACACATCCACATGTCACTGACTTTCCATTTCGTATGATGTCATCTGTGTCACCAAATCATTGCATGTTTCTTTCTGTCTTTATTACATATTATTCTGCACCCCTGCAGCAGAAGATCGACCATTCAGTGAAATTATGTTACAATTTTACTCTATTAAGGTATTTGGTCAATTGATGTGGAATTAATTCTGAATGCTGTTAGTGGTTTGAGTTAGTAACTTGATCTAAATTAATAAACAAATGTTTTTCTTTTCTCTTGTACCATATGTTGATCCCAATTACATGAACAGAAAGTGGCAGATTGTCATGTTTCTTAAAAGATTACATACTCTTTTGCATAAGAGAGAGTACACAAGATGCAGTAATATACAGGGTAAAAAAAACCCCCTACACGTGCTGTTTTCTCCCTCCTACTTTTTATAAAGATACACTTTAATTATTTCTCTTTTTTAATACCCGCTGCTCTTACCACCTCGGCATACTTGGTGTGTTCTTGGTAATGCTTAACGAGATGATATCCCGAGACAGTAAACAACTTTTTGAATTAGGCATGGAAGATGCAGCTAGTTTTCAAATCTCATCTAGGACTGTGTCTCTATGGAAAAGGATGAAAAAAAAGAAAGAGGAAGGATCCAGAAGCTAAAATAGCAGTGGTTACAAATGGTCTTAAAATGCCTTAAGTAAGGAGAAGCCATTCAAACAATAGTCAGATTTCTGAAACAAAGGACTGAACTCATTTGTTATTCAAACTGAAAATAGATTGATAGACATCAAGATTAAGAAAGTTTATGCTAGAGAACAAAGATGTCTCATCTCCATGGTTTTTTTCCTCTTCTCTTTTTTTTTTTTTCCCAAAGACCAAGTTGTTCGTGCTGAACTGAAGAGCCTCACACTGGCTGGTACTGATAAGCAGCAGTCCTGTGACTTGATTGTTTTTATTAACTCTCTCTGAAAGTCATTCACCATTAAACACGATTAGATTCATTTGTTGCTTTATTTATGTTTGTACTTGCAAATGTGGTGCCAATGAAAATGCTTTGGGTGTTGCTGCTGACACTGACCCAGCGGTCACGTGTGTTACCTTCTTTCTCCGCAGGGTAAGAAGAGTGACCTTTTTGGGTGGCTGTAACTGAAGATTGCTTTACAGGAGCAACTGAAGAAGGTAAACACTAATAATATTTTGCACACAGTTTCTGGAGCATGTCTGAAGGAAGGATCTGATCCTGCAAACCCCAGGAGCGTGCCTTAGTTGCGCAAGTAAAGGCTCTTCCGGCAACATGGATAAAGGTTGCAGCGCTGGGCTTGGAGCTAAGCTTTTGGAGCCACCGCTGGGCCTTAAAGCCGTGTTTTGCCTGGGAAGCCAAGGGTTTAGGTGCCCCGCTGCATTTTAGGAGCGAGGCCACAAAGATGCACTTTTTGGCTTCCAGCCATGTTCCGAGAAGGCTGTTCGGTAACTGGACAGAGCCCGTGTGCGAATGGGAAGACCCTGCTCTGGCTGGTCTTGCTGGCCACATGGCCAAGTCCATGGCCCACCATCCACGGCTGCTGGGCGGGTGGGCACAGCCCCGCAGCAAGGTCGCCTTACCGGGGCAAATCCCTGGGGAATGGTCAAGTCAGCTCTAGCGCTACTTCGTCCCAGGCTGAGACACTCCTGGATTCACAGCAGCGCGTCAAGCAGAGCAGGAGACCAGAATTTGGCTGTTAATTTGATGGCTTATTATCACTGCAAAAATTAAAACGCATGCTTTTTAGTCTTTCGGAGTGTAGCGAAAAGGAAAGAAATATCACCCTCTGCAAAATGATTTTTATTTAAAGCAACGTGAAAGTCCCTTGCTTCTAAATTAACTCCTTGCCTCTCTTCTGGTCCAAAGTTTCAAGTTGGGAAGGAATATTAACATCACAAAAGTGGTGATTCACAAAATTAACTTGCAGAAGAGAAGAGTAACGCAGATCAGTGTTTGGTACTGAAGGGTGTCATCTGACTGAGGTTCATATGGCTGCTTTATAATCACCTTCTTTCAGAAATTAATAGTCGGTTAAGCACCATAGCAACAAGCAGCACTGATGTAAGCGTTGAGCAGTGGCTGCTGTTCGCTGTGATGTCAGTGCTCGTTAGTGTTGTTCTCTTGACCTTGTTTGAATATAAAATGGTGATTTCATTTTAAACTTAGAATTTTACAGAATGACTAAATGCATCGGAGTGAATTAGAGCTATTTTTATTTTTAATTTTATTAAAATATACTTCAAGGGGAAAAAAAATGTCCCTGTTCTCTTCTGTTTTAAATTAAAATAGATCTGAGGATGATGTGGGGTTTTTTTCAGTTCTTTGTTGCCAAAAATATCTATTTAGTGAGGATGAAATTCCTGAAGTTCAAGTGAATATTGCAATCCTTGGCCATGCCAATGGTGTATGTCAACTGTATGATATATGCCTCTCTTTGAGATTTGAGTATTACTGTTTTTTTTATGGTGGAGCCCATGGGGTATTAGATGCATTTCGGCTACTGAAGAAGCAGCAGATCCTGCAGTTTAAGATGGTGGTGCCTTGCCCTGCAGTGGTGTTCCACCTTTGGGTTTTTGTGAAGAAGGGGAAAAAAAAGTAAGTTTCAGGTGCATTGGAATTTATGGGATTCTTGTGGAGCCATGGCTCACATGTAGCCACGGTGCTGTGTGACTCAGGAAAATTAGGGATTTCGGTTGTGATAAATGCAAAACACTACCTTTAGACTAGCCTGAAGTTTGTGGGCCATGTCTCCAAAAGCAGACCTATTTTGTATTGCTGCCATCCAGGACACCACGCACTCCAGACATACCCGCCGGCGTGCATCCTTCAGCAGTTTGGGTGATTCGTAGAATGTATGACTGGAAGAGACCATTAGATTTTTCAGTCTGACCTCCTGAGTATCGTAGGTTACTGAGTCTCACCCCGCACCCCTGGGCAGAGCTGGTGAGTAGGGTTCAGCCAAACTCTGTCTCCTAGAAGCTGATCCAGGCTCAGTGGGAAGACCCTGAGGACTGGAGAACCGTGGGTCAGCTATGGTGAGTGCAAGCGGGATGCACATTCAAGCACGTGTTTTCAAACCGCAACAAAATTCACAACTTGATGAAAAACAAGTTGTTCTATGTGTCCTTTACCGTTAGGACTTGTTTCCGTGAGAAGGTTTGGCTCTGTCCTGCTTCCACTGCAGTGAGGGGTGTCATTTTTAACAGAAACCTATTTGCTGCAGGATCGGTCCATAATCTTGCAACATATTTCATAAAATAAAGCCATAATGAATGATATGTGGTCCAAGAAACTGGATGTAAAATTTCAACTGGGTGAGAATTGAAACTGCCAAGATAATAAACCATGAGAATAGGAGATAGTAATGGAAATAGTGATAGAGTCCTAATTAGAGCAGTGCCACTGAAACAGGGAAGGTTAAGGGTTTGGTTGATTGAGTTTGAGCTCAATTGCTTGATAGCTTAATTTCAGGTGAAATCCCATCTTCTGAGTTAGCGGTTAAGCCGCTCAGTGCAGTTCCAGAGCAGGACTCTGTACTCCTTGAGGAGCGGCCGCGTGGCCCCGGGTGTCCCAGAACTGCATGTGAGCCTGGCCTCGGGCACGCGGAGTGGGATACAGGACAGAGCTGGTAAAATAGGTTTTTGTACTGTGTGTTTTGTTTGCTTTCTTTTTTCCTGTGAGCTCCAAAGAGCTCTGAACGGAGGCGCAAATAACAGAATAGATACAGCAAGGGGCTTTGATGGTTAAACCTTCAGAATTAAGATGTTTACCTTCTCCTTTATTTAGCGCTGTTAGGCATAATGCCTAATTATATGCCAGTTTTTCCTCAAAGTAAGAATTTGAATTGAAATGTTTGATTTGGGGAGAAGGGAGGGGAAATGTATTTTTACAGAATTATGGGCAATAGTGTTAGTTTTCCAGGAGCAGTCATTTGTTTAAATGTATGTAAAAGCATTTTCAATAATCAAACACCATTCAGTGAGCTTTATAAATCAGGGGTAGCTTGCATGCTGAAAAATTGGAAAGTACAAAACATGCTACTAAAGTTGTGCATTATTGATAACAAAAGACACATGCAGACTTTTAAGATAGCAAAGATAGAATCCTTTAGAAAATCCTTAACGGGGAAAAAAATCAACACAAAGGATTTAGCAAAGTTGCACTTAGTTTACAATTTCAAATCTTAATGCTTGTCAGAGTTAAATGCTGATTAAATATTGATAATAAAACAGAAGCTGCCTGCTGTAACTCAGAACTGAACGAGATGATCACCAGATAAATCTGAGGGTTTGATCTTTAACTTTTTTATATATGTATATTTTCTCCTACCTTCCCTTCAAGCCAGGAGAAAGGTCAGAAGAACTTTTTTTTCTTAAGCTCAGTACAAAAAATGGATTGTGCGGTTTGTCTGTGTGGAAAATGAAGTCGTTCTGGGACCAAAAAAAAAAAAAAAAAAGTTTTTTCCCCAATAGTCCCAGCGCTTTGTTTCATCAGGAAAAGATGTAGCTCTCAAACCGGGTTGGCATGTCGCTGTGCCGCGTCTCCCTGGCCATAGCAGGAGGAGCTCCCAGCAAAAGTTGAGGCCCTGAAACAAACTTTTTCAGAGCAGTTTCTCTTTATGAAGGGCTCAACAGCATGTACAGTTTCTCCCCAGCGCTCTTCCTTGCTAATGACTTTCCAGAAGACGTGCTGGTGAGGTCCTTGCTCCTGTTTTCTGTACCGGCTGGGTGGCAGTGATGCTTGCACGTCAGTCAGTGGGAAGTTAGTAGGGTGATGTTCTCCTTACTGACTTTTCTTGCTTTTGACTTCATGGTCTTAAAGCATATTACAGAACAGAAATAGCCATCGTTCCTAGAAGATGTGGTGCGCGGCTACTTCTGAATATGGGTCTTGTGACTTGGGTGCATTCATAAGAAAGCCTGTAATGGAGCAGACAACCTGGTTCTCGGACATTTTCTCCAGTGTTTTCTCCTGCGACAGGCCCAAATTACATAGAGCTGTAGTGGAAGCATTTTGCGTGAGTGCTTGTATCACCCCCAGCAGGAAATGGGGATCTGGAGACCCCCATGGATGCCTGCCGCTTGCTTGCTGGTGGGGTGGTAGTCATGCAGCTGTGGAGCGACTGGTGTCTGTCAGGCCACATCTAAGACTGGAGTCCTTTATTTTTGGATTGTTGGGAGAGGTTGTAATATCCTACTTGTTCAGACCTTTGAGTTACTCAAATTGAAAGGTACAGTGCGGTGCAAAGCGTTTCTGTAATCTGTAGTAACAGAAATGACAATTTACCTGTATGTTTTGGGGTACACCCCAACAAAAGTTGTGTGTAGGCCTTGGGAAGAAACACAAACTGCTTGAAGACCTTACCTACTTGAATGAAAAGTTTAGTCCCAAGATGGGTGAAGCTGTGACTTCTCTGAAGCAATTGGGTCAAGAAGATGTAGAAAATAGATTAAGACATTTCGGAATAATTTAAAAAGTATCTGAGCAAATCTCATTAACATGGACCACTAGCATGCGGTATTGAAGACTTCAAAGATCTGTCAGAGGAGTTCTTTCTGCGCTATTGTCTGCCAGCATTAGCAATCTGAAGAGAACATGTTTCTTTTGTTTGCTTTTGGCCCATTTAACTTTTCCTCTTTTTCTTCTTCTTCTTAATGTTCCTTAATATGTTATAAATCTTCAAGTGGGCTGGTAGAAAAATACATTTCTCGGCTTTAAGATAGTCAGTAGCAGGTTTTGATCCTCTTATCTGATGCTTTTGGACCAAATCCTTCTGGTCTTCATGAAGACTGCTAAAGTGAGCAAGATTTGCCAGTATTTTCATAATCCTGCAGTGTTTCTTCCATTAGCTTAGGCAGGTGCTCGTTAGGATCTTCGGTAAAATGCAAGTACTGGTTTGTATTACTTAATATGCGTTCAAAGTACCATCATCCATTTCGAATCTGTGAGGAACATGAAGCGCGAGGCTGAGCGGTTCGCGCGCATCTCTAGATTTGGAAGCCACTAGACTAACCTGTACCCACAGATTAAACACAGTTGCACAGATTGAAAATGGCCCTACATGTAAAGGTTGTAACTGTAGATTAAGCAGCCATCAAGGGTGCACTGATGTCCGTCAGTTGCTAAAAAGTGCTGTGAGGTCCATTAAACTAAGCTGTCATCAGAGGAGGCCCAACCTTCCTCATCTAATGAGTTTCATGCAAAAATGGCCGTGTTGGCAAGGGCCGTCAAGGAGCTCAGGGCTGCAGCGTCCTTGCTGCAGGCAGGTGTGTGAATTCCTCCCACCACCCTTCTGTGTATGAGGAAATTTAAGCTATGTGCATCCCAAGGGGGAGACATGACATCCCATGCTAGGCACTGGTGCGTCTGCGAGGGATTTTTTTGTTGTTGTTGCAGTGAGGGGTTGAAGCTGGTTGGACTCGTCAGCCTGAGCCGTTCGGGAAAGGGTGCTGTCAAAGCTGTGTTCAGAAAGTTGGAGCCTGTTCTTGTGCCATCAGTGGTCCATGAAAAGCCTCTCCTCTCTCTTACTGATCGTAGCTTTGCCATTGACTGTGTTCAACAGGTACGTCGCTGTGTTCATCTTTTAACTTGGCCTAACTGCAGATATACCAAGGAAACAGCTCATAATACACCATGCAATGCAGACTGTTCAATTTCCAGCCTGGTTCTTCAAGACCAAGCTGGATCATATGTCAGGATATGCTGCATTTTATCATAGCTTGAGTGAGGAAAGGATTGGGAATGGCATAGGTAGGAACGGCATCTATCCTTATTACTCCAGAACCCAGGCACGGGCTGCAGGTCGGATAGCCTGAACTCATGCTCAGGCTCAAACACAAAACCAAACGTGATGGAAAAGTCAGGTTTCAAGGTTTCCTTCTGAAGCAGGCAAATAACTCTGAATCAAGAGTTGTGCTGAAACTTGCCCTTGCACAAGTTACGCGGCTGGGCCAGTGGATGCATGGTGATTGCCGCTTGCTAGTGCAGATGGGCCGATGGGCTTTAATACGCATGAGCGCTGTCCGTTAGCATCTCAAGCCGTGCCTGCTTCTCAACACATGGGCAAGAACCACTTGTAGATTTGCAGGCTTGAAACCTGCCTGTAGAAGACTCATGTCACAAAGGCGGTGCACGGTCCTGTGTTACAAAATCAAGAGATGTGAGAAAACGACACCAGAAATAGATTCTTATTGCATATTTCCTATTTTATTTGGTCATCTCTAAGGTCGCTGCCTGTTGGCTTCTACCACACCAGGAGTATATCTTCCGGCATACTTAAGTTACTGTCCTACAGCGGTAGCAACCGTATTTTACAGTGGCAGCGTTACAAGACCAGTGATGTCAGTGGGCATTACAGGAGGCCACCCTTTTTATTTGGTAGCTCGTACTAAAGCCAAGGCATTAAAAAGAAAAAAAAAAAAAAAGAAAGTTTTTGGCCCTGATTGCCTGCCCATATTTCTCATTGCAACATATGAAAGCATTTTTCACTGCTGCTAATGGCAGGAACTTCAGACGCCACCTCCGAGATGTTTAATTGCTAAGTGTTTCTCCCAGTGCAATCTGTGAATTTTAATTTGGGGCTCTCCCACCTCTGCTGGCCGTATACTTTTCAGTGTGTTTTGCGTAATACTGCTTAATTGCTCAAAAGGGTCATTTCTGACTCTGAGCTCACTGTTTATTTTTTTTAGTAGGGTAGCACAAACATTTGGACATTTGTAACTAAGACTCTGATGTCATTTCCATTGCAAACCGTTAATATCCGTAGTTTATAATATGGCTTTTCAAATAGATTTTTGTTGAACTATGATGATCTCTTTCTATTTTATTTTTTAAAAAAGTAGAATTGTTATCCCCCTTTTTTTTAAAAAAAAAAAAGATAAATTGGCGGCATCTTTTGAGTAATAGGTCTGTTTTATTCTCCTGTCATACCCTTTTTTGTTATTTTCGATAGCCCCTGTGTTTATCCATATTAGTTGCAATACAAGTGTTTCATTTACTCCTCTGATATGTTAAGGGTTAGTGGATCCCACTGGTGGAAGGAAACGTCCGTGGAAGGACACAGCATTTCCCGCTGCTGGGGCAGTTGCACCAATGGAGCAGTGGTACGCAGTTGTGACTTTAGTAATTGTCTGTAAAGATCTTGGAAATAGAAAGTGCTACATTTAAAAACCAACAACAGCATAAATCAATAATATAGGCAATGAGACCATTTCCTTTTGGGGCGGGAGGGGGATTTTTTTAACCCCTTTTTAATTGGAAAAACGTCATGCAGTTATTTTTACAGTTTGTGTTTGCTCTGTTGCTGTCATCCTTCTCCATTTAAATTTTATTCCAATAATTGGCAAAGATAATTTTCATCGGGAAACTTGATTTAAAGCTTTATTGAATGCAAATTGAACATTGTTAAAAATGTTATTCTTGGAAAAGAACAGAAAAATTATTTCTGAAAAATTGCAATTTCTTTTGCTTCTTTATTCCTCTCTAAGATCTGATATCCAGCGAGAAAAAAAAATGTGTACGTTTATTGTTTGTTTCCTTTTGTTTTAAGGAGGGAGAGATGATTGCTTTTGGTGCTACTCGCTTAGAGCGTTCAAAGCTCTGAGCTCAGTTTTGGAGAACGTTAAAATAAGCCCACAGGAGGTCTTGTAAAAGTTGTAAGAAATTGTAAGCATGTCTGCTGAGTCAATTATATGAGACAAATTGCCAGGGTAAGGCTGCAAGGTTCCAAACTTGTTATTTAGTCTCTGCTATCTTTAAAACAATTCATTTCTGCCATTGATTTCACAGCAGACAAATACATGTTTTGGAGGGGAAAAAAAGACATTAATTAGACAAAATATTATTTAAAATTGAAAGAATTATCTGGATTTGTATTCATGTAGTTAAAAGGAGAGTCTGGCCTGTCCTCCTTTTGAAAGTTGAATAACTGAAAGAATGTAGTTTAAAAATGCAGACTTGGGCTTTTTAAAATTTCTCCTCAATGAGACTCAAGTGCATGAGGCAATATTTTTTTTAGATAATTTGAATTTTAATGTTGAAGTTGTTTTTCTAAAAAATTACATATCTTGAATCTCTGGGAGCATTAACAATTTTTTTCAGAGTTTATTAACCCTTTAATAAGTTACAGAAAAATGCGTGAAGAATAGTGCAAATCCAACATGTGCATAGTGTAAATCCCATGTGCATAGTGTGTGCTCGCTAATTCTCTCAAAGTTTGCCTAGCGAGCGTGTCATATGTTCGTGGTGCGCAGGCCACGCTCTGTAGGCTGCCATGGTTAACTCGGTTTGAAGTACATCCAGATCAGCCGTAGTATTTTCTAGAGACTTCATAAGGTCAAAAAGTCCAGTAAAGTCCTTTTCCTCCTTTCCCAGCACAGTTAGGATGGAAAGCTTGGAGGGGAGCTGGGTGAATAGTTGGGTTTTACTCCACCACTTGAGGAACCCGTCTTTGAAGTTGCCCTACCAGAAGCTACTGGAGAGGAAGGCTTTTAGTTACAAGGGTTCTGAGCATCCGCAGCGAGTCTGAGACCACCGTTCAGAAGAAACATCCGTTCTCGCTCTCATCTCTAGAGCATAGGTGGTGTTGGATTCGTACTAGACACTTCAGGATCCCGACCGCTGCTGGTGTGGAATGAAGGCTTCCTGTGTTGCAGAGGGTTTGTCATGCACAGCGATCGGCAGACATGGTGGGGACTGTCTGCAGTGTCTTCTGCATTGCTGTGTCGGCACACATCTCGCTGCTGCCTTGGAGGTTCAGGTTGTCTCTGGTCCCACAGGTGTTCAGTGTGGGCCGTGAGATCTCCTCTGTCCCAGCCCACCTAATCTTATCCATGCCTTACATCAAAGGGGTAGATATATGTGCATAGGTCTGTCCAACCCGGACATCTGATGGACTGTTGTAGGGGAGCAAACTTTCTGGTGGGTATGTTGCTTGGGAATATCGGCAGTTGGTAGGTTTTTGTTGAGATGTTGGGTTTTTACAGAACATTAGGAAAAGCTGTTTGTCCCTTAAAGTAAGTCTTTGCTTTCCCAGCTCCTTCCCTTTGTTTCCTGCTGCCTTCTCTCAGCTAGCAGTGGCCTTCGCCAGGCACCACCATACCAGTTGGTTGCGTGCAGCGAGGGGAAGCCCTGAGCTCTCCCTGTGCGCTCTACCGTCGTAAGGCCACGTACCCTCACTTCCCCACTTGCGTCTCCTCTCCCGTGCCTCTGTCTTCCCTCTTAGCAAGAGTAGGGCTGTTACCAACTGTATTAGGAGATACCAGGTATCTGCAGAGGGTAGACCCCAGAGAACCTCCACGTGTGGCTGGGGCAGTAGCTGGCCTGTCCCAAATCTTCTGCTTCCCTGCTGCTGTCGTTCATGGAACGGCACGTAGTTGGCCAGGAATGAAGTCCCCCAAGAACAAGTGGGACCTTGCCCACCTGCAGAGAGGATCTGCCCCCAAAAGGAGAAGGAGCGTGGAGTTAGGGGTCTTCATCGCGCTCAGCCCCAGTGCCTTCACGAAGAGCAATGGAGGGTGGGCTGCTGTGATGTGGGAGGAGGTTGTGTGGGAACCTGTGGTGTGTAGGAGGCAGTGTCGGTGGGACAAGAAGTTCTTCCCCCAAGAGGAGGGGGAGAAAAGCTTTGTGGACATTCTAGGAGACCTTTCTTTTAAAAACAACTGTAAAGAGACTTTCCCAGATTTTGTCCTCTGACATTGACATCTCGTCTGGTCACCGCCCATGACGAGCGACCTGTGGCATCATCTGGGTAAGACCTTAGTATATCTCTGTGGGAGAACTAGAGTTTATCATAGTTTTATATTGGGTTTCCCTCAGCATGTAACTGGATGCATTAATAGTGACATGATCCCGGTGTGACCTGGACTTTAATGGGTTTGAACTTGGAACTGTTCAAACATTAAGAAGAAGCCCTCGCTCCCTGCGTGTATTCGGCAGCTGCTTTTTATATGCAGAACCCGGAGCTGCAAAGGTTCAATGGCGGTGTATTTTCAACTTTCAGATGAAAAGGACTAAATAACTGCCAAAAAACCTGGGCTATTTCTCTCCTGATGCAGATGTGTGACTGCCAGGACATGCATACATCAAAAAGACAACGTGCCTCTGAGCGGTTTAAAACGTACTGCTTTGTTTTGTTTTGCTCGAGGCAAGCAAAATGTCAACCCCCTCAATCTTGGGAGAGGGTTTTTGCCGTTAATGTGTGCTTTGCGCAGAGCCTGAGCCCGCGAGTCAGGATTTGGGGTTCGTTTCCTACCTCTGCAGCTGACTCACTCCGTGGCATGGGTACTGTTTGTTCTGGACAAAGCTTTCTTGTTTTTTCTTGACTTTGTACATTGCCAGCTGTGCATGATGTGCCATCCAGAATATGCTCTTTATCCTATGTCAAACCTTAACTGCGGCAACAAGGCTGTGATTTGATTTTCCTGTCTGCAACGAGAGCCAGATTTGCCTCTCGCCCCCCAGAGAGACGTTGCAGGTTAGGTTAGCTGGCTGCTCTGTCTTCAAGCAGCTCAGAAAGGTACAAATAGTTCCTTTTTACAAAAAAAACCCCAACAAAACAACAAACCCCAAAACAACAACAAAACAAACTCTGCAAGGCCTAATTTTTCTGCCATTCTGGACAGTGTGTCCCATTCCTCTCCTGCCCAGCCACATACCTAAAGCGGCTTCTTGACCAAGTTTCTGCTTGAAAGGAATTCCGTTTGCAAAGTTGTCAGCTACCTGCAAACAGATGGGCATAAGGGAAGGCCTGATACCAGCTTGGCGTTAGTGTTTTGCATGGAGCTCTGCAGCGATGGTGCCACCAGAGTCATTGCCAAGGAACGATGATAGAGCAACCCGGAGTAAAGATATCTCTTTGCAGAGCTGTTGACAGATTTACTGACCATCGGGTTGGACTGGATTGCTCTTTCTTTTTGGTATTACCATGCAGTGAGTTTACTTACTAAATTGTTAGCAGGTTGTTGTGTTGTAACGTGTCCCCGTAATGTCAGCAAAGTCACCCTGCCTTACCCTGCTCCTTCCTCCCAAAAGCCAGGGCGGACCTCTGCTTTGGAGTATCCACCTCCAGCTCTTTCACAGAGTCATAACGGCATTATGTTTTGTGTATAATACTTTTCTTTTACTAGGGTTGTAAATCTTTGGTCTATAGACCTTTGGTTCCAATTTTTCTTTAAAACATTAATGAGCATTTTAGTTTTGGGGGGAAAAATTCCCAAGTAATGATGATGTTGTGTAAAAACGTAGCAGCTGAAGCATACGTTCTGTTGGTTTGCCTTGTCTTATAGGAACATCATTTTTGCACATCACTATTAACAATGCAAACACCCTGCAATGCTAATAGCACTAGTAAGCTTTTAATTCCATGGAATTTATTGCTTGCTGTATTTCCATGAATTTATAACGCTTTGATTCTTAAGAGCCCCATTTAATCAGTTTTGCCTGGCACAGAACATAATAAACAACTTGCTGGTGCTAAAGTGCCACATGGGGGAGGCTGCTAACAAGAAAGTTAAATGCTTCTGCCACTAGCAGTTTCTTCGCTGTATTTTTCATGAGCTGTTACTACCAGTAATGTACTTTGCTAGCTTTAGAGCAGTGGTTAAACACGGTGACAAACCAAACAGCACTCCAGCGCTGTAAACACCCAAAGCAATACCATTTTTGTTCAGAGCTACGATTTAAACCAGGCTTGAGGCTCAGTGTCATTTTATGGTGATCAGTGATTTTTTTATTTATTTATTTATTTTTAGAAGGCCTTGTTTTTCTTGATCTCTTAATATAGGACTTGTAGAAATAGCTAGTGAGTGGTATTGATCAAGAAAAACAGTGTGGGGGCAGAGACAGAAAAAAGAGTTGAAATACCTTAAAAAAAAAGTTCTTGTTTGTTTATGCTCTTGACCATAAAAGTACAAAAAGACTGTCCTAGTAGAAAAACACCAGATTATCAAGTGCTTTAAAGCAGAAAATGTCATTTGAGTCTCAAAACTGCACCAACTTCATATAATTACCCTTTTAATTATCCCCAGTGGCCCATGAAATTTGTAAAATAGAGCATTGAGAGTTTGATTTACTTACATGTTGCACTTTAGTGTTACGCTCTTAATGAATATTGTTTAGTACTAATGTCAAGCAGAGACTGCTGAGTGCTATAGAGAGGTGCATGCTGCAAAGCTGGGTATTCAGAGGGGAATTAATGGAAACTCCACCTTAAATGAAGAGTATGTACGTATGTAAAGCAATATGCTATAATTTTTGTTGCCTGAATGGAAACTATATTGATTTTATCCTCTGCATGTGAAGTAGTTTACTAAATTTTCTTTATTTAACCATGCCAGAGAAATAACCATTTTGGTGGCATTTATTTGGTTCTGTGTCAGCGCCTTCCTTGTTACGGAGAGTAGTTGCGTCCTTCCTCTAAAGGACCAGAATGTGGAAGCAAGCTCTTTAATTTGCTCTTAAGACCTAACTGGTTTAGCCTATGGTAATGGAAATAACAGGAATCAATATTTAATGTGGGGTTTCTGTGGGGTATCCAAATACCATTTATTGCCAAGAAATTGCTAGAATAAGCTTGGGGGAAAACGTAATGCAAAGTGTGGTGCAAAAATCCAGCTAAATTAAACAGGCATCTTCAAAGGTGAATGGAAACATCAGTGAACAGTAACAGTAAAAAGAAATAAAGTCGAGTCTGAAGGGTTAGATAATAGGATGTAATAGCTGGTGACCTCTAAATTATTGGTACAAATCTAAGCGAGGTGGAGACTCAGCAGAAAGTATTTGCATTTGAAAATGGTCGTAAAAGGCTTTCAAGTGGTGGTCTGGTCCTCAGGATCCATCCGCTGACAAGTTGGGGAGATTTGATACCGTGGGTGAATGGCGCTCAGAAGGATGGGCTGCCTTCCTCTTGCCTCACGTGCCACTTTTTCCTTTCACCTTTTGCATTTAGCGAGTGTTAAGAACAGCAATACAAGTGCTGGTACGGGAGGTTGGACCAGCGGTACAAATACTTCGGCATCTTTAATAATGTACATGACCAGATGCCTCCAGAGAAAGTGGAAAAGGCCTCTGAGGTGTTTTACTTTCCTTCCAAAATTTTTGTTCATGTTTTCCTGCATTCACTGCTGTAACAATCTTCGTATTCCTCTTACCTAGCTATGCGCTGCTTTCGTTATCCTGCTGAATTCGTGAGATCTTAGCATGGCTTCAAATTTCGTAGACCAATTTGTATGGTGTTGAATTAAAACTCAAGTCTTAATTTGTTTTTCCAGTTTGTGAATATTCTGGTACATTTGTGGTATATATTGCTGATATGTAAATACTGTAGTTGGAGGAGAAAAGCAACAGAAAAACAATTATTTTGCAACTTTCACATAGTTCAGAGAAAATTTGAGTTCAAATCCTGGCTTTAAATGAATGGCAAAAATCTACTTCAATCCCAAGGACCAAGATTTTATAATATAAATTTTTCTTAAACAAAAGAGTTAAGTGTTTGGTGTAATTTGGAAAGGCAAAGTCATGTTAATTGTTTACGGAAACAAGTTTCAGGGAACTGGTTTCTGGAATTCTGAAATTTGAATTTATTTATATTTGGAAATACCTTGTTTAAAAGAAGCTCAAGGGAGCAACCTATGAAGAGGCTAATTAAGCATTTTTGTACAACACTGAGCGCAATGGGGCTCCTTTTTTGTTTGTCCTGAGGCCCTGCGATAATAAACAAAATTACCTCTAATAATTGGGAGCCTTGATTTGAAGCCATGCTGACTGCAGGATGCAGGCAGTGTCAGTTTTCAGTAAGTGCATCAAGGCTGACCTTGAACTTGTGTCTGCTGATAAGAGCAGCGCAATAGCCCAGTCGTATCTGAGAGCGTGTCGTAGTGCTCAGCGCTGCTGGTTGGCTTTGCCGGTCTCTCTTCTCTCCTTGTCTCGTGCCCTTTCTACGGCCAAAGCCTGGACGAGCCAGGCTCTCCCGATGCAGAGTCGTCTCAGTTGGCAGCAGTACCGCAGATCACCCAGGTGCTCCTGGTGCTAGGAAAGCCATGCTGAATTTGGTAGGGGAACACGAGAAGATAGATTTGTTGTAACAGAAGTGGTTATTTTGGCTCCGTTTTATTTCATGTGGTGTTTTCTGTCTCCTCTACCACCGTGCATGGGTGCATCACTCCCTTCCGCTTGTACAGCTTTTTAAATGTGTGTGGTATCGTATCACGCTCTGGTCTTCATACACCAGGAGATGATAGAAGACAGGGTATTTGCCTGGTTTTTTTTTTGCTATTCAAAGGGTTGGAAGTTTGCCTGAAAGCCAAATTGCGTGGCAGGAGGTTACAAAATGTTTAGTTTCCAAATCTGATTTTTTTTCCCTTGCAAATTTTTCTTGCTTGCTCAAAGGCAAGATTCATCTTGAACAGCCCCGACTGAGGTGGTGCTCGTAACCACGCTGGAAAATGTCCTGTGGCTTGGAAGAGCAGCTGGTTGGAAGGAGGACGGCTTTTCAGGAGCAGTTAGGGCGCTTTCAGTTCTCACCCCATCTCACTTCATACTCACACGCAAGTGTTGGTGGACCGTGGTGACAGCATGGTCTTGGTACCGGGCATTTAACGAAGGCACTATTTAGTCGTGATGCTGCCCCACCATGACGGATGGTTGCAGGTTGCCGTCACAAATCTTGCATCTAAGAGATCATCTCTGTATTTCATTTTGTGTCTAGGCGTCAAAATTTGGGCAAGAGTTTATGGCCCTTTTGAAGCCATTGAACTGCTCTTGTGATGGTTCTAAAAAATAAATTTAAAAAAAATCCAAGAAAAGTAGAAAAAGGCCAAACCCCAGTATATTAACTCTGTGTTGTCCAGTGTATTAGCTCAGTATTGTCCTTCCTTAGTAGCCTGGTATCACGGATGTGGACAGAAATGTGAGCTCTCACCTCAGAAGTAACTAAGAACAAGTGAAATTTCTGAAAGGCGGTTTTACTCCCGTCTAAAATTGGAAGCATGAAGTGGAAGGTTAATAAGAAGAGAACCCTCTGAACCTCGTGGTTAGACTCACATTTAGCCACCCAGCTGAGGAGGGGTGAGGGAGCCGAGCCAAAACCATCACAGAGACTCCAATCAGATCACTGTAGGCATTCTTGTTTTCAAAGTTGGTAGGAAATGGTTTTCTTAGGAAAAAAATTGATTTGCTGTTCTTTTTTTACTTTAGGAGCCAATTTTCTGATCTCCAGTTAAGATGATGAACTTGTACTGGCCTTGAATTTCGGGTCTCTGTTTCACTATTTTTCATGAGCTGTAGTTTGTACGTTTGTTGGCAAATTACATGTTTTTGCAATCCTGCACGCCTCTTGCTTTTAAGGAAAGAAAGGAAGAAGGGAGAAAGCTGTGTTACGTTTAAATGCTCTTTAGATCCCTTCGCATATGCTTTTGCATATTCTTGACCGATCTTGCTTTGTTTTATGTGTTTGTAGCATTTTTCTTACACTTTGTGCAATCATTAGCATTAATGGGGATTTGCGAGTGTAACAAGAGGAGAACATACCCCAGAGTGTATTACTTAATTTCCCTTTGAAGTGGAATGAAGTTGTCCAATTGGCCATATGCTGTGATTTGCCATCGTTAGGAGTAGTTTCTGGCTCCTTGTAGAGCAGGTTAATCTCTCCTAGGGAGCCTACGATTAATGACGTTGGATTGTATATGGCATAGATAGATAGATGCCACCTTTAAAAGTGCAGGTAAGTTTCTGAGGCACCTTTTCTAAGCCGGGAGCAAGAGATGCACAATATAAATGCACAAGAACTGTTTGCCCCTGCAAAAATTGTGCACTCACATGATTAGTGAGGCGTGGTATTAAATTATTTGAGCTTTGTGCATAAATATATACCGAGAGAAGCCTCGTAACTGGGGATTTTGAATATAGTTTTCTTCTCCGTAGGCCAAATACGCTGCTGTAGATGAGGCTGAGAGTATTTCGGTGGAGCTCTGCCCAGGCGTAGCAGCTGAAGAGCTGGTCCTCCTTGCGTGCTTGTTGCACTGCCCCACGCCCAAAGAAATGCCTCCTCGTGTTTTATGGGTGGACTTTGCAGCTTGATTGGAAATAGAAACACAGTAAACAGCAACTGTGTCTCAGAAATATCCCCAGCAACACAAACTGTCGCTATTTCAGCTTCTTTCCAAGGCCCCTTCTTGGGGGGCTGATCTGCAGCTATATTACAAGCACTGTAACATAAGCTGCAGCACCAACCCTGGAAAATCTTGTAGTACAGCTAACAAATATCTGCAAAACCTTGTTTGCGTGTATGTGTGCTTACATTTAAGATGCAAACTGGTATTTGAGTGTGCTCGGCTGCCTGCAGTATATAGCTGCAGAGCTGTTTCCAAGATCTTGGAAGAGATGGGTTTGTAGTCTGGTATTTTTTTTTTTTACTGTGTTTTTCTCACTCTGATGTTTATTAACATCTTCCCTGATGTCCAGTTACAAGGGATGGGCGCATAAAAGTTTACACGGAAATACATTTCTCTGTAAGTGCTCTCTACCTGCGATTCCTTTGCAGCTTTAAACCAAAACCAGTTCCAGCCTGTTCCATCCTTTACCCCTCAGACCTGATAGAGCGGAGGGATATTCTGCTTTTGTCTAAAATCCACCTTGCCCTTCCCATTTTTCACTTCGGTTTGCTTGTTGATGTGAAGTAGCAGGGTGTGACCAGCCGTCAGGGCCCTGTTGGGAGCCCGCTGCCAGGGAGAGCATCCCGGCTCACCCTCGGGATAGCAGGAGGCACAGCCCTGACTCCCGCTTCGTATTGCTGCTTTTCCCTTCCGAACCCACCAGCACATCCGAAAGTCTCCTTGCTGACCCCAGGTGAACTGACGCACTGAATCAGGAGCTTAGAGTCAAGGCCGATGATTTTCTTTTCTGCTTCACTCTGCCTGAGCTGGGACCTGTAGCCAGGCTCTCGGGACGCGGTTCAGTGCATCCGGGGACATGCTGGACGTGAAGGATTTGCCTCTTTGCTAAAAGAGCTGCCAGTGCCTGCGGCAGCCGGCAACGCTGTGGGCCGGTTGTGTTTTCCTCGGCAAAGAGCAAAAAGAGGGCAGATGGGAATATGGAGGGCATCGCGTTAGACTGAGCCAAGAAAGACGGAAGGGCTGAGCTGTGACGCTGATTCTGTGTCCCCGGGGCCAAGAGACGTGTGTGTGGGAGAGCGGTGCACCTCCATCTTCTTCGTCCCACCCCTTTTTTCTTAAAGGTTTTGCGATGCTCTGTGGGTTCGGAGACACACCTGCAAGCCAGCCGCCTTGCAGGGGCTTCGTGGTGGATGGGAATTTTGTCAGGAGTTTGCTTATGTCCGTTCTTGTCCAACTTGCTTTAAACAGTGAGCTAACGAGGTGCTGTAATAATTATTTCAAAGCAGTTTTGGAAGAGTAGCTCTGTTGTAATGGTTTTAGTTTTGCTGCACAGCCACCCCCTGACCTGCCTTGTTTTTTCTACTCCAATTCTGTCCCCTGCCACAGCTGGAGTATGTAGGGCAGTCCTCCACGTCCTTAACCAAGGGGTTTAAAACTGATGAGCAGTTTTGGAGTGCCTAACTTATGGGCACTGAGATTCCAGAATTAATAGATGGATTTGGGGCAAAGTCCTTGTTCTTTGTAGCAGATTCTGCTGGCTGGGTTTGCTTTGGTTTGGTTTGCAGAGGTTTGACAGGGAATATCCTGTTCTGCCTTTCTAAGGGTCTTTGTCCTGACTCTAAAAGACAAATGTGCCAAACACTGCAGTAAAAACAGGCCCTACCCAGAATTATTTGTCTGGTTCCTTTCCCTGGTGGAGCTTTTCCCCTCTGCAATGCAAATAATACGTTTGCAACATTTGATATCTTGGCTTGAATAGGGGATGTTGTCAAAAAATGGTTTGATGCCATGTCCGCTGGTTAGCCAAAAAACATTAAAAAACAGTTTAAATGTAACGATGTGTAAATTGAGCCGAAGGACTGGTTCTTGCCCCTTCTCCGACCCCATCCCAGGAAGGCCCGTAGGCTGATACGGTGCCGTGCCGGAGCTCCAGCAGGTCCTCGGGTACTTTGGGAGGAAAATATGGGAGTTGCACTAAACCACCTGAGAAGGAATTGCTGCCAGGACAGCCAACAGCCACATTTAACCTTTGGTATGTCATCGTAACACGCAACGTTTTAGGAGTGTTAATTATTATTTTGGGTACCCTAAGCAGGGAATGTGTACTGTCAGTTGTGGAAACAGATCAAAAGACAGTCCTTTCCCTAACCAGCACAAAAGGAAATACGTTTTCTCCTTAATTTCTACTTAAAAGGGAAATGATTTTGAAGAACTCTTTTTTTTTTTTTTTTACTACTGTTATGTTGTCTTTCCCTTCGTCCTCCTTTCCCAGAACCCTCTGTGTATCTAAATCCATTAAAATAATGGTAGCTGGGAAGGAAAGAGTAAAGGCAGGAATAGGTGCCTGGTGTGTATTTACAGCTGCCCTCCTCAAAGCATCCTGTTTTCTTCAGCACTGAGTCTGTTCTCCATGAATCTCTTGTAGATGGAGGGACCACTCTGAAATGTCCAAGGTGGAGGAGTTTCGTGTGTGTGTGTGAATATGGGTGTACGCCTCTGTACATGTCTGTCAAAACTGTGACTTTTGCGATTATTATTAACGTTTTTCTTTCGTGATTATTTTGCACTACTTCTCTCCAGCGATTTCTTTCTAAAAGGCTTCTGTTGTGAACCGTTAATGTCGGTGGGCTCGGCCGCTGCTTCCCTGTGGTGCGGAGGAGTGGGAAGAGGGTATGACTTTGCAGAAACATAGGGTTACCACCAACCACAGAAATCAGGCTGTAAAAATGATGAATATATCTCTTCTGTCATCCATAGATCTGACAGTTTTGTATAACTTATGAATTAAACATCTGGGAGGTGTATATATTTCCCCCCCCCCCCCCCCCCTTTAACAGTCACCAAAACCGAGGCAGATAAGCCGTGGAATGATTTTCAGTCACCCAGTAACGTTGCAGCAAGTTTTGGGAGCAGATCCTGGAATGTCTCTCTTAACAGAAATGGCAGAATTGCCATTAGCGTTAGTGAGATCAAGGTGGCAGCCGGTGCTGTGCCTTAACCACGAGACTTTAACCTTCAACTCCGTGCAGAACAGACAGGACCTTTACCGCAGAGGTCTCATTGGAAAGATCCCGACAAAGTAAACAGCATGACACTTAATTTATCTACCTCAGAAACATGAAGGGCTCAGTTGACCTGATGGGATCTGTGGTTCCAGGGAGTCTAGGTATTTAAAACCTGATGCTCAGCCTGCTAAGCCATCCCCTGCAGCTTTCCTTAGTGCATAAGATATGAAAAAATCTCCTGTCCTGCAAAACAGATATTAAATTGGATACTCTTTTCACCCTGCCACGATAAGAAACGCGGCAGAGAGATGCAGGAAAATGGAATGCTGCTTAGAAAGAAAATATATTTGAATCTAACATAAAAATTGGAGAGATAGGAGGATTTTCAGTGCTAGTAGCAATACCCTCCCCAATGAGTTGCTGAAAATTCAACTCTCCCTGTAGTTTTTGCACTGGATTGTGAATAAAAATGGTTGTGATTGATGAAGCGTTTGGTGTCTCACTGTAAGTTGGTCAAGAGGGACTTCTAAATCACCCAAATGAAATACTGCATTATCATGAACAGTAATATGTAACTGTTAAGTATGCCGTTGCTTATCATAAGCTCAAGCTCCTTCGGAGCTCTGCCCGGCGAGAAATCTTTGTGAGCGTTGGAGCAGAGAGCCTCCGCATGGCCCGGCAGTGCCGTGCCCGTCCCCTCCTGGGTGGGACACATCGATTTTGGAAGGACCGTTCTGCTGCGCTCGAGGCGTTGCCTGCATCCTGGCAGGGAGCGGGCAGGTCAGCTGAGGCAGCAGGGTCAGAGGGGGTTGCTTTTGGGTTTTGTTTCTTAGAGAGGCTGGAAGGAGGAAAAGGCAATATGCCTCTGTTTGCCGAAGGGCACGGACCCATTAGTCAGATGCGGACAGCCTTAGGGAAAAATTACTCCCACCTGTATGGGGCTCGTTACATAGTTTTATTGCATATTGCAGGGTGGTTTTTTTTTTTTTTGCATAAGGCCTTTTACCAGTTCTGTGCATAGGATAATAAATGAGAAAACAAAGTTGATGTTTCATGGGAAACCAGCAAAATAGCATTAAAAAAAAAAGTAATTTCTACTTTCTTTCCTGACACAAAGAAAGAGGCAGATGTTGTTCCTTTTTGAAAAAAAACCAACCAAACAAAAAGGCTTCTAGAGTAGAGCGACCCACACCTCCTGTTGAAAAGCCCTGTTGTTCCCAAAACGACTAAATGCCACCCTAGTTGGGCTGCAGTTTTCTACGTCCAGATCTTTCCACTAAGAACTTGCAGCCATTTCTCAGGAAAGGATTAGAGAAATAGATGCTGCCTGGCTGGGTGAGAACGCGCTTAACACCAGTTAGCCAAGCAGCCTTAGGATTTTCCATGTTTTGGGGCTAAAATGTGGAAATGGGGAGGGAGGTCACACTGAAGTCAGGGGTTTTGCTTTGGACATACCCGCACAACTTCATCTCAGGTTGGCCAAGCTACAGATCTCCAAAAATGCCCTGAACTGGACTAAACCTTCTAGTTCCTCTGTAATGGACAAAACGTGTAGATGTGGCACTGCGGGATGTACTTTAGTGGGCACAGTGGTGTTGGGTTGGTGGTTGGACTTGATGATCTTACGGGTCTTTTCCAACCTTAGTGATTCTGTGAGATGGGTGACGTGCTCAGGCAGTCATGGTTCGTTTCTCTCTGGCTTCCTTGTCCCTGTCTGCTCGTTTTCCTGCTTCCTGAGCTGGCGATGTCTCTTCTCTATTCAAATCAGGTGGCTTCCTCTACCCCTGCCTGCTGGTGGGGGTCAGAGAGGAGGAGGAGGCGGCAGTAGGTGGGGAACGGTGCCACACACCTACCTCCCACTGACGTCTTACCTGCTTGTTCTCATGTCTGTGCTCCAACGCGTGGGAGCTCGGTGGCTTCTTGAAGAAGAGGTGGTCAGGGTTGCTCACCATGGTAGATCAGGGATGTTCCCTGTCTCTGTTTTCAGGAGTGTCTCAGCAGTTTTGGGTTAAGCTTTTTGCCAGAGTTGGGCCTGTGACAGAATGCTCAGCAAGGAAGAGTTCAGTGCGAATGGTTAAAATTTAACAAATATACTAATAACTGAAAACGAAGTAATTAAGATGGGACATGGTACCTTGGGTGGTGTTAGTGGTCACACCTACAGGATACTGTATGTATCGCACGCGCAGTGCTGGGAGGCTCTATATGAGTATGCATGTACCGTATTTTAAAATACTAATATTTTAAGCAGTGTAAAGTTAGAGGAAAGCCTTCCATGTGTGTCAGAGGCTTGGATCCTGTTGGGGTGAAGCAATATTGCACGAGGGTTGGAGGAAGACGAAGGAGAAGCTCTTCTCTTGCACTCACGTGGGATGCGCCTCGCTGCTCGCTCCTGAGCGAGCATGAAGTCCTTCGATTTGGCTCCATGACGCCTCTAAGGTATGGAAGAAATGCCTCCTGCTCCTGCAGGTTTCCTTGCGTGGTCGGGTCAGAAGGTTGACCTTCAGTGGTAGAGGAGAGGGAATTTTGTGGACGCTAGCAAAAGCCGCGGTGGGAACTCGCAGCTGCGCGCGTTGGTTTTGCAGCCGGCGTTTCCGTGCTAGCGCAGCGAGGCTCAGCAGCGCGGTGGCCTCTGCGTGGCCGTGGCCGAGGAGCCTCCATTTGACAGCGTTGCGGTATTTACAGCACGGGGCAGCCGACCCTGCCGTCGATGCCCCCCCCATCAACAGTAATCTCAACTCGTGCACCTGAACTGAAGCAGTTATTAAACTTTTATCTGAATAGGAAAGCTTCACGTTTTCTTGACAGAACAGATTCTGTGGCTACTAATTTATTACCGCAATTTAAGAAACAGACGTCTGTCTGACATGTGCCATGTAGTTCAGTAGGTCACTAGTGACATCATACTTAAAATCGTTATCTTTGCAAACTGTGCATTTTGGGTAAAAAGCTTTTATTTATAGTCAGTCATTAAAATTGAGACCTGATATTTACTTTTCTCTGATTAGGTTAAAGAGTGAATATGAACAAAAAGTACCCTCCTGTTACCACCAAGCAGTTTACAAACTGTGCTGTTCACATGCAGCCTTTTAGAAGGAATTATGTTAAACCATTATGGGCTTAAATGGTATGTGTTAGTTAATACATTTGTTTTTTCACTGCTAAGACTGGTTTCAACACTGATTGATGTCACAAGGTGTACATTTTATTTCTTCCTGGTCCCTTACTGGTTCTTGTCCTCATCACGGAGCAGGTGAAGCCCGTGGTCCGTGCTGGAAGCATTAGATGTGCAGAGAAGAGCTGCGTTACCGGGATTATGAGACTTTTGGAGGGGTTGGTGGGTTGCCTCCGTCGGTCTGAGGTTACGGTAGCAGGAGGACCGAGGCGGTCTGGGTTCTTGGCCACACGTGAGCATTTTGCTGGGCCAAATTCTGAATCCTCCTGTTGCCCAGCCCCTGACGGGTTGCGTGTTTTACCCAAGGCAGGGGGACTGCTAATGCAGTAAGGTGCTTCTCCCTAGAGCACGAGCAGCCGTAAGCCACGTGTGGGGTCCCCAAAGGATGCGCTAAGCTGCCTAGGATTTCATCACCACATCACCCGTGATCTGCTGAGCCGTAAAACCTACTGGCCATGTCTTACAGGGCAACACAGACCTAAAGACCCAGAGACAAGAGCCCTCTTCAAGGATCAAGTTCTTAGGGAGTGCATGAACTCTTCTCCCACGTTCCCCCATCCTCCCCTCCTGCCATCTTACCTCTGCTGTCAAACGCCCCTACCTGCAGCCACGCCGAGTATAATACTGTGTGAGTACTTAAAAATCGTGAACGTGAGTGCTGGTAACTTTTCCACACCCGGTTTCTCTGTGGAAGTACCAAAGCGGTACGGGGTTGCCCCCGGCCTGGCAAGATGGGCTCGGCAGGACCCCGGCCTCCCTGGGGAGCCCCCCGGCCAGGGGCTTCTCGCTGGGCTGCAGAATAGTCCTCTCTTTGTGAAGGTTCATGAGGGGAGAGAAGAACCCTTCAAAATTGAGTGGCTGTTCAATAACTGTAATGAAAATGATTTTTGACCAAAAATTATATATTACCAGTTGGCTGAACTGCACAGTATACTTTCTTAATATTAGATAGGGCTGGGTTGTTTTTTTCCCCCCAGATCTTACTGCTAAGATCACTGGCCCATTTCAATTTTTATTGAAACAAATAAACCCAATAAAAACACTTACGCTGAGAGCTGAAGCTCCACAATAAAAAAAAAAAAAAAAATTACTCCGTATTGAATTTATTGATTTATTTATTTACTCCAACTGGAAAATTGAGTATTGTGTTAATGTATTTTATAAGAATCACAGTGCTCGATGAAATGGCTAATTTATTTTAGCGTATACATAAATAGCTAGCAATTTTCAGTGAGGCAGGCTAATGAAAATGATGCTATGAAATTGTCTATACTATGAGGAGTGATGGAGTCAAGTTATTATTGGTTGAGTGCTACGACGTAGTGAACTGGCCATCACGTCTTTGAACTTTTGAACTGCTGCTTGGTCGTGTGATTTATTGATTTTGATATCAGCGTGTCAAGTTAACTTTTTCGTTTTGTCGGAGGGGCTGCACATGCAGCATAGATGAGTAACGCGCTGTGTAATTCTGTAGATGTTTAGGTTAAACAAGATGGTTGAAAAATTTGAAGTGGGTTGACGGAGCAGGCTTACGCCACGTGGAAAGGCAGAGAGAGATGCTTGTAGGTACCATTAGATGTCAACACTGGTGTTCCGATTGCTGGGGATTAGCCGAGTGCGAGCGAATTTGGCAGGGTAAGCGTGCATCGTATTTGTCAGAGAAGCGCTGCCTTTGTTCTAAATTAAGCGCGTGATCTCATAGCAACTTTGTGCGCCTATCTACCTTAAACCTTTCCTCGCAGCATATCTTATCGTGCTGGTGCCTGGTACAGGCAGAGAGCATCAGCGATCTCTTTTGTCAGCCCTTTCCAGAGGAGCGCTCCATGTTGCCGGCCGTTGAGCGGCGGAGGACGCTAGCTGGTGGTGCGAACAGTTCGACGCCTTGTGTTGGACTGTTGCACCGGCGAGCCGCCCCGATCCGCTGTCACCAAGACGTGCAAACTTCTTTCGTCTTATAGCTGTAATTCCCTCGCAGGCTGGCTGCTCGTGCTGAGCCTCGGCACGCAGCGCTCCCCAGCAGCTGCCTCATCCCTCGGCGCGAAGAGATGCTACACTTGTTCTTGGTAATTTGCTTAGGATGTGGAATCGAGGTATTAAAATAATATTGTTCAACTTAAAGTGTTTTCCTACTGCAGAACTTTTCTCTCGACCATGCTGGTAGGGGGAACCTTTGCATGGTGACTGCTCTGAGCTCTGTTTCTGATTAAAGTGAATAACTTGACACCTGCATTTTACAATTTGCCTAAAGTGCTTTATCCTGTAAAACTAGCCATTTCAAAGCTTTAAAGCCAGCAGACTTGCAGGGGTTTGCAGAACTTAGCTCATCCCACCAGTTCGCTGCGATTGTGTAAAATGCGACTGGACTTTTCTAATCTACTTGCCCCCTGCTTTCAAAATGGCCATTTTAATGCCTATCCTGCCCGTCCCCGCTCACCCCCTCGTTCTGCCGGGGGTCTCGGAAACGCCTGTGGGGATTATTGTATTTTTTTTTTTAAATGATTAAACTGACATGTCTTTATTTGGATGTTAAAAGCGCTCCCCCCGCCCCGTGACCCAGAACACTTTCAGCAGTCTCGCGGTGAGAAATTGGGAAGCTGGTCCCACTTGCCTCTCCCCTTTTTCGCTCCCCCCTCTTCTTTCTTTTTATTTATTTTTTTTTAAATTAAAAAAAAAAAAAAGAAAGAAAAGAAGATGGCCTGTTTAAGCCCGAAAACAAAACTAGCGGGGAAAAGGCTAAAAACAGGACTGACACCAGCACTATTAGCTGAAAAAAAAAAAAAAAATTTCCATTTCATTGCAACTATGTTATTGTTTACTTTGCCATACACATCCTAATATGGTTACCTCCCTGTCAAAGCGGCCGAGCCGGGCTGAGGGGCCCCCTCGGGGAGACGCTTCCAACTGCTGCTCAGACAATAAGAAACAAACGGCGCAACTCCACAAAAGGGCTGCCCGGAAAATAAGTGTCAAATAAATCCTGCAGAACTCTTCCTTCCCGGCACCCGGCCCCCCCCGTATGTAACCTGCGCGGTGCCCGGCGGGGCTGGGGGGCGGCGGGGCGCGCTGGACGCGGTCGTCTCCCCGGCTCTGCCCGCGGATCATCCCGCGAGTGGGGAAGGGGCGGCGGGGCTGGGGGCGGGGGGGGAAGGGGGGGGCGCGGAGGGGCCCCCCGCGGCGGGACGGCTCCGCGCCCGCGCAGCGCTGCCAGGTGCCGCCCGGCGGAGCCCCCCGGGCCGCCCCGCTGCGCGGCGGCGGCGGCTCCCGCGGCGGTGCCGGTTGTTATCTGCAGCGCCAGAACAAAGGTAGGTTGTTCAACTCCGCGCTCCGGGGGAGGGACAAGTTATTTTTGGAGGGTTGTCTTCCCAGTGCATGACTGGTTGACCTAAAAGGAGAAGGGGAAAGGGAAAGGAGGGGGGGAAGAAAAGAAGCCGAAGCACCAGACCCCTCGGCGGAGCCCAGGCAGGAGCGGGCGCGCAGGGGAGCAGCTTTATGGAGCGTAGTTTTATTTTTATGCAACTTAAAGAAGCCGGGTCCCCCTCCCCCCCTTCCCTCCCCCCGTAAAATGCCCTGCTATTTCGAGAAAATCTGCGTTGCTAAAATACTTTAATCTGTGTGCTCTATTTTATTCTTTTAAATATTGATTTTTTTATTTTTTTTTGCATTTGTGATTTTATGCGTTCCTCTTAGCAGCTATGAATTTGTATGAACTCTAAATAAGCTTTTCTAGGGATGAAGCGTGAGGGGTATTTTTACACGAGGATTTCAACTTTTCGGTTGACATAATCTGAAGGTACCGCAGCCTTTTCTGCGACTGTCCAAGTGCTTTCGTGCCCTGCGAGGAGTTATCACGGTTCTTAAACCATCCCTTTATGTCATCTTTTTTCTTTCCCTTTTTTTTTTTTTTTTAAAGCCTACATGTTATTCAGCTTCAGTGGATGCTTCTTTTTTTTTTCTTCCCCCTGCAAACTTGAAACGCTCTTAGGTTTTGCTGTGCTTCTCGGTTTGTTTTGAAAACGTAGGGAAATATTAATACAGAGCAGTAAAAAAGCAGCGCTGGTGCGCCTTCCGTTCAGGGGAGTCGGCAAACCTGGCCACTTTTCTGCCAGGAAGCGCAAGAGCGAATCCATAATTCAGTGCAAGAGGACATGAATTCCCGGTGATAGATACGATGGGTATTATGTAACTTAATAAGAAATACATTTTTGATCGTAGGAGGGGACACTGCGCTTGTAGGTATAAATATCAAATCTAGGTAAGTCTGTGGAAGAGCGCTTTTCTTCCAGCCTCTATTACGCAGCGTTGAATTCAATCCCTAATTCTTACAGGGTTTCGGAAGGGAAGCAGCTTCTTCCTAAATTGAGTATCATTCAAAAAATCTTTTAAATACCTGTTGTGTACTTGGTTGCTTAATTGGCTCTCCCTCTTCCTGACTCTGCTGCCTGCCTTCCCCAGTTATTATGGGATCTCTGGATTCCCCCCCGCCCCCCCCCCCCCAGGAAGTCTTAGTTCCAGAGTAAACCTGGATAGCTAAGCTTTTCTTTCCTTCTTTTTTTCTTTTTTTTTTTCCCTTAAAATATTATTTCTTATATATGCCTGGAGATTTATTTTCTCTGCCTTTTTATTTATTTTTCTGTTGAGCTGTGCAGCCTGACCCGTGCTAATCAGCAGCTCTTTTTAAAATGTAAGGCCAAGTCCGATAACGTAAATAAAGTTTTGTGCCCCCAAACTTTTATCCTATAAAACTGGGATTGATTTTTCTTAAAAAAACCCACATTGCAGCTCAGTAGTGGTAAACACAAATAAATGTCTTTTGTAAAATCAAAGGGTGTCTTTTTAAGCACATTTCTAGTTTTTGCTTTTTGGGCCATGTAGGGGATGATAGGAATTAGTAGCCTTTAATTAGACGTGGAGATATTCACATTTTACAGGGATTTATGTTAGAACATGGAATGGCGGGTGGCTTGTTTCCTCATTATGAATACTCCCTGCACATAATGAGGTTCATCATTAGTTGATGGAGTGAATTTGCCCTAGCTCTACCTTGAAAGGCACATAATTTACATACTACTTCAGAGCTTAGGCTTTAATGGATTCCTCGATGAATAAAATGAAAAGCTACTTTCTTTAAATTTTTGAACAGTGTTTTGATAATACGGATTTAATAAGACATTCAATTTCCTTGTTAAGTATATTTGAAAGTGCATTCCCAATTTTTAGCACAAAATACACCTCTCCATGTCACTTCCTGTAATATTGGGTAACGCATAATCAAATATATCCGTGTAAACATTTTGGGGGACGTAGAGGGGTTATTTTACTCTGCGTGTGCCAGGCGGCACTGGGCTCTGCTGGCCTGGTCCCCTTACGCATCCTACCAACCCCAAGCGTGCTAGAGCTCACCTCTACCATTAAAATACCGCGGAGCGGGCTTGCTCCCGCGTTAAAGCTCATTTCTGCTTGAGCAGCGTTTTAACTGTATATTTACTGTGTACGTTTGCGGTGATGGATCTATGGAAATGTGTTGCTGCCTCTCAGGCTGACAGTGACAAACCCGCCGGTCCCACCTCCCTGTTTATTTTAATGAGACGAGAACAGCAAAAACTTCTCTGGTGCAGTTCCACCTCCGAAACCGCTGCGTAGATATGATTAGATTAGAGTAAATTGAATTGTAGGCTGCCTAATGTGTTATCATGTCATCGGCTTACTCCAGCCCTGGTCTACAGGGTAGCGTTAGCAAGACTACTTCTTCTTCTTCTTCTACTTCTTCTTCTTCTTCTTCCTCCCTTCTTGCCCTCTCCCTGGGTGGGTGGGTGGGTGGGGGCCAGGGTGCCATGCACGTCCCGTGCGTGGGGCAGGCCGGGCATGGCCAGCACCTCTCCCCTCTGACACTTGCCGGTGCGGCGGAGGCGTCGGAGAGGCACAAAAATAAGAAGCGAAGGCTTGTTTTGATAGAATGTTTTATTACCTGAAAACGATGAGCATATATTAACATTAATAGAATAGTCTGTGTCATTCTTTTTTAGGCAATTTACCTCCGCTGCAGACCTGTCTGCTTCAAAATCTTCCTCTGTTCTAAAACATATATTTGTTTAGGGAGTTTTCATTGAAGTGTACATGACAATTACAGCTGTTCATTAACAAAATTGGGTATTTGTTTTAAACTTTAACCAATCACTTTGATATGCTAATTATGGTGTAATTTAATTTGAGCCCTGTAATGATGATGCCGTTATTATGGACATAAATGATGCAGTTAAGCTGAGAGTAATCTCATTTGCATACTGTACATGCCAGTAAATTAAGCCCTTTCTTCGACTGCTTCAGCTTTAATTTTCCACTTCTTTTCACACAGCGCCTTTTCAGCCAGTCTCTTATAAGCCCACTTTGTAATAGTGCTGATGACTGTTTGATGTGGAGAGTTGCTGCACCACAATAATGCACGACACAAGATGTAACATTTAAAGGATTCATTATCTTACTGAGTGTTGCTTTAAGAAGCTGGGATTAACAAGGGTGGAAGTGTCCTCTCCGTGGAGGGGTGCGGGTCTTCCCAGAAACAAATGCGGTCTTTATTTTTTTTCCCCCTTTTTCTTGGTGTACCCCAGTAGTGGAAGGGGTCCGGTAAGGCCTTACGGTGTTTCTCAGGAATAAGGCAAAACACCATCGTAGGCTGTTGTACAACATAGAGGGTTTGGCCATCTCTGTAGGATATTCTGTGATGCTCCGCTGTTGCAGAGAAGTTATCGGATACAATTTACAATATTAGAGAGATGGGAGATACCGGATTATTTCTCAGATCGGGTGTGCGGGCTCCAAATCTACCTACGTGACATAGAGCGACGCAGACTTCAAGTCCGCATTATTGGTTTTTTTCGTTCTATTTAATCCCCGATTTCTCCCTTCGTGGCCCCTGCATGAGTTGAACTTAATATCAGGTTAATTTTGAATTTAAATTTAAAAAAAGGCATTCGTGCGTCGTTACGCCTGCTGATACTGGTGAAAACCTGGGTTTCGAAAGTCTAAAGTCACCAACACTGAGCAAAATTGAACCCCGTAAGTGCTGACTTAAACGGTTAATCTTTTCCAATTTACCGTGTTGTCATTGAGCTAAAGTATTCTCATAACACTGTGGCATACAAAGAAATCATGTGAAATAAACAGGGCTCTTTTTATAGCTGCTTACTGTTATGGTTAGATATTTTCATAGTTTAATACCTCTGGAAGTAAAGCCCGTCTCAAGTTTTCAGCAGCAGTTGGCCTCTCAGAAAGCCATTGTTGTGTGGGTAACCAAGTTAACTACAGATCATTATTAAAACCTTGCAATCCTTTCCTTACACAGGGTCCCATGACCAAAAATAGCTTGTGCAGTTCCCCACAAACATGCAAGTTAATAACTTCCTGGGTGAAGAGTGTAAAAACTGCCGATTTCCAAAGCACGCGCGTCACCCCTGCCTCCACTCCTTTACGGTACGCAGCAAACAAATGGGAGGGTCCGCTGTTTACCAACTGTCCAGCATTTGACGGGACTTCGGTTTTTATGGTTCTCGCCTACACTTGGTCTCAGTTCTGCATTTCTCACATGCCATTTTGTTTTCCAGCAGCCGTTCCGTGGTAGTCTGACCGCGCAACACGTGCCGGCTGTGGCCGCGCTGCAGCGAAGCGCTGCCTGATGGCGATCTAACTGCCTCGCTGAATTTGTATGCCCCATATCTGGGTCAAAACCACGATGTTCATTCCCAAGAAGCCTGCTGCTCTGGCCACCAGCTATGCTGGCGTGTAGGATTTCAGTTCTCCTCGTATACCTCTTCTACGCATGGCCAGTGTAAGGAAGAGCATCCGTGGAGACAAGTACAAGCGCAGAGCGCGGCGTGGTTCTTGGCTTTCGCAGAGCCCTTGCTTTTAACCCATAACACGAGAGTTGAGATGGTGACATAGGCCAGCCAGTTCTTCAGGGTGGACTACATCAGAGTGCAAGGTCAAATCTTGGGGTCCATCTCTGAAGCAGAACGTGCCCAGAAGAGGAGAGGCTTCCCTAGCTCCTCCCGCGAGGCTCTCAGCCTAGACATGGGGTTCGTACATGGGAGACAAAACCCGGCAGCCGTTCCCTTGCGCTTTATGCTCACAGCCTGGAGCTACTCAGGTTGCTGATGAAACTGGCTGCACCCGAGGGCGCAGGGAGAGAAAGCGTTTCCCACAACACAGGGCAACGCGGACCAAGCTCTCCCCAGGAACTCCAGAAGGTCGGAAATACTCTAGTATAATGATGGATGATTTAAGCCTTTAAAGCTCATTAAAAAGAGAGTTTTTGACTTCATCTATTTTAGAGGTTTCCCTATGGTTCAACCCTTTCCCTTTCTTCTAAAGATAATGTATGTGTTGCTTTAGGATGTCATAAGCTGCAAAGGTGTTGTGTCTTCAGCTTCTGCAGGAATGAGTGTGCTGAGCATCTCTCTCTTGGGCCACGGAGAGATTTGTGGCCCGAGCAGAGAGATGACAGGATGGACTGAGAGGTGGGATAAGATAATCTGTTTTGGTGCTTTTTAGTGTTTCATGGCTGTAACGGCCATAAAGGGTGCTGTGCAGATACTTCAGCGTTAACCTTCTTGGGAGGTAAAAATATTTCTTCCAAAGTGATTTCAATGCCTTGCCCTTAAAGAAGCTGTGTTGTAGGAGTTGTCTTCACAAAGGAGGTTTCAGGCATAGTTTTTCCTACCCTCTTTGTCCTAACAAAGCACGTATCCTTCATCCCCTCACAGGACCTTTTGAGTTTATTCTGGATAAAGAAACTCGTTTATGAAGAAGACTTTCCCTGTATCATCCTCCCTCTTTAATCTGATCCTGGATTGCAATTTTCAGCAAGTTTCTCCTTCCGCACTTTCCAACCCACAAACCTTTTCAACCCAATCAGGTGGGAAATTAAAAGCGATGCCAGTTCCGACAATGTACTGTGCTGCCCTGTTTGAGCGTTTCTGTCTCATTCAGGATTGCTGGTTTCAAAGAAGTTTTTCACATTGGGTAATGGTAGCTCTCTGCAGAAAGTTAATTTTGGGGAGTTTTGAGCTTCATGGGATGCGGACTTCTCCTTTTACAGCTTTGTTCAGAGACGGCTTTGTTCTTATCCTTTTCCAGCAAAACAAGTGTTTCTTCACAGAAATACTTTTGGCTGAGAGCAAAGCCACTGAACCTCTCTCTAGAATTAGAACTACAACAGATTAAAGAGTAATTTATCATATGCTAATATACTTACCCCATCAAAGTCACGGGCGTCAAGACATAGAAACAAAAACAGACCTCTGATCTCTATCTCTGTAACGCTTTTCAGCATAGAGTCTCTTACTGGTATCCAGAGGAAAAGCTCTAGGAATTTGTGATTGTATTTACCAATAGCTAAGGAAGAGAGTTGTCTGTCACTAAAATTACCCAAGTGCCAAGCTGTTGCCCTTCCAAGTCTGACTAAACCAAGCTGACTGCAAGTTTCGGAGTGTGAAGATTCCCAGTTCCCATCCTTGTCAGTTTGCTCCTATTTGTAAACACACCTGTAGATGGTGGACAGGTATCTGTGATGAGGAACCCTGGAAAGTATCCACAGATGTTTTGCTTTTCCAGTGTTTTTCCAGACCCTCCTAGCAGTTCCAGTGGCAGGCGGCTGGCTGGCCCGGAGAGCATCCTGGAAAGGGTGATAGTTTGGAAGTCTGGCTGAGTATGCCTGTTGCTACTGGTCCTGAGCGTACACAAAATAAAATAGTACAAGTCAAGTAGCTGTTAGGGTTTCTTTAATCTAGAAGCCTTTAGCTCTTTCGGCTGCGCATATCCTCTTTCCAGCAGCAGTTTTTCCTGTGACTGAAGAGTATGAATGTCTGTCTAAACTGGCTGAGCGGACAAAGCAATGTGATGAAATTGCATTGAACAAACATGCTTCAAGCAGAAGAGTGAAGTCTATCAAGCAAAGCCGTTAGTAAAAGGACTCGGGGTAAACCACAGGCTCAGCCCCTTCCATTGCTCCTGTTATCCCTGTACCACCTGGGCACTACATGGAGCAGCAGCGTAGGTGTGCACACGCTGCGCGGTCCCCGGCTCTTCCCTGCGACGTGTGCCTGCGTCAGGTGCGAGTCTTCAGCTCTGGTTGTGTTGAATTTGGCTTCGCGTTGGCTTCTCCTCCAAATAAAACACTTACCCTGAGGATGGCCTTTCAAAAGACCATGCTCTTTTTTCCAAAGAACTGCAAATTCTGGAGCTGGGCTGCTTATGTAGTTTCCTGAGACCATCACTTTGAGGAAGCGGACTGAAACAAATGCTGCTTTCAGGTGCATGGCCTAAATCAAAAGCAGCTCTGTCTGAGTTCTCTCAAGTTCGTCAGGGTTTTACCATTATTAACAACCATATGGTCCCAGGCAACGGTCTTCTGTTTTGCACAGGGGAAGGGCAGTGTCTGTTGGCCCTGTGCTCTTCTGCTGCGTGCAAAGGCCAGCCACAAGCAAGGAGGGTTTCTTGATGTGGCTCCAACAAGCGCATGCTTGGTGGCCAAGGCCAGAGCAGTCAGAGATGGGGCAACCAGTCTTTTCCTCCTTGCACAGATGCCTGTGCCGGAGACACCAACCTGGAGGCAGTCTGCCAGCTGGGGAGACTCGCCTGTTTCTTTCCAAAGGGAATCTACCCTTGGACTTTGGGAGGAACAAGAAGGCTATGTATGAAAAGTTTCCTAGGCTTCACGCTGAGGTAAGGCTTGCCATGTACGTTCAGCGAAGCTGAGAGACCCATAGTTCAGCTCTTCCAGCTGTGGGGTATTTCTTGTATTCGTTGGTGTCTCCTTTTGCAAAGGCAAGATTGAAGCTGGGTGGGTGCGCTACAGGCTGGATGAACGAAGCCAATAGGAAGGAACGAGCAGTCTTTCCCAGCGAACTGGGAGCTTTACATTGCTTTTACAATGAAACAAATGTAAAAAGGAAGAATGGAATGATACTAAGCTAAATTGGTGCCAAATGTATGGGATTCCATGTGCGTGCAGTAAAGGCAAACCCAGCTCCTGTAGTTTTCCCTTGGAAAATGACTTGTTCTGTATTTAGAGCCCATGTGCAGGATGACCATATAAATGTGGTTAAACGGCGTAGGATTCTGATCAAAGGGGCAATTACGAGTAATAAAATAGGAAATATAATTATTGCTACCATTTCAGATCTTATAGCCAGGGAGAATCTTAGCAGCTAGACAGAGAAAAAGCCTTAACATTAAGAAAAGAAAAGAAGAACCCCCCCCCAGATTGCAGCTTGTTGGGCTCTATAGAAAAAGAGACTTGAAAAGTAAAGATACATTTCCTAGAATCTCTGAATTCCCAAATAAATAACTAGAAGGGTTGCGAAGAACCTAATTGCTGTCTGAGCCGAATCACAGCAGAAGCTGAATTACCAACTTCTGCGCAGGAAAATTTACTAAAGTCGGAGCTGTAGTTGGGTTATTTTCACCAAATGTCCAGCACATATGCTGCGCTTGCTTTTATTGTTCACCGTTATGGTGTCATGTCTCGCTAGATTGTGCTTTGCTACACACCTCCACCCCCTAACAAACTGGCCCTATATATGCATGTAGGCAGAATATAGGGAATTAAGCTGTGTGACAGTGAACTTCTGGATTTTTTTATATGCTCGACAAATGTTTTTTAAGCATGGTATAAATACATTGTACAGTAGAATTGCAGTGTTTGAGGGGCGTGTTTTACTCCCAAAAGAAATGTGTGTATTTTGGCTTCGTATTCCTCTGTATTTTTTTTTCCCCCTGAAAGGAATATTTAATATTTTAACGACACCTATGTTTAGATAATACAGGTTTGGACAGTATTCTCCTCTGTATGTTGTAGAGTTCCTACCGACACGCCTGGACAAACCTCACCACCTAAAACCCTCAGGCCAGATTTTGGCGTTCAGTGTCCTCAGAGGGAGGGATTGTAGCTGTTAATCCTGTAATAGTCAGATTCTTCAAGGTAGCATCTTCTGTCCTCCCACGGGTTAGATTCTCGGTTTTACCTGACAGCGTGAATATTTCTCTTCAAAGGCAACGTAAACCCTTCTGCAGGCTCCGCTCATCCTCGCTTCCCCTCGCTGGGTCTTGCCCGGGCACTTCTCTTCTTCCTCAACCTTTTTGTCGTAGCCATCTTCTTCCTTTCTGGTTCCTTGGAGAAAATACTGTATTTGTAAGGGTCCGTCCCTCCTAAAACCGTTCCCTCCGATCTGGCTGTGTTGCTAGAGATGCCTCTCCAGAGGAAGGGCGAGGGCAGCTGGGCTGATCCCATCGCTCTTCAAGATTGCAAGGTCATGCATTCGGTCCCCTCGCTGAAATGCCAAAGCCTATTTAGAGTCAGACATGTAAATGTTCCGCTCAGAAATAATAATAATAAAAAAACCTCGTGGCTGAGTTCTCCAGAGGAATGGGAACGTCAGCGGGCATTGGCTCTCACCTGTTTTGATAAGGCATTGCGTTTTCAGTGGGTGTTTATAAGCTCCAGATACTTGGGCTGAAAATAGCTTCCCCATCCTGTTCCCTTCCCACGGGTGGGCGAGTGGCTCAGGGGCACGGCAAGGGACACGGGCGCCTTGTCCCAGCTCCCGCCTTGACTCTTCCAGTTACGTTAGCTAGGTCGCTTGGAACTGGCGCACGCTTCAGTACTCGCTCGGCCCCATCACGCCCATCCACGTGTCAAACTCTCCGATGGATGGAGGCTTTAGCCTCCCTGCACCCTACGAGCTCCAGTAGTAACAGCTCTTCTACTTTATAGAACCGTTTTAAGCCCTAATTAACTCGTGGTTGTGAGGCACTTGGTATCCCTCAGATACATGGGCCCTAAGAAATGTTGCGAGCTTTTGTTTTTCACCTGCAGGGTAGAAGCTCTCCTTCCCCCTGCGCAGCCGAAGCTCCGGCCGCGATTCGGCACGGCATCGCACCTGAAGGCTACGGGCTCTGTAACGCACTCGGGTGAACTTCGCTCGCACGAGAGGCTTTGATATGTTAGAACAGCCCCTCCAGAAACCTGCAGGAAAAACATTTCGTTTCATTAGTATTTGGGGTGGAAATACGCTGTAGATTAATCCTCTTTGGAAAGAGATTAAGAAATGTTCTCTCCTCCTCCCTCCTCATGTAAGGGTAGGTAATGTTTATTCTTTCTTTATTAACTACAGACGTCAGAGAAAAAGCACTGTTGCCCTTTGATTTTATTTACAAGGCAAAAGTGAAAACTTGTTTGATCATATCATGGCTGTTTAGCTTCAGCGTAAGAGTGGAAGGGGAACCTGTTTCCAGGTCCTATCGTGTCTAAATATAATTTTTCTTCTATTTAGTTATCTCTGAATTTTAAATGCAGCATCCTTGGCCTTACTTATTTGTCAGGTTGAGTGAAATTGCTTCATGCTCTGCTTACGGAAACAAGCTATTTAAAATGAAATTGTCTCTGAGAACTAAGGAATTTCTGTGGCCGTCGACTTTGGAGTCCTGATTTTTGCAGAATTGATCCGTTACGGAGCAAAAGCTGCTCTGGAAACTTGCTTTTGCTTTTCAGCGAGGCAAGAGGAGGTCTGGGGTTTGATAGGCTCTTGTTAACAGTCATGTTCTTGGGCAAGACAGGTTTTTTTTCTTGTTTCTTGCAGACCTCTCCTAATAAGGTATAACTTGCTAGAAACGGAGGATTACTCACGTAGGTTTTACTGCGTGCAGCCGGCGTGCTCACCTGAGCCGCCCGTGCTCAAAACGGCCTATGACGTTCAGTTGGGAAAGCAAAGACCTCCAGCAGCCGTACGCCCTGCGGTAGTGACGCCGGTCGTGAAAACGCTCATTTTTCAGGGATCTCTTTCAAAATGTTACTTGTTAACTGAATAAGTGAGTGGTTTTCAGCTGCCCACTGATGGCTGCTAGGAGAGTAGTATGTCAGTTCTGGGTTTATTTGGTGATCTCTCTTTGCTGCTGGGTTTTACTCACTGTTTTGCGATACAAAGCTGTTTCTGCATATACTATCGCTTAAATCCTAGATGTGGCTATGGGAGCACAGCAAGCTGAAGAGGCCATTCAGGTGCTAAACAACAGCGATTCTTCAAAGGAAAGAACACCAGCCAGGGCATGCGCTGCCCGGGCAGATGGGGTGGAGGGCTGACCGTACACCTGGGAGATGCTGTGTTCATTCCGGTGTGTTTCGGTTCGCAGGTTCAGCTTTCCTGGCACCGCAACAGTTCCTCTCTCCCGCTTACCCGCACGATTTCCCTGGCAGGTTCCCTGCGTTTTCTGTCCTAGAGGTAGGTTCAGAGGAGAACACAAAAGCTGGCCGTTTTGGAAACTGCACAGTTTGCTTGGCACCTATTAAACCCTGAAACCGCGCCGTGCCTAACTTGAAAGGCTGAAGGCTTTGCCCGTTTCTAACGGTTCAGCTTTTGCCAGTGGCACTTTCTGCTCTTAAGTGTTGATCTCTCTTAGACCTTAAAGAACTTAAAACTGGTTAGGAAGCTTTGATTCAGTGCAGTATCGCAGTGATCATTTGCCT